>NW_027466870.1:847500-1075000 GCF_046128005.1 Genypterus blacodes | reverse complement strand
GGGCAAATGAGCGATGACAAAAACGCTGAGAGGAAAGAGGAAAATAAGGGTGTTTTGCATCTCAGGATATGTACAGGAAAGAAAATGGCCCCGTCCAATGTGCGCTAAAAAGAAAATATATTCCGCCATTCTTTGTGTTTGTTATCTGACCAGCACGGCACATTGTCATTCCAGTCTGAAAATGTAAAAAAAATGTCGGTGGAGCACTTTAGGAGTAGGAAAAATTGTGCCATCTCGAGAAAAATGAAAATGCCACCTCGTGTATTTCCAGACTTCTTCATGTAAATTCCAAATTTCACGCATTAGGCATACGCATTACGGCTGTAATGAATTTTCGGAGTGGATTCAACACACGCAGGTATAAAACACTCGCTGCAGCAGAAAGATGGAGAAACAAGAAAGAAAAAAAAACATACCCCGGCACCGAATAAACAATCAGGATATTGTAGCTGTGGCATTCAAATTTCAATACTAGGATATCTGTCCCATCTCCTGTCTGGCCTCTCTCTTCATTTCACCTCCTGTCTATCTCTCCATTTCAGCATATTAATTCCGTTGGCCTCTCGTATCGGCTCCTGTCGCTCTCGCACAAATCACTGGTGGGCTTTTGAAAAAAAAAACGAAAGGGGGACGCCAGCCCCCCCCCACAATCGCAGATATGGAGGCGGCTAATCTCCACCTGTGGCTGGGAGTCGGGGCTTTAACGCGGCGACAAGGACACGACACGACACGTCTGGACGTCTGAGGGATCGCACAGAGCGCCTTGCCTGTGATGCACCATTAGGGAGTGCCAACGTTGGTTCAGTAGGCACCGTAAAGAGAGCTTTTTAAATTAGGCCCGACCATATCTCTCACCTGCCTGTCCCGCCTCACCTGCTGAGACGACAAATAGTGCGACGGGGCGCGCACGGCGATTACCCAGCCGCCCACTCTCCTTTCCCACCCGTCTGCCAGTCAAACGAGTGCAGAGGTAATGGAGAGAGAAGCAGCAGTCATTCCGGGTGCTGTAAAAAGCGCAGCAGCAGCCGAAAAGATTGGGATTGAGGTGGAAGAGGAGGGGGGGTGCAACCTTTTTCCTTGGCGCATGAAGGAAGAGGAGATGTTTTAACATTATTCATAAGCTTTCACACGCGGCAGGTTATGTGAACGTATACGCTCGTGTTTATTCTTCCAACGAGTCATTTCTACTTCTCTACCAGTATGAATGTAGTCACGCTCCACTGCCCTCCTCCAATTTTCCCCCTTTTCTCTCTCCCCTCGATCCCGTGGAGTTCCACTCATGTCGGTGCCGGCTTTAGGGGAGCCGTTAATGTGTGTGATGTTTGCCTTTGCCTTTCCTTTATTCTCTTCACCTTCTCTGTTGACTCGTCCCCCAGCCCCTCTCTCATTGATGAGTCTATCAGGCAAACTAGCATTGGAACAACTGTCAGGGATGATTGTTGAACGGCTCTTTGTGCAAAGAAGTTAATAAGCATATCCCCAGACATGATACATCTGAGGGGCTGCGGGGGCCAAACCCAAACACAGGACACACTGATTGCCTCTTTGCAATAAACATGAAGAGAGCCCCGGATAAAGAACACAAAGGCAGGCAGCGGCCGCATTAGGGAATACGTAAAAAGGAAGAATGAGGCTTCAAATGACTGGCGTACCTTTGGCTGGGGGAACCCTGACCTGACACTTGAACCAATTTATAGAACATGAACTTCAAAGAGCACTTTGATAGTGGGATGAGTTATTGGCTGAGATCTGAGCGGCCCAAGCATCTTTTCATTTCAGATTAGCTCCCGAGTTTGAACTTCTACTAATGACAGAGGTGGAGCAGAGATTCCTATCCAGGGGGCGAGACACAGAAAGTCCGTACTGCAGTATTTTGCTATACAATATCAATAATTGGAGGTAGTTAGCGTGGTACTACTCTTTTAGAACATGAAGGCCGGGATGTTTCCTTCCTCCGCTGCAGATATATCAACTTTTACCTCTTGGGGAAATTCAGCCTCTCAGTTGTTCATGGACACATTGAAGGTTCATGTTGCTGTTTATGTTAAATAGGCTCCGACTTAATGCACTTCAGTTCTCAGCCTTTCAGTTCAGCTGTGTATGTTTTATACAGCGAATACTTAACAGTTTGAAGTGATAACCCTTCGATTTGAATTTTGCAGGTCGGCAAACAACAACAACAACAGCAACAATTCCCATAATGCAGTGCGAAACGCAACTGCGGTAACGAGGGGTTTCTACAAATCCGAATATAACTGAATAAATCCAACCTTAATGTTATATTAAATATTAAAACTAATAACTAACAAATTATGCAACTACAACCATGTGGAGAAATAGTGGAAAATATTGTTTTTTTAACAAGATTAAGTCCGAAATATCCCCTTAAGTTTGTAAAGAAGCAACTTCTTAGGAGGCAGATCTCTTCTATCTGTGTGTCCTGCAGCCTCACCTGTGTTGTGATCGATCATTGGCACAGGCTGAGTTATTGTTGGATATCAGGAGCTCCCAGGCCCCAACACGTACACACAGATTCAAATGAATGAATTCCACTCACATACTATAATATCGGCCAGCAAAGATTTGACTCCCCATTATCAGGCGAGCTGCAGCAATAAACTTACCAGTCACCAAACACAAAACACGACTCATCACCGTCCGGAGCATAAATACGATTCTTCATTAGCTATCGATTCTCCTACCATTAGGAGAGAGTATAACTCGATTGTAGACGTCGGAGGATATTTTGGCGTCAATATCCAACGCTCTCCAAAGCAACAAGAGGATTTCGCAAAAAAAAACAAAAAGGGAGATGGAGGCAGAAGAAAAGACAGTTGGCTGCTCTAATATTAAGAAAATCTCTGAACTATTTCAGGGACATCTGCCTGGCATTAATGTTATCAGGGAACCAGGGAGCATTGGAGGCACAATGTGCTTTAGGGAGAGGAACAGCCCTCGACAGCTGCCTGCCTGGACTGCTGGCACACATTAACCTAATATGCTGAATTGGAAACAGGGATTGATTTCTGAATATTAAAGTGAAACCTTGAAGTGCTGCTGCTGCTGCTGCTGCTGTACTGTCTTACTTCGACTGGACTTTTTTTTTTACGGGATGATTTGGCATCCTAATCTGATCGGGGTCCTTAATCTGCGGCGGCTCTGCTCTGCTTTAACAAGACCGTTGTGACAGCCAGGGACGACAGCCAATGACAGGAGGAACATGTCAAATCTGGCCCCATCAGACATGAAGACAAGAGGATGGCATCTTCAGGCTTGCACGGTGCTGCGGGGAGACGGTAAAGGGAGAGCAGAGCTATCAGGGGTTTGCCCCCCTCCTCTCCGGGGGTCAAGGAGGCACCGGAGGTTGGGCGATGCCGAGGGGACGGCCAAATCCCTGGCTTACCGGCTGTCTGTCCCCTCCCATGGTCGCCGTCCTCTCTCCCCTCTCTCCCCTCTCTCCATCCCTCCATTCTCCTCTTATTTTAAGAATCTATTCTCGGCCTCAAAGCATGTACACTCTGAATTATTTATCTGGGGAAATGGGATCCTCGCGTGGCACCGAAGCAGGATTTTATTTGTACCATTTGATTCCATTAAAGTAGAGTAAACAAAAACGCAAGCTCCCGCCGTGATTATTTTGCCTCCCCCTCTCTTCCAAACATGCTCTCCTCACCTCCTCTCATTGCTTCCACCCTTCTTACGCCACACATTACAAGCAGGCAAGCATGGTATATGCAAGACAGCGTGTGTGTGTGTGTGTGTGTGTGTGTGTGTGCGTGTGTGTGTGTGTGTGAGCCCGAAAACAAGTTAGAGAAAGCTTCATCTCAGTGTGTCATAAACGTGACCTACAACTGCAAAGGAATAATGTTCAACAGCTGCACGGAGGAAACAAAGGGAACTGTCAAAAGCCCCGCGCTATCTCACCGCTGTGACAGTGAAATCCTTTCAGCCCGCGCTGCTGTGTTAAGCTGCCACGGCTTCTATCTGGATGACATTAATGAAAGGTGAAAGAGGGAATAATCAAAGATCACAATATTTTAGTCTTGATACAGATGCTGGCAGCAGAGATCTCCTCGCCGCTCAGCTCAGCTCTGATCTGACATTAGGATTGGACGCTACCGTAGCCGGCTCGTCTTGCTCTCCCTCTCCTCCCTGTCGGTGCCTCGCTCTCCCCACCTTCCTCTGTCCACTCAACCTGTTTGCCTGACTGCAGCTAAAGGGTAAATGTAGCTCAGGGGAAGTGTCCTACCTTCCCCATCAGGTCCTCAGGCCTGCCATGTGACCTGGACCTCCCAACATCTTCCCTCCCTCCCTCCTTCCCTCCCTCCCTTTCCCCTTCTTTCTCCTCTCTGCCTTTTCACCACAACACATCTCTATCCACTCAGTTGACCTTATCAATGCGGCGGGGTAGAGAGCGCCCCTGAGAACCTGAGCTTTCCCCTCCACAGCACAGTTCAAGGGATTACCTGCAAAATTGGGAAATATCAATATCCTCCACAGATAGATAGATAGATAGATAGATAGATAGATAGATAGATAGAAAGATAGATAGAAAGATAGATAGATAGATAGATAGATAGATAGATAGATAGATAGATAGATAGATAGATAGATAGATAGATAGATAGATAGATAGATAGAGTTGGGTGCTGAACCATAGAAGAGACCATACTTCTGTGCCTGCGTGTGTGTTCTACATGAATATTGGAACACACCACACTTGGGTAAAATAAAACAAACCCTGGTGTTATTGTAGAATTGCAGGCCAAAGCATTTTCTTGCCATACTCTTTGTTAGGTTTGGCTTATGAATGAATGTTGTAAAAACTCCCTCACTTCTCATGATCCAGCACAGGCAAAGTTACGTGTGTGATCAATGAGAATGTGTTTTCACTGGCCGATTGGGTCAGAATCGCTGCGAAATGGATGCAGTTGCCGAGAAGCTGATGTGTGTGTGGATAAGGACACGCTGTGCTTTTGGATGTTTCTGCTTTGGTTTTTGTGTCTGTGAATGTATTCTCTGTGTGTGTGTGTGTGTGTGTCTTCTAATATGCATTCCCATGTGCGTCGATGCAAGCGGGTGAGGTTGAATGGCACCTTTCAGAGAGGGGGTGAGGCCATGTGGTCTGTGCCCACTGCTTTGGAGGAGAGGCACAGGGGCCCAGCTGGTTCAGGGAGAAGAGCTCTCTCTGACCAGCCAAGGCAGCCCCACAATCTGCCAGAAACACACACACAAGCACAAGCACACATTCACACACACACACACACACACACACAGATACAGTTCATGGTGTGTACATAGAAGAAATGCTGAGAATTGCACACAAACTCCATGCAGTTAAAAAGATTTATTTTACCGCCAATATGGTTTGGCTGTGACTTCTGCAAGTTGCAGTTTATCAGTGGGTTTCAAATCAGTTTGTGCATGGACATAAACAGTGCACACACACACACACACACACACACACGGGCACACATATGCGCGTGCACACACACAGGAACACACAGAGAGAAACACATTCAAGCCTCCTGTCTACATGGGGACAGTGCTGTGTGCACCCGCAGAGCTTACAGAGATTCAATCATTTCAGCTGACCTGTAGCCAGGATTTGGTGAAAATAGCCGCCTACCTCCAGCAAAATTGTCCAATATCCTTGAATGCAACGCGCAGGAGCAAAAAAAAAATCTTTATTTGTTGGCAGCCAGGTGCTCGCCCTGCAAATTATACATGACCACAGCTCCTATTGATTCTCTCTTGTTTTTCTCCGTTTGATAACACATTGTTAGAGGAAAGTTGCTTCGGCGCGCTCGCAAATTGTTTTGTAAACATGGAGGAAGAGAGAACAGTGCCGGAGTAACATGTAACCCAGTGAATTCGCTCGCTTTGTAATTCCATATTTCAGCGTGATTCAATTTATTGTGAAGCTGTATTTATAAAACGCCACAGCCGGGCTCAAGTGTTTCTTTAACATTAAATGAAAGGACCTAATTAGATTTAGCAGTATTCCGTTGATTGCAGAGGCGCGGCAATTTTTGTGTATTTAACCACCACGGCTGCAACATTTTTACAATAACAATCATGTTGATTGCTACTTCAGCAAATTTAACAGAGAACAGTGGCTGGTGAAACAATATATATTTTAAATGTATTTCTCCTGGGTTGTAGTAGCTCTATTTATTCTGACCTCCATCCCGCCATACGGTCGGCTGGCTCTCTAGTGAAATCTAAAGTGTATCTCTAAATGGTGTGCAACTGCTGCAAGACTTGCACAAATTAGCTGTGTTAAAGTATATGTATGCTGCTGATGGAGGGAGGGCTCACTGGAGGCACAGTGCTGCTTATCTGAACAGTAGGAACGTGGACAGAATGATTAGGGAGACTAACCATAGGAGTCCACTCCCTCTCACTCCCTCTAGCTTGGCCGTTTTTTGCTGTTTTTCTATACGGCAGCTTCTCTCTGCAAATAGTCTTAAAGGTTAAGCCTAACCAGGGGCTATGTGTGAGCGCGGATGGAAGACAGCAAAGAAAGTGGGGATTCTAAAAAGAAATTTGTCATTTTAAACAAATTGGTTTGGAGAGAATCTCCCTCCCTATCCCTCCCTCCCCCAAGTCCCCCACCCGCTCACTTCTGTTCTGTCAGAATGAAAAGGGAATAAAATAACGCCTGACCTGAAGTGGGAGTGCCGCTGCTTACCTGTAAACCTGTTAGAGGACCCAACAGTGTGCGGTCCCCTGTTTCTCCATTAGAGAGCCAGCTTGGCATTCGGAGGGAGTAATTGGCTGGATGGGGTTTCAGCGGGCTTAGCCACCCCGCTGGCACAACAAGGCTGCTTGTCTCCGTCCCAGAGTTGCTGCTCTGCTAGGCAGGAGCGCAGCCAGCCCAACTGCTGCTGCCACGTCCCCTTCAAAGCCCGGGGAGAGGCGCGGGGACGGCAGCAGCTGTTGTCCCAGGGGAGTCGGTAAGAATTCAGGACCTCTGGTCATTAGTGGGAACCAGCGTGCTGGGACGAGCCCGGGTCTTAGACAGCTGGGAGACCCCGTCCCCCCTCTTCGCTCTGCCATTCCTCCATGCGTCCGTTCCCCTATGTCTGGGAGACGGGATGTGTATTCTCTCAACTCTGCAGCTCTCGCAGAGGGCTAACACAGGCTCGGTCCCATGTGGCAGGAAAGACAGGCGGGCTGTGCTTTTGGAGAAATTAGTGTAGACTTTTCACAAAAAGGATTTTGTAACTATTTACTGAGGGGGAAAACTGTAGAAAAGAGAGGGAGGACATTTCTTAAACCTCATTATGATCTGTTACAAGTCAAAATGAAGTTTATATGTAAACTCATGTGACTGTAGATGGGATATATGGTAATTTGTGTTACATTTATGTTGAAATACAGTCATGTGTATGGTCTTGATTGGTTTTTGATTGGCCCTTTACATTCCTCACGTTGACTTCAGCATGTGGCTCATTTGAACACATCTGGTAGAAGTGGCCCGGTATGTTTTTTTATGGGCAGTTAGCGTTTGCACGTTTGGTCTTGAAATGAACTAAATTAAGAAAAGAACATGGGAGTCTTTATTTGCCGCCCTGAAAGTGTTTTTGGAGCTTTGGTTCTTGCCAATTGTATCATGAGGAACAGAGTGAGATTTCCAAGCACAATGCCCTGTTGGCTTTGTAATCTGGATTGCTATTCGTATTACAGAGGGAGTAACAGAATGACACTAATGGAAAAAAATTGGAAAAGCGCCTCGGATTTTGCAAGTCAACAGCCGTGCTTGATTCAGTTACAGATCGTCCAATCACCTGCTGGTTTTTCACACCAGCGTTTTCACAACAGGTAAAGGAAACGGAGACACCTTGCCACACTGCAGCGCCGCTCCGGATCCAGCTTTAATTATATACAGCAGTATTTTAGACCAGCTGCAGGGTTTACCTTGGGGGGCACGTCTGTGTAGAATCTGACAGGTTCAGCCTGCAAACCTTTCCCCACTGTCAATTACCAATATGTCACTTCATGTTTTTCATTTTGTATATGAAGCTAACAGAATCTGGGTGCCGTCGCCTCGTTGCAGGAGTCAGAACGGCACAAATATTTAATATCCGTCATCTTTGGCTCTTTGTAGCTAGTTTAGATTTGATATTTGACTTTTCAAATGTCAACCTTCCAGCTTATTCCAAATAATAAACACTCTTCACATATGAACGTACTGTAGCCCGTGAAGTTTCCTTTATCTGACACATTTTCTTGTGGTGATTCTCCGTTTGTGTGTATGCGTGCATTGGTGTGTATGATGGCACGGATGTGATACCATCTGACTTATGAGTCACTGACATTTGGTGTGTGCAGAAACATAAGTCTCTGCTGAGTGGAGTGGAGCGAGCGTGCCCACGTCTGTGTGATATGTGAACATCTGGAGGGGCCCGGGCTCTGCATAGGTCTGCTCTGCTGTCGGCAATCATCATGATAAGTTTCCCCTGGATTTTATTATGGCCCCTACGTCTATCTGGGAAATACATACATAATACATTTTCCTCCATCATTGTTTATGGATAAGACTGACAAGAGGGTGAATTGGAAATACTCAGCTTTGGGTTGGGAAGGGGGCGGGGGGAGGGGGGGATACAGACGGTGGGTAAAATGTTAAAATCATTTTGAAAAAAGGCAGCCAAAAGGCACTAAATCTGTGTTGTCGTGATATAACGTGATAAGTGTTGAGTAAATTGGATACGTGAGACACGAATCTGAAAGAGGCAAAATATTCAGAGGCACGACCGAACTGTGATCGCACAAAAGTTGCAAATTAAAGTGACATGGTGATATTCTATGTTCTGTACGTTGGGGAAAATACTTGAAAGTTTTTGGATCAAGAAACTTAAGTCCATAGAACTATTACCTCATTCAGATACTGCTGTTTTAGGCCTAATTAGGAGTTATTGTTATATGATGAATACTAATAATCTCACCAGAATGGAGGTAGACGGGACTTAAACATGGACATTAGGACACATGCAATCCTCGGCAACAAAAGCACTTTATTATGTGCAGCACAGTTGTACATGCTGTTCTTTAATTATTTATTCATATGTCATAAATAATGCATTTTATGGCACATTATTCTTTATTATATTGTGCTAAGAACATTTACAGATTACAGTAAATTGAATGAAGCAAAGCAACCATGAGTACCATTGTTTGTGTGTGGATGCAAACAAACAGCCCAATTTATATGTTTGGGAAGAAATCTAAATATTTTATGCAAGAAGCTGACAAAAGAGTGAAGAAGAAAGAAAGAAAAAAACAAATGTGAACATTCCCCCGCTATTATTTTATTCAGTGGAAAGTTGGCGGTTGCGGCACTTAATGCCTTCTCAGAATGCCAAGCGACTACAAAATGTAATTAAAGTGCCAGTGTTGTTACATGTAGTGAAATTACTCCAAACGTTGCGTATGCCAAACAAGAACAAACTGCCTCAGCACAGAGGATTAGTTATTGCAAGACAAAGCTCACCAGCAGATGTTGATGAAACCAAACGGGGGCCCCAAGAAAGGATTAATCTTTTTCTAGGTTTTTTTTATTTCACGTATTTTTCCCAAAAGCAGCAGTTAAAAAAGTGAATAAATGCACGTGGCTGGATCGCTGCCCGTCCAACAGGCTTTGCAAAATATAGGAAATTAAAAGCAAAAGCAGGTTCACGATTGAAAGGTTACACTCAAATGTGTTATGCGACGGGAGAAGAAGATGAATCTCTCTGTTGGCTTCCTTTCCCGTGTCTTACCTTACTATAAAAACCAAAAGCTTAATTAATCAGTAGAGTTTTGGCAGTACGGATGCAAAAGCCCTTTTTTCCTTCAAGGATTAAGATGATAACTGTGTGACTAAGCAGAAGAAGAGGAGCAGCTTGTTTGTTCTCATCTTAGCCTGTGGAGGAGGATCGTCGTGTTTCTTCAAACATCGCTTTAAGCGGTGCCGATAAAAGCACGGGCCAAGAGTTGAAGGAATGGAAACAAAGACTTTAAATGAAGCCGTCTGCCACTGGTTGGGCTTTTTAAGATGCTCATCGCCTCCAGTAGAGTGTGAATGGGAGAGTGCCTCAGAAGGCCGAACACAGGGAGATGCACTGAGATGTCGGGGGTCACCTGGGCTTTGACACCACAGCGTGTTCTCACCTGCTCTCATTAAAACCTATGAGGAATGCAAAGACTCCAATCTGCTTTTGTTACTCGTTTAAAGCATCGTTTTGAGGAGATTATGTAATAAACAGGAGTGAAGTGAAGTTTCAGGCCGTAGTTCCTGCCTTCAACATCCATTCTCGCTGTACAGACACATTACCTAGATGCCATGGGATCGGATGTGAGCATTGACACTTTGCATTAACGTGACCTCATCCTAAACATGATATATAGCTATGTAGTTGCACTTTCATAGCTTTCGGAATTAAACGCAAAAGCATAAAGACGTATCTCTCATCACTGAGTCATGACAAATTGTAACATAAATCTCTCAGTCCCAATCCCCCCCCCCCCCCCCCCCCCCCCCCCCCCCCCCCCCCCCCCCCCCCCCCCGCACACACACACATCTGAACAGGTTTTCGTTTTGAGAAAGCCAAACGAATGCCTTCAGCCCTGAATGTCTGCCACCATCTGTTAGACACGGTGTGTATCTGTACTGGTGTGAACAGCCATCTCGTGGGAGTCATTAGGTCTGATGATTTCTCCGCATGGCTGTGTAACAGTCCAGGACCAGCAGCACCCTGCTGTTCAAACACTTTTCTGTCACAGTGTTTCTAGCGAGATGGTGATGACGCCGCCTCTGTACTGTACATACAGCTAAACATAGACACAAGTGCCTGTACGGGCAATGTAAGGATAACGTCGTCCCTGAGCCTGATCACTAAATGTACGTGGCTGAGTCTGGGCTGCAGTGTGTGAAGTGTAGCTACAAGAACCTGCATTTTTAGGAAAACCCTGAATGATACCTTTATTTATATATATATAAAAACCTATGATGGGTAGAAACAGCATGAATGCAATGTTTCTGCTACATTTACAACACAAGAGAGAAAATGGAGGGATAAAAACCAACTCCAGGCCCCAGCAGGGAACGTTCACTTTTTCTCTCCCTGCACTTTCCCTCCTTGGCTTTGCATGCATTGTTAAATGGGACTGATGGAAGCGCCCTGGCCATTACTCACCGCATTGCTTGGCTAATTTCTGTGCTCTTACAAGTACAAAGATGTCAAGCAGGAGCAGCAGGCTTACCTTGGCTTCCCCTGAGACCATTAATCCTTTGGCTGGTGTCGTCTCTGCCTGCGCCGGCTCACCTGGTTCACAGCGCTGCCAGCAAACTGCTTTTCCCAGCCCTTTTCTCCCCGGGTCTATCTATTTATTTTGGTTCCGAGTCAGCTCCCATCACCAACAACAACGAAAACTGGTTGCACTGGAAGGGCTGAGTGTGTGTGTACGTGTGTGTGTGGGTTCACGTTCCAAAAGAGGAACGTTATTGAAGTGGATAGAGAGATAAAAGCTGGTAAACTCATAAAGGTGAAATGTTTGGAAATCAGACTGGAGTTGTGTTCCTTTCTTTGTGTTTGGTCTCCTCCTGCTCTCTCTCAACTGTTTCCCTTAACTTCCCTCACTATTTCAGGAGGGAGGAACACATCTTCATCCAGCGCTGAACTGATGGAGGGAGGGTTGGATGAGGGGTGGGAGAGGTAGGAGAGAGGTGGACGGGTGGACTGTAGATTACCTTTGCAATTTCAAGAGAGAATGCAACTGATAATGATCCGGGATGTTCCCGGGAAAGGTCAGCTGAAATTGCAACAAGCGTAATTAGTAGCTTATCAATAATGCATTCAATGGTTCAGTGGGTGTACGGCCTGTGTGTGTATGTGTGTGTGTGAGCGAGCCTGTGTCTGTTTGTTGCTGTGCATACAACATACCTGTGTGTACCCGGAGATGACCAATGAGAGCTCTTCTTTTGACATTTATCAACATGGAAACGCCCACATGTCACTCAGGGCAGCTGTGATCAGCATTAGCATGCAGATCTCCTTCACACATTTCACTACAGCAGTGTGGAGACCACTAAAAGGAGTAGAGACTGATGGAAAACTTCAAGAGACAAATCGATCAGTAAGTCAATTAGTATTGATCACAGTGTCAAAATTAAGGGCCATAAGGGGAAAGGAATATAAGATAAGGGAATATTTTGCATGAAACATGCAGAAAATATTGGAGTATTATGCAGAATTGGTATCTGCTCTCACACAATCACCGGCTAATTATCTAGTAGTGGAATACATTCCCTCTAGCACCGTCTAGGTCCATGTACACTCTGTATCATTGGCTACTGTTGAATGTCAAATCCTCTCTTAGTGAAACTTCATCCTACTTTCTCTCACTTCAAATGCTGTAGAGATGTAAAGGCCAGATTCTGCAGAGGCGTCTCTTAAGTCTATATGAGATACTATTTGTCAGCCGCTCACGTAAGCTGCCGTCCGCACAGACTTACATTCTGTGACCATGCACACCTGTCTGCATCCATGCAGAGGTTATATTAAAAGCTCTACGGACGCGCGAGGAGAGGTTGTGTGAGGTGATCAGTCAATAGCTGAACAACTCATCTTAAAAAAGAGTATCAAGCCGGCCAAATGTGCTCTGACTCCGGCAGAACTGTGGAAAGAGATGAAAATGTGGAAGCAGAGCAAGTGGATGTCTGCAATTGGAAGCTGAAGGGAAAGGTGTGTGTGTGTGTGTGTGTGTGTGTGTGTGTGTGTGTGTGTTGATCACATCTGTGCATGCAGACGCCCAAATGTCTCACGTCCACTGTGACCAGGCAGTTAATCTGTTTAAGAGGGAGAAGTGGAAGCATCTTCAGGTATATTTTCATTATTCATTCATTATATTCATGCATTTTCTTTCTTCATAAATTTTATATATTTGTCCCCAAGCAAACGTTTGCATGCAATGAAAAAGTAGGTGATAAACAAAAAAAAGTGCTTCATCCACAGCGAGGACATGGTTTGTTTCAGCAAACTCTTTTATCACCCGAGCAACAAAAATGTTGAGTGTGAGGAATGTGCGAGAATGTGTGAGAGTTTCAACACAACAGCCTATCAGAGCTCATTTAGAGTGAATTCTGAAAGTCAGCACAACAGAGGCAGGATCAAGTGAGGAAACAGATCTGTGATCAAGAGGACAGGGAATAAGGAAGAAGTGCTGCTGGAAAAGTGTTTGAAAAAGGAGGCAAGCTGTGCATCTCTGCACGTTTCTATGCATTTGTTTTGCCGTGAAATGGAAGTGTACGCGTTGTAATTGATCAGTCTACCAGTGGAAAAAGGTCACACTTCCCTCCCCCATAGATACAAATCTCTACAACATCACATTGAAGCTTTGCTGATGCCACCTTTGCTGATTTTTACATCACTATTGCATCAGAAACTCCTCTGTGCATGTTTAACTTTGTTCTAGATCAACATTTCCCTATTTTCATAGCGTGTGCACATTCACACAAAGGGCGGTAATGTAACCAGCGTCACTACACCTCCGAGGACGTCGCTTTGATTGAAGCCGGAGCTCTCAAACTGGAAAATATGAAGTTTGAAACAGGGAAAGTTGAGCATCTTGCATAATTCATCAGCTATGTTCTCCAGTCAGATATTGGCTCACTGATCAGGAGATTTAGATGGCGGTGAAGATTACCTCACCCGCACAAAAAAAGATCCTCTCCTCCTCCTCGAGCGAGTGAAGTATGCAAGCTCTTAACATCAACTTCAAGCTTTGTGTGTGATGGATTAGAGGAAGTTGCTTCACGGTGGAAATTATGTTAAGGTGGCAGCGAGGAGGGGCAGACGGGGGGCGGGGCAGACTGGGGGCTTGGCTTGTGGGAGGCGAGGTGGTCGAGTGGACGCCGCGTGTGTGTGTGTGTGTGTTTGCCGGGGTTGTTGGTGTGTGATGTAATGATCTCAGGTTCTTTGGCCCCTGCCTCTTGATAAGTTGCCGCAGAACACATGAACAGGGGAAACTGGAAGCAAGCGAGATGAATGTGATTGGATTGCCGGCCGAGTGCAGCCTCTCCCATCTGTCTCGGAGTCTGCCATCCCATCTCACAGGCGGCAGGAGGTAATTGGGTTCATTGTTCTCACCACAGGATCCCCCGGATTGAAAGCTTCATTATCTGGATAACCATGAATGTAAATGAACCACACGTATGCAGTGGGGTAATGGGAAAAAATAGATCATTGCTCGCCACAACCACAACACACAACACACACACACCTCAAACACACTCACACTCCTGATACATTTCTTTTGTGTGATCACATACAAACACACCTATGCACTTGAGAAATCACACACACACACACCCTCCCTCTCTAATGCGTACTCGTCCTTTTCAGTGTTACAAGCATCCGCCGTAATTTGGAATTAGATCAGCATTTTTTTTGTCGTCTCCTTAAAAAGCCTTTGTCGCGTTCCGGTGTGCGTCTGTCTCCATTCTCCGTCTTCGCGCTGACGTCCTCTCATGCCTCTGCGGGCTCGTAGCCATGTGTTAAACTTTCATGGCTCCAGCTAACAGGACTGCATGTGACAGTGCTGTGATGAGCTGCTAACCACGCTGTCTCTGTGAGCATATTTGCATGAGTAGATGGCAGGCACCCCTTTTTACTCGCTGGAGTTACTACAATGAATGGTGAGAGAGAGAGGGAGGGAGGAAGAGGAGGGGGCGGGGGGGCTGAAGAACAACAACAGACCTCATGTGTTTTGAATTATTCATGCAAAACTGATGTATAACAGAAATGCGGGCAAATCTCTCTCTTTAATTAGGCTGAGTTTGCCGGTGAATGATACAGTCGGCGATGCCTTCGGACGGTTACGCCACAGTTGATGAGAATGTGTTGTGCGGTACAAGATTCCCTGTCTTTCAGCCCTTGCGGGACGTAGCCAAGCAAAGGGTTAAAGCATCTGTCTTCCCAAAGTAAAATAAACAGGGGTGCACAGTGGAGCTCAGGCACTCGCACATCCGCTGGCAAATCCATCATCAATTAGCCGCGGATGTGATCTGCATTTGAGATTACGGCAATTTAAGGATATCGGGGGAAAAGCGGCCTAATCTGGTCTCTGATGGGCGCCGCGATTTTC
Organism: Genypterus blacodes; assembly: GCF_046128005.1. Taxonomy (NCBI): domain Eukaryota; kingdom Metazoa; phylum Chordata; class Actinopteri; order Ophidiiformes; family Ophidiidae; genus Genypterus; species Genypterus blacodes. The sequence goes on along the minus strand of NW_027466870.1, from coordinate 1,059,868 downwards.
AATTTGCTTTCAAAGACGGGACACAGGGATCGGGAAAGGATCTGGGATGGGAACCTGCAGAGAGACCTGCGCTCGTATTCTCTGAACAATCACAGCATCCCTCTAAACTTCAATCATAATCCGACTTACGTGTCCATATTCAACAGGGAGAGCTGAGGGGCTGATGCAACGTGGAGGTCATAGCACAGATAGGCTGGGGGAATGGAGGGCGGCGGGAGGGGAGAGGTAGCGCCGAGTAATGTGGCGTCCTTACTGGCTGTAGCATGCTGTGCCTTTGCGTCTGTTGTAGGGCCCTGTCAGATTGTGTTTACTTTGCTGAAGGACGTCTCACCTCTGGAAGCCTGGGAATGAATGGAGAACTCATTTCTCCAACAGAGACTAGTCAATCACTCCACATTTATTCTCCTCCCTTGTGGTGACCTCTCCCTGGCCAGGCGGCCAATGGCACCCTTGAAAACTGCAGATGAGTTTGACTCAAAGCAAAGCAGCGCCTCACACCCGGGCCACATCAATACAGTAGTGCTAAAAAGCTCCGAGAAATGAAAGGAAAACATTGCATTCACTAGAGGCCAGTGTAACATTCCTAGTGTGAATGCTGTATAACACATTCTGAATAATGTTCCACATTGTGCTGCACAGACAAGATATATTAATTATTTTTATTTGCTTGTTCCGCGTTAAAGCTTTCCATGAGGCATGCACTTGTTTGTGCATCAGGACTTGACACAGAGCGGATAAAGCTCCATCTAAAACAGGTTTGAAGCCTAGCATGGCTGCATAGCTAATGTCATGACTTGGGTCTGGCAGATGGCAGAAACAGTTAGGGATCTCATTAGATCAACCAAGCGTCTATGCCTCGTTGCAAAACCTTTCATTAAAGTTCCATGGCTGGAATACTACTATCTCACAATATTGGTCAAAGTCAAGGGAGGGTAGAGCAAAGTGTTGAAATTTTACATCTGCGTAAAGCTGGGAGATTAAAGTGATGCATGTATCTAATCAAGACGGAAAAGGCACGGGTGTGTTTATGTGCGTGTCCATGTGTGCTCGCACAAATGTGTAGATGTGTCAGATAGTCTTTATATCAAGTGTTTGTGTGGGTGTGATGTGTGATGCATCCTTGCTGAGCATAGCAAACAGGATTGTAATGGTCACAGAGCACATTTTGTACCATTTGCCTTGTAATTAACTGGAATTTGTTCAGCACAAATGCACTGCAAGCTTAGGAAGGCAAAAAAAAAAGAGCTGAAGTTATTGACAGTTGGTGAGAGTAGGCAGAATTTTTTAAGGGAAGGAATCAAAGTGCCTTCATGTTAACGCTTATTTTATTTGTATTATCTTTAATGACACAGAGGCTAAATGGACCATAGAGTGAACTGATTAGCGGCACCCTACAGCTCCTCAGCCTCAAGTCAATATGGATGTTTTATGGGTTTTTAAAGGACATTTAAAATGAAATTTTATATATGGTTTAAGGCAAAGGGCTAATCATAGCAAGCTAGTCTTATTATAAATGATGCTATGTACTCCCAGGCATCAGAATTGCTGCCTGGCAGCAGTCATTACAGGAAAGACTTGCACCACTGTAGAAGGTTGATGTTAGGGGAAGCAGACTGAAACAACTCTCTTTAAAGGCACATTTCCACTATCAAGTGAAGGGACCATTATCTTTAATGTTGATTGATGCTATCTGAAAGAGCTAAGGAAGGGGAAAGTTTCTGACATTCAATTCTTCACCTATTTTCCTTTTTTCCAGTGATTATACTCTGTCTTCTCAGTCGCCAGGCCAAATAACACCCGCTTTAACATTATTCTCTCTACATTTGCAGTGAAGTTAAATGTGGATTTCTTTCATGAAAGAATTCAGCGCTGCCTTCCACATGTCTGCAGATGGATGGACTGATAGATAGATAGATAGATAGATAGATAGATAGATAGATAGATAGATGGACGGATGGATGGACAGATAGACAGATAGATAGATAGATAGATAGATAGATAGATAGATAGATAGATAGATAGATAGATAGATAGATAGATAGATAGATAGATAGATAGATAGATAGATAGATAGATAGATAGATAGACAGACAGACAGACGGTGCTCACAGCATCATGGTTACCTTACGTACGTTGCACATTTCCTCCTTAGTCGAGCAAAGCTCACAGGATGGCTCCATCAAATATAAGAGGAGATGTTTGATGTTTCAAAGGCAAACAGCCAAACACACTCTGGATGCCTTTGCCCTGGCACATTTCAGTTGTTGTGAGCATCACTGATCAACACCTAAGGAAAGCAATTGCCTGGACTATTATGCACAGTGAATTTTCCCTGTTACCTCTGGTGATAGGGGAGCGTGGAGGCCTTGCCCTCGTGCTCTGGTAGACGGTGCTTTGCTGGGCTCCATGCAACAGAAAACCAAGCTATTTACAGGGAATACAGGAGCCTCAGAAGTAGCTCCTCGCCTCAGGGTGCAAAATACTTGAAAATAAGCTCCTGGTCTCTTTGATGTGTGTGTGTGCACCAAATCTAAAGCCATTTCAAGTAGTTCTGCCTTTGAGCCAAGGACGGGTCTAAATTGTCTCTTGGAGCTGAAGATGGGTGAGGTGGGGAAGGAGGTTAAGTTAAAATCAAGAAATGTAATATTTTTTCTGATGGTTGCATTACCATAATGTACACTTCACACTGCTGACAGGAGTAATCCCAGTGGCGTTTTTTTAAGATGGCTATCAAGGATATCTGGAGCACCAGAGGTTTATTGTTCATCCAGTGATGAAGGAAGACAATCGTCTTGGGAGGCTCTTCTGATGAGAAAGATTAGTTTTAAATGGGGGAGACATAAGATCTCAGTGCAACCCTCGGTCCTGCTTAACAGCTCTAATATGATGGAGGAAAACTGTTGTGGAGCAAATTAAGTGAGTGCTTTATAACATCTGCCTCTTCACAGCTATTTCATTTTGCTGCTTGTATGGCTGCTGCATTATAAGGCTCTGTTCTGCATGACAATCTGCTGTTGTTGTTGCCGCTCAACAGTTATTTGTCACAGCAGATAAGGTATCTAGCAGCCCAAGCACTGATTACACGACTCAGAGCTTAGAAATTACCAAACAAACCACACAACATACTGGAGCACAGAAATGGGAAAGATATAGACGCATATGAAAAAGATAAAAATTGGGGAGAGTTTTTCTCTCTCTCATACATGGAGGAACGACATCTTGAATATCAATGCGGCGCTGAAGTTACAGAGGAGAGGGAGAGAGGGGGAGAGAGAGAGGGAGGGGGAGAGATAGAGGGAGAGAGAGACGGGAGAGGGAGAGGGACAGAGGGAGGGAGAGGAGGGGGAGGGAGAGAGAGAGGCAGAGAGAGAGAAAGGGAGCGGTTGAGAGGCAGAGAGAGAGAGAATGGTGCGACGGAGGATTTATTCACATGAGAACAAATCACACGTCAAGCAGCGTGAGATACTAACTCTACGTGGTTCCAGTGTAAGCTATGGGCTGGTAAAGGGAAGGAAACGTGACAGGAAGTTGTGAAAAAAGCTTTCCACGATTTCACCCAGCCAGTAGACATGGCAGGACTCGCACACACACCACAGTGCAGAGAATCCCTGGGGGTCGACGCGACACACAACATGTGAAACGACCTCAATTCAGAAATAGGACGGTTACTAAACTGCTGTAACTACGGCTTTTCAAGTCCCCTTGTGCTTCAAAAAAAGGGTGGAGAAATGAAAAATAACATTTCACAATCTCTGGACCTTGAAAGCTTTCTTTTGCTCCGAGAGGAAAGAGGGAAAGAAAAATTTCAGACTTTCACGCTCCAGCAGGTATTTGGCCTTTTTTTCCTGTTCCGTGGCCAGTGAGTCACCAGCCCACATCTCCACCCCTACCCCCACCCCCACCTCACCCCGGCCCACCCTGCAGCCTGTCGTCCATTTTCTCGGAGACGTACTTTTGCAAGCGTCTTTCTCTACAACATAGACAAATACTTGAAAGAAACGTTTGAAGATGAATGGGAGGAGGAGACTCATTCCGTATTTTGCCCCCTGAACCAAAAGCTGTTTTGTACAGTCTGGACCTTTATAGTCGGGGTCAGAGGTCACACATAATGGCACAGTGACCAATTCCTCATCATACACTTCTAAACTATAACAGCTCTGGAGACGTGAGTGTTTTCATCGTGGGTTCTCTGAGTTTAGGCCAGTATGTTATTGGCCCAATTCTTAAGGAGGACACAGCCTATGAAGGTGGGATCTCCAGAGGACTCCAAAGTCAGACTGAGCCTCTTCCCTCCTGCTTTCTAGCTTTTACAGACACGGATGATGCAAAAATACCAGACAAACCTGCAACTTACACGATGCCTGAAGTTTACAGTGATGTTTGGTTCAGATGTGTCGCAATAGTTTGTCCAATAGATGATTCCATTTATTGTAAGATTTCTCCAAGTTGGTCCTGATTTCAACCAGACTTAGTCGATCTTCGAGCCTTTGTTGTTTTTTGGTCAGCAGATTGCGAGTCAGTACATCATTACTGAACTCCTACACTTTTGTGGCTATACCGAGAGTTTCAAAGTATACAAATGGATGTGTCGTCCCATATCAGCCCTATTGGGAGGCGTCTTTGCAATGACACAGGCTTCTGGGGTCATTATGATGTATTTGGTCAACAAACGCGGTCTTTGGAGGACCCTGAATGTTTAGGCTGCGTCAGCACTGAGAGGAAGATCTGGCTGAATCATCTCTTATTCTGTGGAGTAAAATGATCCGGGCTGTTGCCGCTTTACTGCTGCTCTCGTTGGAGGTAGCACACACGGTACGTTCGTCAATTAATGTAGGAATTACAATCTTACGCTTGGCCGTCACACAAACGAATGAGCGTCGGTGAAATCGATGCATTATGGGGATTCTTCTCCCGCCGCACCGCAAAATCCGGTCGCTCTATTGTTTTATTCCTAAGCAGATAGGAAGCGATGTCGGTGACGACCTGCTCTCCAGCTGAAGACCATAGGTGATAGTCTAATGGGCTCAAAGGGCAGGGCCTCCATCACAGGCTGCCATGGAAACAGCACTCCAGCAGCAACACAGTCTCTCCATCTCTTTCCCCCATTCTGCTCATGGCTTTGATCTCTGCAGAAGAAGGTGTGTGAGTGTAATTCTCGAGTTGAATTCCTCGTCTCAGCCTGGCCGTGTTCAATGGAGGCACCTGTATTAATCCCAGGTAACACCCCTGATCAAGGATTTAATTTAGGCGCGGGGGAGAGTGTACGCACTAAGATCCTACAGGCCAGATAGTTGTGTTGACAACAGCGGTGATGGATGGCTTTAGCCTAAGGCGGGGAGGGGGAGCGAGATCTCTTACTTTGTTTCCTTTTTTCTCCACTCTCAGATAACACAAACGTGATTGCAGGGTGTGACAGGAAATAGAAAGAAACCCACAGCCCTGTTTGTCCGTACGTTGCATTAGCAGGTCGCAGCTCCGAAAGGGAATTCAGAGGGAAAACATGGAGGTCAAACACAAAGCCGTGATGTTCTAATGCCATTTCTGCGAGGGAAAACTTTGGAGCAGGAGTGCATGTGTGCGGGTTAATGCCCACTTCTGCAGACAGTGTTTTAATACTGAGCGATTTATCTTCCCAAGCCGAGATGGTCTTTGGTTTTTCTAGGGGGGAAAGGAGGCTACTGCCATCGTATGATTTAGAATCTTTTACTTGCAGCCGCATTGATTTCTCTTGTTACTGCGGGTCAGTGAGAGGAAATTGAATTGGAATTTGTAGAAAAACTCTCTTATTACTTTTCCTCAGCATTTATGTTTTTATTTTACCCTGCTGCAATATATTCCGCCATCGGCAGACATGGAAACCAAAGGGGAGAGCAGCATCAGGACAGTAAACAGACTGCTCTGTCTTTAGCTGCACTAATAATGCTGTCCTCCCAAGCAAAATGTTATATTCACCCCTGTGGTTTTAAACCCCACTGCTTTGCATTCATAAAAGTCTCTCTCCTCTCTCTCGCCCGCCCGCCCTCCCTCTGTGCACGTTGGGGTTCGCTTTAACACACAGAACTTTGGATATTTTACATTTGGAGAAGCCTGGATCTGTATTTACACACAAGCCTCACCTTTTATCTGGACCCTATAGGCTTCATCCAAGCGAAGGTAGCCAAGTGAAACCCAGGCTGGGCTGCTTCTGGAACAAGGCAAAGGCACCGCACGCTCTTATGTTCAGCAACACTGAGTACAACTTTAAGTTAAGGACAACTTTGCACTCTGTCTCTGCTTTATGTGCCTCATCGCTAAGTATTCAGCACCAGCTAAGGTGTGCTCAGATGTGCAGTGGGCTTTTTCCCAATGATTCTCCCCAAAACCCTTCCGCATTAGACCCTGGGAAGGTTCCCCGGAGCTGCAAGATCAGCGGTTCTCAATCGTGGGCCCTCGAGTGCCACAGCGCTGCACGTTTCCCATCTCTCCCAGGTGTAACTACACCTAAACCTGGCTTCCAGCTCGTCAGGTGTTGGTAGAACATGGAGGGATGTGACCAGGATTCAAGGAATGAGAACTGGAACAGACGCTGGATACACTGCATTGGCCTCAAAATGGCTCAGAGAACATTTTCCCTATCCAGATACCAACTGAATAAAATGTTTCCCAGCGTGTCTTGACAGCAGTTTTAAGCGTTATTGTTAACGGATATAGCTTCGTCTCTGCGTATCCTCTTGCTCAGTATATTTCAAACAATAACCGATTCACCGACATAAAAGCTAATTACTCTACTTCTTTCCTTGGACTATCTAACTCCAGGAGGGTAACAACGCACCGCAGGGAGGCATTGCATTCAGTGATATATTAGCAAAATGACAATTGTTAGTACCATAATTGAGCATACAGATGGATAGTGGGAGAGCAGTTTCCCATTGGAATCCATTTGAATTGATAAAAATGTGGTTGAACAAAGCTGCTGTTTCCCACCGGCGAGAAAGCCACAAACTTTTTAGAGCCACCTTACAAGCCTACAGAGGGCGATTGTGTCATACTCTGAAGGTTCTGCGTGGAGTATTGCCTTAAAGGGAGGGGGGGGGGGGAGGGGGAGAGGGGAGATTGGGGATGACTCATTAGTGGATGAGAGTTTGGAATGCTACAGGCCTTTTATAGGAGCGGCCTCCATAGGGCTAAACGGGCTTCTTTTCATTCTAAACATCTAATCAAAGGCTGGTTCCCACCTGGGATGCAAGGTGAATGCAATTATTTTAATGAACTAGCTGGTGGCAGGACGCACCAGTCGGGCCCTGGGCACCTACGGGCAGGATCGCACCGATATGAGGCAACTTTTGCTTTGTGACATGAATGGAAAACTTTAAACGCTATTGTTAAAATGTTCATATTCGTAGACAAAAGCATTCTCCCCTTTGCTTCCCTCTGAAGGCTTTCATGTTTTCCCAGATGAGTTGTGTTTCCCCAATATGTGTTTGTGGAGTCATGTAGGTTTGAATTGGCGTTTTGTCTCTCACACATGTCAATGCACTGACGGATTAACTAGAAAAGGGTGATATTAATTCTTTATGAGTGCTTGGTCAATGTAGAATTAATCTAAACTCAGAGTTTGGGTCCCAAGTATTTACCTTCTGTGAGCAAAATGGCCACTGGAGAAAGCGCAGTAATGTTCTCAGAGTGAATATCAGTAACACACTTCACCCAACATGTTTTTAAAGGTATAAAAACGATTATTTATTCATGCTGCATGTCTCTCCTGGACAGCGTTTCAATCAGGCGTTTCTCTCTTTGGCCATTTTCGAGAGTTGTGAAGTGAACCTGGTAGCGTAGCAACAGTAACTATGGGAATAGAGACCTGTGGAGAGGTCAATGTGATGGCCTCCACTTGGCCTCTTTTCCACAAAGGCTCACACATTGATTATTCTAATTCACAACATCCATAACAACCTCTGCCACAAACAGCCGCCCCCACGCGCCAGCAGAAAAATATTTGATAGCACATTTTTATTTACTGTAAGGCCATTCCTCTCTACTAGAAAATGTGATTTCATTCAATTTGAAATATTGAAGTAATTTCATTTCATCTGCTTCTGTCTGGGTCCTTTGTACTGTCCAGCTGACCCCTTTCACTCCTTTGCCTCCGTGTGTGTGTGTGTGTCATGCTCACTCCAGTCCTCTTGTTGACTCTGCAGGGACCCTTAATTGACGAGTGTGTACAATTACTAATCAGCGGCGACGCAACTGCCCTTTAAAATGACGAAGTAACAAAACTAATTTTAATCCCTCAACATACCGAGGTAAGATGAAGGCGGCGATTGATATTTGCAATGCCGACACCACACGTCTCTGACTTGTGACGGTCGTTTAAGTAAAGACCTCAGACCCCCACCCACACACAAGCCCACCCACACACACACACGATCATCGCCTGCAGATTAGCGATTCCGTGTAGTTGCAGAGCGAAAACGACAACAGAGACGAAACTCTCACAGATCAACGTGACATCAAGCAACCGTCGCCAAGGACAAGATGTGTTCCACGCCGAGAAATGTAGGACAAATATCACAGGCATTCACTTGTTTGTCCTTCATCCTTTTGAACCACGTGTGATCTATAATTACACGGGAAGCCTGAACGAGACTCTTTAAAAGTTCTTAGAACAAATTAATAGAGCTTTTCAGCAGGTGTCTAATTGCTGGTGTTTGCCTGCCGTTGCATCACCTCAGCTGCGTTTTTTTCTTCTTCTTTTTTTCACTGATCCTTCTGAAGGTTCGAGTGGAGAGTGGACCAGAACTCACGTCTTTGATTACAACTACTGCTGGACCAGAGATAGACAGCCTGCAGGTTTTTTCCATCTACCTGCACCATACACAGAAAATGTGTTGCAGCAGATTTTCAGAGCATCTGTTGTGATGTGTGCAGACTGAGTCAAACCCTTTGCAGTCTTGCGTTGCTCTGTCAAAGCCGTCTCTTTGCTTGTGGGTATTTTCTGTCTGCTTGTGGGGTTTTTTTAGGACATCCATACCAGAAGATTTAAAATTCCCATTTGGTTGCTGATGGCGTTACTTTTTTATTTAAGCGTTTTCCTAATTCAGTGGTGCTCAAATGTAATCTCCCAGAAATCGGCAGGAATCGATGCGCTTAAGGCTTTTCTGTTGTTTAGCGGGTTTATATGTGAGGGCAAAGTTTGGATAGTAAGTAAGCAACCACGTAGAACATTTCTTTAACCAATCTTTGCACCAATAAAACAATCAATAACCAGTTGATCATTCTATTGCACAGGTCGCTGATGGTGTCGCTTTCATATTATAGCTGGACTGAAACTTTATATTATCATCGTTTTATCAGTTTTGACCCATTTATTCTGATCTTTAACTGTGCCGAGACTAAGATCCAGACAGATAAATCAGCAAGGCCACAAGGACAATCAGGCAAAGACTATCGATCGCAAATTCTAATCAGAAACGGAAAAATCCAGATGAAACATTGATGATGTACTTTAACTAGGTAGAGGCATGATAACAGTGCAGCCTAGCAACCAATCACATCGTGCTTGAGCGTGAAACCTTCCCGCTCACACATTCACTGAGCAGAGCAGCGAATAGATACAGAATATATTTACTAGATGATTGAATTATTATTATGGTGATTAATCGATAAGTCATTAATCTTTAACACCCCTGCTAGTGAGCAAGTCACATGTGTAGAGCACATATGGACATTATCCTACACATTGTTAGCATTGGATTTCTAGAGAGGCTTCAGAATATTTTAAAACTGACACCAGGCCATTATGTTCTGACTTCTTTATTGTTATTATTTACTTTCACGATGCCCACAAATCCATTTAGGAGAAGACTTAGTGAGATTTGTATGGTTGAATACATGTCAGTCAGGTGCAGAAGAAGGAGAGGAGGAAGAGCAGAGGGTCTTTAGGAGCTTCCTAGCAGACAGCAGTGCACAGGGAGCCACTGTCGCCTCCTTCACCGCATGTATTTTTTATCACATGCTCCTTTCTTTACACTATTTAGCTTTTACCTCTCCTCCAAACTTCCGTGTGGTGCATGCTGACATGGCATTTCTGAGCCTTGCACACAAAGCCCTGCGGTGCTTCGTGTACTAGAGAGAGAATGTCCGTCCGTGTGTGGCTGTGTGTGCCTGTGTGTGCCTGTGTGCATGCGTATGAGTGTGTGTGTGTGTGTGTGTGTGTCTCTCTACATGTGCTCATGCTTCCATGCAAGTGAATATTAGGGATGTTATGCTTGCTCGCTCTCCCATGTCTTCCTCCCTCTCACACACTGACATTACAGTGTATGAGCTCCCATAATTCCATGGACTAGATAGCCAGACAGAGGGAGAGAGAGAGGGGGGGGGGGGGAGGAGGGGGAGGGAGGAGGGCGGGTTGCTCACGGAAACTCTATTTCGGTTAGCAGCACCCAACTCTGAAACAGTCGAGACTCCCTGAATAGAATGGATCGTCTTAAATTATACCGAGCTGAAATTCAAATTTCATTTTGTTTTGGCCTTAAGCAACGGGCAAATCTGCCTGGGCGAGATCAGTAAAGGTCAGGGGGAATTAAAATGCTTAATGTAAGGTTTGTCAGTGAAAGAAAGAGCAAGAGAGATAGAGAGGGAGAGAGAGAGAGAGCTGGGAGGGGAGAGAGGGCCAAAGTAAAAGGCCATTTGACAGTTTCATCTAAGTTTGTTAGAGAAGTAAGTCTGTACTTTCCTGCTCTAATGTTATTAGTTATTAGCTCGACAGAAGTTCTAAAAATCCATGCATTCACATTTGAAGATATAAATTCCATCTATATGCTGCAGAATTGAAAGGTATGATATGGGCATGGTTCAGTGGTTTAATCAGCAGACCAGTGGGGCTTTACAATACATCGCTGTGCGTATCAGAATACCGGATGATTTGTTATGACAATATACAAATCCAATAAATCCGACACGGCAAAGTAAAATAGCAATGCCAGACTGTGACTGCAATCTGATGAACAATTCCACCCTCACCTAGTGATGCTTTGTTCAATATATAGATAGTTATTTCATTAGATATCAAGTGAAATATCCTTAAAATGAAAACAAATGGGGCTGTCAAGGCGGCAGAGGCAGGGAGACTGCAGGCTATCCCTCCAGTATGTGTGTGTGTGTATGAATGTGTGTGTGGCCCACGCACAAACAAGTATCTACATATTTTCGCAAACACGTACGTTCAAATCTGCGTGATTCGGAAATTGGAACGCCCTAATTCGCAGACGCACGTGAGGCTTGAGTGTTTCATCTGATATGGCAGAAGAGTTTCAGCTCCCACAACAAAAATTAAATATTTATCTTGGAGTGAAAGAAAAGAAAGGAAGAAGTCTGAAGGAAGCAAAATGTCAAACTCCCAAAGGAGATTTTCTCTGTCTACAGTTTATTCTGCTAGGAAGAGTCCTGCAAATGAACAAGCGGCTGCTGGCACAAACGATGTTGCTCTGTGCAGTAAAGTTATTGTTAATGATGATCACAACAAATATTTCCCTTGTGGTGATGGCGATGCTGACAAAGTGTACTTACTCTCAAACCTGTAACATCCCCCCCCCCGCTCTCCCCCACCTCCCCCCCCTCCATTTTCACACTGAAAATACAAGACGACACTCAGAGAAATGCCACCACAGGTCCAGTCAGCATTTCGTGTCAGGGAATCTCTCGCTCTCTCTACATTCTCCCAGCTGATATACACAATGTATTGTAAAAGAACCTTTGCATCCGAGCATCAATTCAGCAGTGCAGCGCTCTGGGAGGAGGGAAAAAAAAAAACTGACACAAGCAGATCTGATTATTCAGACAAAACAGCGATAAGACAGGGTGAGAAGAGAAGGTAAGGGGCCACATACTTCTATTTGCCTGAGGCCCTCCGTCTACCCCTGATTATGAAATGTTTTAGTAGAATCACATCTTCTGCAAACGTGCTGATTGACCTTCTAGCCTAATTAAAGTGCACCGTTGCCAGTGGAGAGCAGATAAGACAGCTTGGCTGTCAGTGTGACTGACAGGGTTAGGCTCTCCCCTGCAGTCACATCAGCACTACAGAGGCCCTGCATACAAAAAGCTCACAGCCGGCACCCAGAAGTAAAACATCGCAAAGTTTCGCCTCATATCAAGAATGGGCCTGAGTTAATAATATGGAAATGGTCAGATATAAAAGTACGTTAGAGACGCGCTCAGAGGCTTATGTATTTATTTATGTATTTGCAGCTTCACCTCATACAGCATTTCTCTATCTCATAAATGTGAGCACTGCAGTTTTAAAACACGCCGAGGGTCCCGCTCGGTGTCGGACCCGGGCTGTACAGCATGGTGCGGCGGGGCACAGTCAGGCGCTAATGCTGCCTCAGATTAGAAAATGAATATGGATCAAGGAATACACCCAAAATGAAACCGCTGCCCCTGTGTCACACTATATAGAGCAAATCTGACTCGGCTTCCTCCGGGGTCTGGGTGGGGGCGGGTGGTAGATGTTATATATTCGCCCGCAGCTCTCTCACTTCTGGCTGGGGAGCGCTGACATGCCGGGTGGCCTATAAGCCTCTTTTGTCCATGTGCAGCAAAGTCAACTGCCAGCTCAGTTGCCGGTGCAGACAAGGCTTCAGAGAGATAGCCCCGTATTCTGCCACATCCTCGCTCGCTCTGCAGCTACAGTCGGGCTCGGCCTCTTCGCTCCCTGACTCCTAAGCTCCCCCCTCCCCTCCCTCCCTCCCTCCCTCCCCCCATCCCTCCCCCCTTCTCTCACACTCCATCCTTTCACAGTTATGAGGAATTTTCCCTCTATCCCCATCTTAGCCGTATATTTCTTTTGTTTCGAGGCGGCGCCATAACCTGTAGGTATTATATCAGACTTTGACTCTGCGTTCTACCTTCTCTTCCATGATGGGGTTCGCTCCAGCGTAGGTGTGTATCTTATATTATTGCAGTAGAGAGGAGGTGAGAGTGAGGATATTGGTCTTGTACCGTGTTGGAGGGGGGGCTGGATATGGTGTGGGGCTCAGTTTGGCTCAGTGTGTAATGAAGTTTGTTGCCTCTTGCTGTAGTCAATTTTGTCCCTCCGTGTGAGGGGGGGAAAAAAGGTAATTACTTGAGAGCGACCATGAAGGCTAATGAGTAACCATGAAGGTAACTCATTAGCCATCCAAGATCATCGCAAGGTAGCGTGAGAGAAAGAGGAGATAAGGACACAAAAGCAAGGAAAAGTGGAAGTCGGAAGAGGGGGAGACAAAGAGGAAAGAAGCCGGGCGAATGTGCAAACTGTGGCGTTGGTGTAGAGGAAGGAGAGAGACAGAGAGAGGGCGAGAGAGAGAGGAGGGAGGTGGGGTGGGTTGAGGCGGGCTGGCCGAGGGGGTGTGTCCAACATTACCCTCATGAATCAGTGTCAGTGGAGCGATGAGAAAATAATTAAGAAACAGGCGAGTGCTGTGTTAAATACTGCCAAAGGTAAAAGGCCCATTCTACTGTATAGACACAGGCAGGATGGAGGAGAAGAATGGCAATAAATGGAAAAGGGAAAAAAAAACGGGGGAGGAAAAATCCATATCATAACGGATGCCAAAATGCCCTTCAGATGGCATTATGAAGGGAGACAATATAAATAGCGCTGCCATATTGTAAATGTTTATACACGGTGGCTACATATACACGTTGCACAGCAGTTTCAGGATTTATGAGCGCAGCCGTAATGCACTGAAGTCGACACAAGGCTGTGAGTAATATTTCACGTTTGTTATCATATCGAGTGTAAATTTGCTGAGACGTATATGGTGAAGATAAAATATTTTAAGCAATTTCTCCCTCGATTCTTTTCCTCTCAGCTATACCGCGTTGGGTGGGGGGGGTGGGTTGGCGAGGGGGGCCGGGCCTCGAGCTCGACTCTTTAACGCCGCGAGAAAGGAACGCTCGCAATGACACACACGCTTTTAACATGCACAAAGGCTTTACATGAAGCAGTTAGGAAGGCGGTAATTGCATGTTCAAGGCTTTCAGGAGGCCAAGGTGCGGCTGGAAATCCCTCCGCCCGTCGCCACAGAACGCAGCCGCCATCAGATCACACACACACACAAACACAGGCGCATGAAATCAGTGCAAAGCTTTTAAATAATATCTGGTGACATATAAGAGGTCCTGTGTGTGTTTGCCTGTGCGTTTTCCATGTTGGTAAGTGTGTGTGTGTGTGTGTGTGTGTGTGTGTGCCGCATGTGGCCGCGCGCATACAGATGTGTGGGTGATGTCTTTTAGATGTCACGTGCGATATCCATCATCTTCGCCGCCGGCACCGGAGAAAGAATTCATGATCACTGCTCTGCAAATCCCCTCTGAGATGGAATCGACTGGGTTGGTGTGGAGGAAGTGTGTACGGTTGGAATGCAAAAGATGTCTTCCTGGGTGGCTGGTGCACGCTAACACCCTACAGTTTGATCTTGAGCTCCTTGGCTTGACTAACACGCTATAGGGCTTCTGATGCAACAGTTACCAACCGCAGCCTCCCACGCTATGTGCGGCGGCGGTGTTTGCTTTATAGGCCCCAGCGTGCGTTCATGTACAGCAAATGTTCACATACGTGTGCGTGTACATACCGTATCTACATAGGAGACGCCGTATTGACTCGACTTGTCTTTATATGAATGTGTCTGTAACTTCCGCTTGTGTGTGTGTGTGTGTGTGTGTGTGAGGGATGTGGAAACGGCGAGCGAGGCCTAATCCATCCCAGAGGAGTGCTTAGTGAGGGATGCGCCGCTCCTGCGACATTGCTATCAAGGCCCTGCGAGTCCTGCTCCATGGCAGTTTTACTGATGACTTCTATAGATCCCAGCTGAGCCGCCAATGAGCAGCCTTGACACTGAAATGATGAAACTATGACACCAAATCAAGCCTGTATCACCGTCGGGGCGAATGTTAGGGATGCTGGTCCCTGTAGCTACTTTAAAAGAGGGGGGGGAAACGTCTGATCTGAATTATAGAAGGAATATATGCATAACACGGCTGTGGGCTTTATAGGCGGCATTAAAGATCATTTAGTTCACATTCATATATGATGAAAGCGCGGGTACTGCGTCTGTAATCCTCTGGCTCACATTATAGCGTTGCTTTGGTGTTGAAACTGCACAACAGAGGACGCTGGGTTCAAGTTTTGTGGGGGGTTGGGGGGCGGCGTTCACTGAGAACCACTGCATTGTTTTCTCCGCGCTGCTGTTTCCAAGCAACATCCTCCCCTAAGTTGCGAGGGGCACGGCGCTAATAAGCTCCCTCATTAGGGCCGGTGCATGGTAGGCCTTGCAGTTTGTGCTGTCAACTCTGTGGGTTAGCATGGGGGGAACTTCAAAAGACAGCCGCGGATGCAGCACAAACACGCAGGAGCGCTAATTTACTTTAGTAATTGGTAAACAAACTATTCTATCAAGCCCTATTTCCTTCCCCATTGAAGGGGGCCGTAGTGGAACCTACTAACTGGGCTCTGTCTGTCTGTAGCCGCTCCAGCATTATGACAAAATATGTGGCCGTCCTCTCGCTGGTGATAACGCAGCACATAAAAGGCTCATTATTCAGGAGTTAATTTGGCAGAGTTCTCTCACCCCGCTGCCGTTGCCAAGCCTCAGACTTCTCCACCACTCCCACCGCTGATCCTGTACAGTACACACAAGCATGGAGAAGCAGCATACACACTCACACACACACACATATAAACATGCTTGCGCCTATTTAGGGGAACACACCCTCACACCCTCACACACATGCACATATCACATTAATGCAAACACAACCCTAGTTAGATTTCTATATGTAATAAATTGGATTAAATTCCACTGGCTAAGCACCGTGATCTCTTAGGGTTAATTAATTTCATTCCATTCTGTCTGTGTTTTTTATGCTTGAACACATGCTGACACTGTTATTGTGTGGCATGCCGCCTATTGGAGAGGCATAATAGGCTGGTGAAGGAGGAGAGAGAGGGAGCCACAACGTTTGGTATTCCAACTACAAAGTGATTTTGATTCTCTTCTTTCTCCCTTTTGACAAGGAAATATGCTACAGTAGCACGCTGTAATATGGTGGATCCTTCCCCGACGCCCCTCCTCACGGCTTCCTCTTCAGCTCTTATCTCCTTCCCTTCCAAATGAGAAAACCTGGATGGCTTCTCAGGGCCCCAGTTTCTGCCTGGATGCTATCTCATTTGGTTTTAATATATTTATCCATTCATTATTGTTCTCTTTTATCGGCCAGCTAATATTGTTCATAATTTGTCCTTATCTCCGAGCCTGACAGTCAAATTTACACTGGGGCTCAACAGACAGATGGAGAAATGACCCTTTTCCCTGAGCCCCTCCCTCCCTCCCTCTCTCCCTCTCTCCCTGCGCTCCCCTCCTCCGTTCATTCCTCCCCTGCTCTCCAAACTCCAATGAAACATGACTGACAGCCCGCTGTATAAGTAGTTGTCATAGCAACCTTCCCCATCCTTCTGACAAGTGCTTTTTCTCTATAGCGCGCTCTCTCTCCCTCTGTCACAATATCTCTCGCCCCGCTTCCATCCCTGCTCCCTCACTGTTGCAACAACCAAGAGAGAGAGAGAGAGAGAGAGAGAGAGAGAGAGAGAAGGGGGGTGGAATCAGAAAGCACCTGGGGCATTTGGTATGCTCCCCCCCTCTCCTCTCATCCCCCCATCACCCCCAATCACACCCCTCCCATCTCTCTCTCTCTCTCTCTCTCTCTCCCTCTCGCTCTCTCTCTCTCTCTCGCTCTCTCTTCCCCTCCCCTAGCCAACCCCTGACAATGATTTACCAACTCCTATGGTACACCTCTTTCATCCATCCTGCCTTATCAAGAGCTGCAGGACTGTATGCACAGCAACTTACAGTATGGGCACATCTTTCTCTCTCTCTCTCTCTCTCTCTCTCTCTCTCTCTCTCTCTCTCTCTCTCTCTCTCTCTCTCCCCCTTTCTCTCTCTCTCTCACACACACACACACACACACACACACACATCCTCTCTCTACCCCTCTACATCCCCTGGCTCCCTTCTTTTCTTTCTTTCTGTGGCTGTTCCAAAACTCCCACTCTGTCCCATTGCTATTCAACAGAAGTTTCACTGTCAAAATCTTCACCGGTCTGCAATGTAATCAGGAAACATATAGTAATAAGTCTGCACCATGGTGGACGGTGCTGCAGATAGTTTATGCATGCTGTGTGTGGACAGGACAGCCTTGAAAACCTCCTGTGGAAATGAACTTTATGTAACTACTTTCACAAAAGCAGATTCCATGCAGGGGTTTGGAGCTCAGGCACCAGGGAGGAGGTACGCTGGTATTGTTTGTCATGGCTGTGCAGTAATGGCAAGACCACAGCATGATGAATTGAGATATAAAATATTACTGATTTAATTTCACTTTGGCACCGTAACTCACCGACTTCACGCAAGGCCGACGCGCTCACACCGAGAAGCTCCTCAGCCCAAATGGACCCGGTAACCTTCGGTGTGTATGATGAAACGGCACGCTGCCATTTCATTATTTTGCCGTTTAATTTCCGATGCATTTATTCCAAACAAGCATCTGTTTGGTAACTCGGAGTAAATTAAACATGATGGGGTGAATTTGGGGACAGGAGCGGTGCGTCACCATGATGTTCCATACAGTACGCCGCCACAGCGAGCTGTAAATGCGTCTTGATGCCAGCATGCCGCGCCGTTATCACAGTTAACTCACTGGCTGTTATTAGACCCCTGCATCCCTTTAAGGTAGTGACATTTTGTTCTAAACAGCGTAGAGCAGAGAATCATTTTAGAAGCGATTCCTGTGCACTAAGCGCTTATTTCTTATTAAACTCTGTAAGTCAGACAGGTGAGTAGATGAAGATCAGTCAGCTGCAGTCTGCGGTGCTATGATTCCAGCTCACAGGCCATATTCCTGACATGATTTCATATTTATTATGCAAAATACCATTCTAATGCTGATATTTAAAGTGGTTTCCTCAGTCAAACCGAATGCTGTTTCACTTTGGGCCCCAGAGGCAAGAGCCCATGTTTCTGGAGCTCTCTGGCTGAACAAAGGGGCAGGAAATGTCTCACAGCATGGGGCCTGGAAGATGTGCCGGGACAGGGAGGTCGACAGGGAAAATACAGAAAAAAAACCCCGATTAAATAATGTGAATGAAATGGAATTGAAATAAATGAAATGTTGGGTAAAGTGTGTGATGTGTGTGATGTGTGTGTTTTCGCCTGGAAGCTTAAATCTGCTCGTACCGCGGCTGGCAGTTCAGCAGAATAACAATAAAGCGCGCGGGCGTATTATTGACGCCTTGCAGCTTGTAATCACCTGTGCCACTGGCCGACAGAAGCAGTTAACAGCAAAGAGTATTTAACGTTTAGCAGCAACGTACAGCATTTACGAGCAATTATAAAGCTTATGGTCAAGCCAGTGTTTGCATTCGTGTGGGACGATTCCTGTGATCGCCGCCGTGCACGTCTGGCAAACAATTCCTGCTCCGGCACAGAAATAGATCGCTGGGTAGTTTTTGTAACCTTTCTCTCCGTGTTAGCTCCATGTGTGGGTTTGTTATGTCAGATTCCATATTTGTTTTGTGCTCCGTGCAACACAAGTCAGAGGGCGAAACGCAAAGAATAGCTGCTCGGAGAAACAAGTCAATACGCTGTAGTTACAGGACAGTTAACAGTGGGACATCCAGCTCATTGTGCCAGCATTATGTGTGTGTGTGCGTGTGTGTGTGGTCGTAGCAGGTGATTTGTCATGTGTAATCGTCTGTGTCAGGTGGTGTGAGCGTATTCTCTCTTCTTTCTTTGTCCATCTCTTTTGTTCCTCTTCTTACCCCCTCACATTGGTGCCCCGTAGTTATTCTGCGGCGCTACGTGTCGTCTGTTTGCACGCCGCTTGAGCTGCAGTGTTGTAGATAAACGAGATAATGTTTCTATTGGCGATGAACACAAGACCTGAATTCCCAAGGTGGCGTTTTAGTTCAGAGCAGCCACAGCAGAATCCTAGACGGCGGAACAGATGATCTGTTTTCATGCGTTGTTAGCTTGTTTTTCTGGAAGCGCGCTCACGTCGCGAGAGAACACGCGGCCTCATCCTCTGCCTGAGACGCAGATGAAGAACTCCTGCTAAATGCTGCTGTAGTAAATCCAAGAGTACATCTCCCACCTATATACTACAGCAATGGAGTCCTGCCTGTGTGTTCTCATTGTTCCTATTTCAGCTGAAATGCAGTTAGAAAGCCAGCAGTGACTGAACGTGACTGGAGCTCGTAAGCGGCTCTTTTGTAGCCCCCCCTGTAAACCACTATTACACAACAATATGATATATAGCGTCCCACAATCCTGATATACTTGGATTTCAATAAATATTTCATTTCACAATCTTTGGGCTGAAGCGTGGATGCAATATTGCATTTTAAGATGTGCCACATGTGAGCTGCGCTCTCTGTATGGTTGTCATAGCGCCGCTCATATGAAATTGATATAGGTCAGCTGCATGCATTAATTCATAGCTTGTCAGACCCCCATCATCTGCTGGAGGAGGGGGCGGGGAGTGGGGGGGGCGCCGGCAGGGTTGGAGCTGGGATGTGACGCATGGCGGCCGCGAGGAGGTGGGGCCCGGCGTTTCTGTGTGGAGCGCACGTGCGTCACCCTCCACGCAGGCAAGCGCGGAGGGGAAGTGCTCTCTCTGACGGTGTTTGATGGCATTTGCGCCCCTCCCCCGCACCCCGCTCCTCTCCTTATCTCGCCTCCCCCCCCCGCCGCCCCGCCCACCAACCGCCGCCCAGCCTCGAAATTTATATTCTCCCCTCAGCAAAAGGGGAAGGACCCATCTTGCCCTTTTATTTTCCAGTTCAGGGCTTTTCCTTTTTTGCAGATAAATGCTCTCCAATCCACCCTGACAGATGTCACATTGCATCACTTCCATTTTGATACATAGCCTCTGATCCTGCCACTTGCAATAAGGAGCCAGCACCAGGGACGCCCCTCCCTAGACAACGCTCTGACACGGCCGATTATTTTAAAGGTGCATCATTGGCGGTGATGAGTGCTGAATTCCGGCGCCGGGGCGCTCACACTCGCACGCCCTGCCGCGGGAATGCGGGGGTTTCTGCCGCCGTCCGGGTCAGGGAACGACAGCGACAGCCAACATTCTCAGCAGGAGTCGTCGGCGCCCGGGTCACCCTGATGCCGGCAATATCTCTGGCAGCAATTTATGCCGCTCTCAACCTCTTGGCAGCGGCGGCGTCTTGTCTCTCACGGCGTCTCTCCACTTTGATTTCGTGGGCCTGAGATGGGGAAACAGTCTATATATATAAAAGGAAGGTTTTACTGCTTTTGTGGCCAGCAGACACGCAGCTCGGCAGCATTAATCATAAGAGGCCGGGGTACATCAGTAAACACAGTGTGTCAGGTCAAGGTAAAGATCAGATCCCACAGCATTTAACAGAACTCAATAGCATACAGGCTATCTATTGAAAAGTCAGCGTTATTCATGGCATGTCCCCCCAGCCGGCGTTGCTCGCAGCAGAGACATGCCATTGTTCACTGAAGAGCACGCTGAAATATTTCTCTGGCTACACAAAAAACACTGGATCAGCAGCAATTAGTAGAGTAAGAGAGAGATAAAGAGGGGGGGGGGGAGGGAAAGAGGGCGAGAAAGAATGAAGAGGGAAAAATGTAGAATCAGCGAGAGAAAAAGAAAGGCAGAGAGAGAGAAAAGAGGGAGATGAATAGAGGGGAAGGGGAGAGAGGGATAGAGAGAGGGAGAGAGGTAGAGTGAGAGAGAGGGAGAGAGAGAGAGAGTACGCATGCAGCCTGTATAGTTTGGTGTGTAGGAGGCCGAGCTGCCTGGAGCCCCTGGTGCTTTTAAAGGACCAAAGCGTTGCGTCTATGCTTGTGTGTGTCCGTGTGTGCGTGCGTGTGTATTTGTGTGTGTCCGTGTGTGTGTGTGTGTGTGTGGGTGGTTGAAACCTGTTCATTAGTCCCTCCTTTGCTCTTCCCTGCGGCCTCCTGACCACTCACTTGCCCCCAGCGGCTTTATGTGCCCATATGGGAGTGCACCCAGATTAAAATGATGAGGCTTGGCAAAGCGATAATGCAACGTGACTCATGCCCAACTGGAGCTAAATGAACGAGACAACTGTGGCGGCGCTCTACCGCAGACGCTCTCATTAACGCTGCTCTGTGAAATTACGTGCGTGTTTGTGTGAGAAGATTCTTTTAAAATGTTGCTCTCCAAATATCCCGACGACGCTCCGCTCTCCATCCCTATGTTCTCTTCTTCTATCATCGACATCCAAGAACGCAGTTGCAATTCAACCCTTTCTGTCTTTGTGCTGTTTTTGTTCCAGAAGACAGGAAGTTGTTCGTCGGGATGCTGAACAAACAGCAGACTGAGGAGGATGTCTATCGTCTCTTCGAACCCTATGGAGTCATCGAGGAGTGCACGGTCCTAAGAGGTCCGGATGGGAACAGCAAAGGTAGGAACCAATGCCAACGCCGCTATTTAGGTCAGTGACAAAGAGGCAGGCTGTGTCAGTCTGTGTGTCAGCCTGTGTGTGTGTGTCAGCCTGTGTGTCTACTGGGGTATGCAAAATATATGTGACATACGTGTCAGACGTGGGTCACAGCGAGGACACAACACAACAACTACACTTAACACTGCTATCTTAAATGATATATGACACATGTCTGATTCTCATAATTGGAAAAGGAATGTGTGTTGCTTGTGAGTGAACTTACAAGTTTCTTTAAAATGTCTGCATCCATTTATGTTTCCTGGACTTCCTGGACTTGCATTGCATTGTGGGCTGTCACCGTTCCAGGTGCAGGTACCCATTGAAGTCACAACTCCCAATGCCGAATGACTTTATCAATGAGAGCAATCAGGAGCTGGGGTGTGGTTATACGTACATTCAACTCGAGGGGTTGATTTCTTTTTTTTTTTTTTATCTGCGCAAATGTATCCCAGCTGCATTTACCCTGCAGCTGCAGATGGTTTGTGTTGAGCGAGATCTGATCACATTGAGAACCAGACCACATCTGTATGTTGCCTGAGCAGATTGGATATCATTCCCATCACAATGGGAATGATATCCGTTTATGGGGCGCCAAGTGTAACGCGGAGGATTTCATACACGCAAGCGAGTTCTGAGCCACGAACAGCAGGACGCCTCATGTTTTAACTGTAATCACATCAACTGCTCTTGATGGTTAAAGAAACAAATGCATATTTATCAGTATGCGTTGTCATCAGTCATCAGTCATCAGTTCCCTTATAGACGCACTGCGAGCGCCCGACTGTAACTCGGCGTGCAGGCGTTTTTTTTTTTTCCGACAGACAGACAAAACTTTTGGAGACATCAATTCCCTCTGACATGCAGCAAAGAGCAAAGGGTCGGGCAGTTTTTCATGTCTCTAAAACCTATTCCCCGGCCAGTGCTTATGGAAATTGTTGTGGAATTATATCTGAGGGGTTTTGAAGCCGGCACATTCTGACTCTGCAGTGCTTTGGAGGAGGAGACAAAGATAGATGTCAAAACAATTCCAGTGTCCCAACTGTGAGGACGGGGGCAACCGGGGCAAGTTGCATTCCTCTTTGCCGCTCTGCAGTATTTGTGTTGTGTCTGAGCCCTCTCTCTCTGCTGAATCACTCACAACATTAGACCCAAACATCACAATCATATCCATCTTTGTCCCCTAATGGCCGTCCGTACAGCTGTGATTTTCTTCGCTTCTATTTTGTCAAGTAAGAATGGAAACAAATAACAGAATATGTCTGCCACGCTCCGGCAAATAACAGATCCCATTTTTGCTCTTTTGTCCATCTCGCTACACATGATCTTCATTATTCTGGAAATCCATTTAGCGCAGAATTATGTGCAACAGTTTAATTAAGTTTGAGTGAAATACCCTGTTTGATAGCAGAGGACTTTATGGTCCATAGCTGTCGCGCAGTTTCTATTTCACATTAACAACCCTGTTCAGTTTATTTTCATGGAAGTGCAGTCAATGCATGACTTGCAATATACTTCTGTCTGCCAGCGTACAGGTTGTACCGCTGTAGCAGAAATCCTTGTACAGGTCACGCCGAGCTCCATATCTCAGGAAGGTGCAGCGCTTTGACAGCTGAATGGGCATCTTGATTGGCTGGTGTCCACTGGGGTAAAGCCCATTAAGCGGAGGAGAATGGCGGGGCGGCGGGGTCACGCAGGATAGATGATAAGGAGAATAAAGTCTGAGAGATTTAATAAGAATCAAAGTGAAACCTGGAAATGAAATGAAATTAGGGGAAATGTAGCGTCATTACAGGTGAGCAAGGAAGGTCCCAGGTCGTCCCGGGTTCAGGGGTCCGTCCCTGTTTGTATGTTGTGTGTTTGAATGTACTGTATGTTGGGAAGCACATAAGCTCTATTTTGCTCCTATAAGACATACAGTTAAAGACAAGGTATGGAAATAGGTTTTGTTGTGACAGAGTAGTATGACAACGCAATTTTTTGTGTATGAATTTCCTTTAAAGGGCGACGTCGCTGGTTTTACACATCATATTCAGTTTTAATCGGTCATCCGGGGGCATTATCCAACTGTGTGAGGGCTTCTTTCTTTTTTTTGAGGGAGATGTGCAAAGTCAGCATTGTGGTTTGGAGGACAATGGCTCAGCTCGATGGCAGACGTTTCCTCTGCCACGTCCTATTACGCTGCCTGTCTGGTGATGTAAGCCTGACCTGGTTTGGATGTAGAGTCTGAATGAGGAGCAGAGAGTTCCACGTGTTCTCCTCCTCCTCCTCGCCAACAAACCAAACCAGGCAGCAGAGTTTAGTGAGAACCGACTCCTGCGCCCCAAGACCAAATGGTTTCATGATATATTACAAATCCAGTGTGTTTTCCCCGATTCTGAACTGGTACCAAGTACTTAAATATAAACGATTAGTTAATTATCCTGCAACAGCTCTGCTGCTGAACCCACAAACGTGACGCAGCGTGGTTCATATTTGCAGAGTGGTTGATATTCGCAGAGATGGATCAAGAACGTCCTGATTTATGAATAATGAATTGAAAAATTGGGAAATTTAGCGGTATTCCTGTTTAACACTGGTGAGTTTAGCCAGTTTGGCTAGTGTTTAATATGCACAGACAGGCATGTGGTGCTAAATAGCATGCTTTTCTGCTTCATCAGTGCAATCTTTAGCCTGCAGCCTCTGCCTGCTTGTCTGCCTCACTAATGCCGTGAGTGGAGCAGCTTGCTGTGCAGCGAATCAGTGATGTCAAATAGACTTCAGCAACCTTTATTAACAAAAAGCTCTAATGGATTTACTGTATTTGTAAATGTAACTCTGTCATTGTGTGTGTGTGTGTGCGTCTGTGTGTGTGTTCTCTTCCAGGTTGCGCCTTTGTCAAGTTCTCTACACATACTGAGGCCCAGTCTGCAATCAGCGCCCTCCACGGCAGCCAGACCATGCCAGTAAGTACAATTCCCTCTCATTCCCTCTCTCACACACACACACACATACACACACACACGTGCAATATCCAAAACACACAACCCACAGCTCGGGACGGTTGCAAACAGCGCCGACTCTCTTGATTAAGAGCCGTAAACTCTTGAACTTACAACAACTGCGGTGGTTTTTTAATCAAGTTGTATAAAGTGTAAAGCCGTCCTCATGAATATCCAGCATCAAAAAAGCAAACAGATACAACAGCAAACAGAACAGAAACCCTCTGTCTCTTTAATTAACGCCGCACTTTTTAAATCCAAATCTAATTTTCCTGATAAAACTGTTCAGAGTGATAATTGAATTTCGGGTGAGTCATCAATCAGCAGTTGTGCTTGCATAATCACTGAGTAGAACTCCGGTGTGAGATTTCATTTGGCCGTTACGTAAACCCGCCAGCTGCGTCCTCTCATGTACGCCTCATTTGTATGTGTCGTGTGTTCTTTCGCCGTAGTCCCCCCCCCCGTGTAACCGCCGCCGCTGCCGAAGAATAAAAAAATCTTCTCTCCCCGCACTCCAAAGCTTAATACAGTTATCCGGCGTGGCATTCCAGGAAGTGGACAGAGTCACGTTCCATATCATCCAGCAGCACTGAAGTATACTCTCGCTTTTATCCTCGTTTTTCTCTCTCACAAACTCGCTCCTCTGAGGAAAGCAAGGACCCTGAACTCCTCTTCCTCTCCCCCCGCCCCACCCATCCCGTCTCTCAAGTGTTGTGTTTCACCGCGTGTTTGTATTTTTATTTTTTTATTATTAATGCATGCCAATGCGTGGCTCAAGAGAGGCAAAGCTCCGAGAAGCACCAGGAGCCAGCTGTGGCATTTTGGCGCAACCTCCGAGTCAATCTATGTGTAAATGACTGCAGGCCAGGAGGAGAGACTGTGGACGTCCGTACTCCACGGATGCCCTCCTTCTCCGCCGCGCCGTTCCCCCCTATCTCTGCTAGCTCTCTGCCCTCGCTCGTCTCTCTTTGGCAGCCTCTTGGGATATTAGGCAATAGACTTGTTTACTCCACCTTTCACCACATTGGCTGCTGAATAATTCATCCAACTATAAGCAGGGGGCCGAGGAGAGGGGAGGCAAAAGGAGGGGAGACAGACATGAAGAGCGAGCGGGGAGGCAGAGGGAGAACGAGCGAATGGACAGGATTTATACCTCCTGCTCTGTTAAATTGATTATAGAAATCTGATCAGCTCATCTCATATCCTGTGGCTGGTGGAGGAGAGGGCACGCTGTGTCTGCCTCCCCGAGATTAGCAGACCACCGGTACACCATTACGCCTCGGAAAAGACAGGGCTATTCACAATAAAGTGTTCATTTCCATCGCTGTGCAGTCGGGTCCAGGAAAAGCCTCCGAGTGTACATCCGGTGTGTCCGTTTGATTTCATTTTGATTGCGGCGGCGGCGCACGCACGCAGGGGCTCGCTGCTTTCTATTTTTACGTTTTTCAAAATGGAAGAAAGCCAGGAATGTTTGGGTGTTTATTAAAAAACAAACAAAACAGGTACAAACCAGAGGGAGAAACATCTCTGTTTGGAAAAAAACTCTGCTCGGAAATAAGATTGTAAAAATAGCATCTCCAGCACAAAACGCCCTGTAGTTTATTGGTTTTTCTGCCAATTTGAGAATTCTAGCACGTAATTATCAACTTGTTTGCACTTTCTCCTCGAATTTCCTCTTCACTTTTGTATTATCAGAGGAGTGTTCTCAGCTGCAGTCACCGCCACGATGACCTAATGTACTACAAAACCGAGGTTAAATGGGCAGCAGGGAACAATAAAAAACAATAATTATGCATGTTAGCACTACTACCACCTCCTAATACGGAATGATAATACAGTACAGTAATGAATAATAGAATGATGAAAATCCAGCAATGTTAACTGATCATGTACACACTTACTTACTTGAAGAAAGAAAAAGAAAGAAAGACTTAAACTGTACATTTAAAGGGCATCCATTGCCTGCAGCTGGCAACTATAATAAGCTATAGCCTCATTCCTACTTCTGTAGGACTAATCAAAATGAGTAAATGTTTTAATGAACTCAGAAAAAAATACGTCGGTGAGCAGCCACTGTGTGTGTGTGTGTGTGTGTGTGTGTGTGTGTGTGCGAGCGAGTGTGTGAGTGAGCGTGTGCGCGTACTTCCTGCCATACCAAGGCCACGGCTGATGAGTTTGGGAGATGACCATGAATAATGCCCGGCCAATAGCCTCGCTGGCTGAGGTGTTGGAGTGCACTGAATATTAACACTGCGACTAACTACAGCACTTTGATAGATCTACTGCCAATCCCCCAAAGCGTGAGCACGGGCTTCTTAGAGTTTATGAGTGTGCACACACACGCACACAGAAATGCATGTGTGTGTGCATACAGAAACATCTGCAAACAGAAACACTTTGCGGCTGGCGCATTTACATGAGCACTTATTCACACGCGCGCACACACACACACACACACACACACACACACACACACACACATGCTGCTATAGTGCTCGTCTCTCCTCCTCTCTCTGTTTCTCTGTCACATGCTCGTGCAGCCATGGGCAAGGGTCAAAGGCTTCCTGACTGATCTTATTTTCCAGCTCAGAGGACTTGAGCTGAATACATTTGTGTTATTCATGTTGAGGGGGAGTGGGCATTTCATATGTATGTGTGAGTGGGAGAGAGGGAGCGAGCGAGGGAGAGGGAAATATGCGGGGGGGGGGGGGAGTGTGTGCACGCATGCGTGTACGGTACGTATGCGCACATATACGTGCACGTGTGGATGTGAGCGTGCTGGACGCCGGGCTATATTTGTAATGTAGCTCCAGAGAAAAATCGTCTACCAATTACCCACTGCTGCATAATATATAAGTGTAAATACATGAAGCGTCCACATGTATGCATTAGCAGGTGACGAGTGTGTGTGTGTGTGTGTGTGTGTGTGTGTGTGTGTGTGTGTGCGTGTGTGTGTGTGCGTGTGTGTGTGTGCGTGTGTGTGTGTGTGTGTGTGTCTGTGTGTGTGTGTGTGTGTGTGTGTGTGAGGAGTGCATTAGCCGGTGTGACTTAAGATGTTGATGGGAGGTCACATGTTAGACCTTGACTGGATCTCCTTCACAGTCTCTCACCCATCATATTTCAAGCACTCATAGACCTTTGAGCCCCGTACACACCGTCACCGTACACACACACACACACACACACACACACACACATGCTGTACGTACTTGCCCAGCTCAGAATATGAGAGGCTCAATTAAACATTTACACTCTGGAGCTGTAAAGCAAATTGCTGGGATTCAGCAGAGTGATGGCAGAATGACATAAGGGAACGGCGGGGGGGAGGAGGGGGGCGGGGCTAAGGGTCAAATCCATACTTACATAGTTAATAAATAAATGATATATTCACACTAGTTAGTTTGACTTATTTTCACAAAAGCATCCAAATGTGATTCCCTGGCTGCTCTATGGTGTGTGTATACTTCAGACAAAGGAAACACACACACACACACATACACACACACGAGGGCCAAGAGTGCCCGGCTTTGATACTCGACAAGACATTGTGGTAATGTACAGATCAAAGGATTAAATTGGAGTGCGGCCGACGCCTTAAATGATAGCGAAAAGAAGGAAGACCGGCGGCGAAACAACAGAGGCGAGCAGACGGCGTGGCGTGCGTGCGTGTGTGTGTGTGTGTGTGCGTGTGTGTACGCCCGGGCCTGGCGCCGGAAAAACAGCGGCGATGTAATTTCGCATTCAATGAGATGCAGAGTTTTAATGTCAGTGTTTCACAAAGATGATAGATCTCTGTGTTTCCTCTCATTAAACAATGTTCTGCCTTTGTATTTTAACATAGTGTTTATTGCTTAAGATGTATCATTTCGCCTCTAGTATTTCTTCCCAGGCAATTTACATTCTAATAACCTAATAGATTACAGTCATCCATTATTTTACCAGCTAAGCACTGCATGTGTATTTCTGTATTTCCACTCGGGGTGGAGCAAAGGGGGCGGTGATGCCTTATCGCTGTGTTTAATGTGGAGAGCAAACACACCATCATGTAAAGCAGCTATACAGCACAGAACGTACACACAGGCTAAATATAGCCCGCTTGTTTCCTATCATATGTTAGTCAGACCGTATTATAGCAGTCATGATGCCTCAAATCAACAACAGGGGGAATTTAGGTGTTTGAGTCTCCTCTCACCCTCCAAATAAACACGTCACAATCTGGATAATAAATCAACTTCCTGAGCGCCCGAGTTGTTTTATAGAAGCTACGGCGAGCCATCCGCGATGAAATATGACATCTAATTGCGGTAGAAATGGAAAGCTTTGCTGACATTCCTTTCCCATTTAAAGAGGAAACAAAAGTAAAAGCTGTTTTTTTTTTTCTTCCTTTTTTCTTTAAACCCGACACAGCGCCCGCGTTCACATTCATCACAGTTATTACATCAGTGACACGGGCGGGCGGCGGCGGGAACGCGACGCCTTTTGAGTTGTTGGGATATTGAAATCACCTTTATCAGAAAGACAGGATATCACTGGTGATCATTCAAGTTCCTGAGAACGTGTGGGTGTGTGTGTGTGTGTGTGTGTGTGTGTGTGTGTGTGTGTGTGTGTGTGTGTGGCTCGGGTACAGATACAGACGACCTATTTGTTACATTTGGCAGATCTAAGGTTCTACCCCAAAAGCTACACGGCTCTAATGGATATCGCTCATCTGCTACCCATAATGCCATTCTTGAATAAATTAAATGTAGCTAAACGTGTGTGTGTGTGGGTTTATGCAGTGTGAGGACACCGTTGAGGCCTTTGTCGTGCGACGCCGTGAACCATTACGGGCTTTTCTGCTCGTGTCCTCTCGCCTCATAAAGTAACGGCAGACGTAAGATCGGTGTTCCTTACAGCTTAAACCCTGAGCTAATGCAAGAAGGCAGATGTTTAAAGGTAAAGATAGATGAAATATACAGCTTTGGCTCACAGCTTTATCTCTTTTAGTCACACAAGGGGTCTGCAGCTTGGACAGAGACCAAGCCTCCCCGGCAATAACGGAGAATTCTAAAGAGGCCGACTTCCCTTTTGGGTTCTGAATCTCTGTAGTGCTGTGCTTCCATCCTCCCTGTTTAACTCCCCCTCCTTCAGCCGCTCTCTAGGCAGCGAGGAGCCGCCCAGCAGGGGGATTGTGCTCACACTTGGCAGCTTAAAAAATGTAATGAGACTTTTACTTCACACTTTATCCTCGTCTTTTTATAGCGGCGACGGAGATTCTGCTCACTGATATCCTGACAGGCATAAGTAGGGGAGAGAAAGAAAAAAAAGCGGGAGATAAACAAATGTGGCGATGGATGCTTTAGACCCCGGCACGACGTACCAGCGCCTCCAAAGGGGAGAGAAGCAGTGGGAGGGAAAGAACCTGGTAAACAGACCCCTGCTTGGGGGAGAAAAACAAAAAGTTTTGCAGAGGGGAGGACACAAGCGATGAGAGAGTGTGAAACAGAAGCGAGAATGTCACCAACAGACGAGGCAATTCAAGATAAACCCTAATGCAAGCAGGCACGCTCACTCCCGTACGGTTGACATTGTCAGAACGGAGGCTGACTGCGGAATTCCAGGCAACTTAATACCCTCAGATTATAAATTTCAGCCTTACCCCAAAATTTGAGAAGCCAAGCTGGGTTATGAAACTACATGTCTTTCATTACCAAAGGGGGGAGGATTTTAATAGCTTTTGTAACTGTGGGGAGCTGAAATATTCAGTATGTGTTATAACAGAGCGCTTCTGTAGTCTGATCCTGCTGTCTGACAGCGCTGCCCTCGCCCAGACTCTCCCAAAATTAAACCTTGTAATAAGGTTAATGTTGTTGATCGTGAAATGCTACACCGAAGGCCAGAGAAGATGTTTGTGTGTATCCACCTCCTTAAAAACTCCAGTAGGGGGCGCAGAATGTTCGCGCAGAGTTCCCTGTTCCGAGCGAAAAGAGGCTCACAAGCGACGCAGAGAGGAGTTGGCAGCGGCTGTGGTTTATTTAGCAATAAAAAATAAGGCAGACAGGACGGAGAAGGAGATGGTACATTTGTCCTCTAAATCAAAGTCGGGAAGGAAGATGGAAAAATTTTATTGACAAATGCTTCAGCGTGTTCCTCCGACAGCAGAGGGAGAAGCGACAGGCCGACGACAACAACAACAGCGGCGGCTGGCAGACAACAATGGCGAAATGTTTTGAAGGGAAACTCTGTGATCTCGTCCACATCCACCACTGCCACATCTTTATAAATATATATATTGTGTTTGTTTACATTGTGCAAAAACAGTTCTTGGGAGACTTTCCAGTGTGTGTTGGCCGGACACGACCCGGCTCTGATCTGCCCCCTAGTGGACGTACATTTACGATCGTGTTACACGCGAACCAGGCGGGCTAGTTTGTGAACAATGGCATACTTAACGTGCGCACCACACCGTGAAATTGAAGTATGTTGTTGAGGTCAAACTGTAAAGTGGCTGATGCAACAAATAAATCTATCGTCCCACCTTATACATCGTATGATCAACGGTTGCCGGGAGCGCTGTTTTGTTTCCAGTAGCAGGATGGCACATCAGAACCAAAACAATTAGTCACTCAGCTGGTCAGAGTGCAGATGTCAGTCAGTCTGACAGTCTGACAAATAGTCTGTCAGCCAGTTAGCCAGACATCTAGCCCAACCAGTCCGCCAGTCAATCACTCACCCAAGTAGTCAATCAGCCACTTAGATGAGCAGCCAACTATCCAGCTGGCTACTCAACTACTAATCCTTCAAGTCTGCGATTCAACCAGCAAGCGAGCCAAGAGGAGAGATAACAGGGGAAGGGGGAAGATGGAGAGGAAGGAAATGTTTAATGTTGCTATACGTTAGTTAGTAATATTCAGGTATGATTACAGTTTTCATTTATAAATACTCCAGATAAGCTCCAGGTTTACGCCAGCGGCAAACCCAAGCAAGCCTCAGCCCCTCCCCCCCAACCTTCAGCTCTGCCGCTCCACCAGTCACTGCTGTTATTGACAATCTCACATCAATTTCAAGGGTGGGGGGGAGGGGGTGGGGGTGGTTGCCTTATCGCAGCTGACACACAACCTTTCTACACTGTCAGATCAGAGTAATATTTCGGCCTTTTATGTGAATCGATTGGCCAGTTTGGGGGCACAGAGGGGAGGAGAGGCGGAGCGCGCAAAAGGTCAACTGTAGCGCTAAATCATTTGAAGATTCTTAATGAAGGGTGTGTGGCAGACACACCTGCTGGTTTCATTATGAGGCTACAGGAAACGGGGATGGTGTTGATCAAGGGATGAATACGCAGACATGTCAGAGAGAGAGAAAGAGAGAGAGGGAGGGAGGGAGGGAGGGAGGGAGGGAGGGAGGGAGGGAGAGAGAGAGAGAGAGAGAGAGAGAGATATGTTAAAAAAACGAGATTTCTTTGAAGAACGCCATCACCAAGGTCAATAGGGGCGTCCTGGTTGCCATGTCAATGACGGCCACATTTGAAATCATAATACATTGCAGATATTTTAACCTTAACTGTGGGTGGACGTATCAAGGTTACTTATATGTTAGAGGTGGGGAAAAGATGGAGGACGATGATTTAGTGGACGTCATGCTCAGCCATCTTGCTCTGACCCGTGTGACTCTTTACATATGTTGAACACTGATCTGCAGCTCACCCAAATAAAAGGATTTTTATTTCCTACACAGCTCCGCCTTTGGGTTCATGTTTACGTATGTCAGCCGCGAGTCTCAAGTATGATAGAAATGTGCAATGATTTGTAGCTGGCATGCCCGAATCTTGGCTGACGTGCGGTTTGACGACCTCCCTGTGTGACGATGTCGACAGCGGCTGTTGCTGCTAATTAGCACTGCACACTAAGAAATCACAAGTAAGGATGAAGAGCATTTTTCATGCACCCGTCTCTGACTGTCTTCTGATTTGTGTTGAGCTCTATGTGTCTTTAAAATGTTCCTTCCTTAAGTGAATCCTGCCTTGAAAACCTCTGAGCTTATAGAGACGCCTGCGTTCTGTGTTTACTGCTGTTCACTCACACGTGGCCGCTTGTGTCCTCAGGGTGCCTCGTCCAGCCTGGTGGTCAAGTTCGCCGACACAGACAAGGAGCGCACCATCAGACGTATGCAGCAGATGGTCGGGCAGTTTGGCATCTTCAACCCGGCGATCGCCCTCCCCTTCAGCACCTACAGCTCTTACGCACATGCGGTGAGTTGGAAAAGACGTACGGACGCATGCGGGGAGCGTCTGCACGAAGACTGTGCAGCTGCCGGAGCCAGACTGCGTTACTTAAGGACAAAGATGTGACATAATCTCTCTCATGCGAATTAGACGCCGGAATTTGAAAGCAATTAAATCCACCCGTCCTCAGTTTTCGGTGCTATAAATTGCAGTTATAGCCGATGTTGCTGAGTCAGTTTGCAGACTTCACCAGAATTCCCAAGTGTTACACTCAGGAGACTCTTGGGAAATGTAGGAAAGATCTATGTGCCATTATCGGATAATTACCACCTTTGGCTATAGTAGCTGCTGTTCACCAGAGTCGCTTTAAAGACCAAATCCTTCATTTTGGGGAGTTTTTTTAATGCATATTTGACCATGTAATTCTGACATACATGACAATGAATAGCCTAAATGAAGTCATCATAATAACAGTGGCTATATCAAGTTCCTCCTGTGTTTCCTGTGTTCATTTCCTGCCCCCTAGTTGTGAAGGACTGGTCAGACGTCACATCCACACAGTGAAGAACGTTGGGTTCTTATACAATCGCCAAAAAGTGAAGTGAAGCCTCGTTGGCGTGGTGATAATTCAACATGTCATTTTAAAGTTGTCTGATCAGTGAACCTCGTCTATCTTTTATTCCATCATCCTCATCTGAAGAGCCTTGAACTCGCTTCTTCTCCTCACTTTTTCTTCTTCACAGCAAAAAAAGTTTTTCTTTTTGGTCTCTGGTTTTTTTTTAGTTGCATATGCTTGAAACAACTGGACGAAGAAGCCTTTTATGAAACTCTCTCATACAAGTTATACAGACTTTAATCCCCATAACCTCATCATTGGTACATTTTTAATCAAAGGAAATCAGTTGCAATTGGAGAAGCCAGTAGCTTGTGTCATCCAGCTGGAGATGCTATGTTAAAGTTGATTCACACGTACAGATGTTCCTCACTTTGCATTCCTATACGGACGCTGTTTCCTTTGATTTTGAGGAAATTCATTGTGCATTTTGAAATGAGTTGAAATCATTTTACTGCAAAGACAAAATGGATCAATAAGAGACAAAGAAATGCCAATGCTGAAGTGAGACCGCTGGTGTTCTAACGCTCCAATTTCACTTGACATTTGGGACAGATTACCAAATAAACAGTTCTCTCTTTTAATAACTTCAGCTTGGCTGTAATTTGGTCCTCAGGTGGCTTTATTGCAGCATACCTGCACAGAAAAAGGGGCTATAGTTCATAAGTTTCCCAGTGAAGTCAGTACGCAGAGACCTTTGCTCAGCATTTGTTTTCCCACCACGCCGATAGGTTGTGATCCCTCCTTGGTAAACTATCATCACTGCCATTAGCTCGCCTCCCTCCCTCCTCACTTCCGTCTGAGCTTCATGCCATTACATCGTCTCTTTCTCTACCCTGGGCACGTAGGCGCACACACATTTAGTTGGCCCGTGCCCTCCGAGACTTCATCAGCGTCCCTCTGCCCTCTTACCCCAACCGCCGTAGCCCCCCCTCAGGCCACGGCACCGCACACACAGCAGACCTCCACCTCTTTGATGAGTTCAGACAGCCGATGCTGAACCTTTCACCACACACACCCCCCTTCTCCTCCTCCCCCCCCCCCCCCCCCTCACTTCCGTCCCCAGACCCATTAGGTGCTTCAGGGGCCACAGTTGACTCAGAATATTCCATGGGCAACTTTCTTCTTCCCTGCTGGGGCTGTGTGCACACACTTGAAGGGAGCTGGAATGAATGAAAAGGTTTCCGTCCAGCGCGGAGATCAAATTTGAGCTTCTGTTGCAACACACACACACACATCAGCTCTGTATTTATTTACAGCACGGAGAGGACATAAATTCATTTTATGTTTTTATTTGGATATAAAAGTTACAGTATATATTTTTACTATTTATAAATGCCAGTATTAATTGTTGATGTAGCGCGGGGTCTTGGGGGCTTATCCATTTCCCACATTTTCATATCACAGCCATGGGACCCAGTGAGAAATGTGCAAATTGACCATCCCAGAGTAATTGCAAGGCCATCTCTTGTGCTCTCTCCAGTAAAACTCCCACCTTCATTACCATTCATGAAATGCAGCCCTTTCCGGGGAAATGTGGAGAAATGCAAATGTTTAAGAGGTGGTGAAGGCAGTGGCTGTCTGCTGAGAGACCATTGTGCCCCGCTCAGGTTGGCCATGACTCTTATTTACTGTGGCACAGACCCGTGTCGACTCATACAGACGCACACAGGAGTGTATACACACGCACACACACACACAGCGTGTAGCAAATGTTCACTCACTCTCTCTCTCTCTGTCTCTCTCTCTCTCTCTCTCTCTCTCTCTCTCTCCCCCTCTGTCGTGCACACATATGACAATGAGCTCGGAAATTTAGTTCTGAGTGAAAGTGAGGTATCTAACAAGGGCACGCTGGATACTTCAGCATTAGAGAGAATCAATTACCACTAAATCTTAAGGAGAAATTGCACGTTCTGTGGTTTCTCCACACTACAAGCTTACACGGCCCGAATGACGTTAGTGAAGGTGAAATTCTCCTTGTGTTGGTATTATGAATCACTGAGGCTGTGGGCGCCATGTACCTGCATATAATGAATTTAGCTAAATAAAGTGAGTTATCGGAGAAACTCCAAGGCAAATCAACCTTGAAGATGAACTCAACCCCAAATTCTTTGATGAAATAATGAGAGCACAGGAGGCAATGATGAATTTGCCAAAGCGTAACTCGGTCACAATCTAATGATGTGAACATTGGGACAAAATAGATATTAGTTCTCTTAAACGCGGACATCCACCGCGTCGTACTGCGGTTATGATTACTTTTCTGTGCCGCAGCTTTCGACTTTAGCGTCGCCACTAGGAATGTGCTGAAGTGATACGCTGAATGTTTCTTTTCGGCAAGATAAACTACACATATTCCCCCAAGACAGAAAACCTGCAGTGACAGAGAAAGGACTTTATCTCCAAAGACACACTGCATGTTTGCCATCCCTCCATATACATACGGCGGCCAAGGGAAGATGATGTGGCACAGTATAGAATACAGACGTGAGGGGAGATGGTATACAGTATATAGCTATACCCACAGAGTACAGTAAATGGTGAATTCAAAGCACCACCTCTCCACTACAGCAGTGGATAGGATTATAGAGTTGAGCTGACAGCCAGTAAATTGGATTTTAGTCAAACCAGGAGAAGGAGGGGGCGCGGAACACAAATTGGAGGGGTACAACACTGACAACATATGCCAAAAATGAGAAATGTGCCACTTTCAAGATAGACACAGACACTGGTGTGCTCTGACAGGAGACATCCTATTTGCAAAAAGGTGATTTCATAAAACACAAGCCGGAGGGAAGCGAGGAAGGGAGATTCTGTATTTCATTCAAGTGTTTGTGATAATAGTTCTCCTATGAATCACTGAATGCATGTAATAAAACCAGCTTTTATTACCTTTTGTATTCCCCCTTCAAGACACAAACATCATATTTGCACAATATGAGATTTGTCACTTTTCCTCTGTTTCCCCTCTCAGCCATTTTAACTCCACCTTCCCCCGCCACCCCTCCCCCCAAGTCCCTCAGGTAGACCGCGAGCCGTGTCAGAGGACGGAGACGAATGGAAGATTTAAAGGCACCTCGAGCATCCCTAAAAGATGCATTAGAGTGAGCGTGAGCTAGATAAACGAGAGGAGAGAAAACGGTTTAACTTTGTGCTAATAGTGACAGCGTGTGGGCGGGTGAGAGGGTGGATGACGGCCGCACGCTCACATTAGGAAACATCTCCCCCTGTTGGAGGGATTCAGTGTGTGTGATACTGAAGCTGCACACGTGAAATCAAATCATAGTGAAGGGTTATTTAGTTGTACAGAAGTCTCTCTCTGTACCTCTCTATCTCTCTCTCTCTCTCTCTCTCATTCTGTGTGTGTGTGTGTGTGTGTGTGTGTGGTATAGTTTAGCTGTTATGTAGTTGTTGGGGGAGGCGTCTCCAGGCAAAACAATGATCACTGCACACTCCCTCTCACCTGTTTCACACACACTGCTTGCCCTTATATATATGTTTATGTGTGTGTGTTTGTGTGTGTGTGTGTGTGTGTGAGAGAGAGAGAGTGAGAGAAAGAGAAAGAGAGAGAGCTCCAGGAAGTCATTTCATCACGTCCAGAAGGCCATGGGGTATTGATTTCAAAATAAAAGTGGCACCTACTACCCCCTCAATTTTAATGTCTTATTAAAATTAAAATGCATACATCTTCAGCTGCAGTAAAGGGAAGTGAGCTCCACAAATGTGATTTTACTTCAGACTGCACACACACACACACACACACACACACACATTCATATATGTCACTCAGTAAATTTCACATCATTCTGCTGCACTCAATTGTACAATAAAAATAGATTGTATGGAGTTCCTTTGACTGCGGAAAAAAACTGAATTTGATTTATAGATTCATCAATTTGCACTGAAGACATCTGAAAGTGAATATTTGAAAATTGGATTTCCGAGGCTATACATAGAGCAATATAAAACCTGAAACTGAATTTGGAAATGTTGTTTTGGAATTGGCCGAGGCGTTCAGGAGGATTCGGTTCTCGTTCTCGATTCCATTCAAAGTGCAGAAAAAACTCTCAGGTGTCAGAACGCACGACAGCGTTTATCCTAATGAAGCAGCAGGAATTATTAGAAGATTCAGTTGTTCTCATTGTTTTCGCACGAGTCAGCAGCTCCACCATATATGTGTGAGCGATGACACACACAGACAGACTCACACAAATCCTTCTTCACTCTCTCACCTTACCTCATTGACCCTCTCTCTCTCTCTCTCTCTCTCTCTCTCTCTCTCTCTCTCTCTCTCTCTCTCTCTGACTTACTTTTTTTTTTTTCATATTTTCCCCTCATCCTTCATCCTCACCCCTCCCTCCCCCTCCTCCAATCCTCGGCTGGTCGGGCCATGAGGGGTCACATGTGACAGTGCTAAGAGTCACCGAGTCACAGAGCGCCGCTACAGAGATAATTGCCATGTGATAAAGAGGTGATTGCCTGCTGGCACCAGGGGAGAGTAATGCCATCAGGTTGCAATAAAAAAAGCAGATGTCTGGCACTAAATGAATGCTGCTGGAGCTCGGGCAACTTTCCTCGCTCTCGCTTTCATCTCGCACGCTTTTTCTGTACCCCCCCGCCCCCCCAAACCCTCCTTTTTTTCTTTTTTCGAGAGGAAGCCGGGAATGTTTTTGCCTGTGATGATGAGCGCCGCGCCGTCGTCGTCTTCAGTCCCGCCAAAGCCATATTCCCTATCTGCCGGCGCCCCGGCATAAATAAAGAAGCCGCAATAAGCTTTTAAATAATAACGTGAGTGGAAATATGCAAAATAAGAAGAAAAAGAAGAAGAAGAAGAAGAAAACACACATGAAAAGTAAATTGGAATGACTTTGAATATCTTTGTCAACATAACTGCTCTTTTTATCAGAGCCAGTTTGTATTAACCACACCATTCCAACATAATTACATGCTTGAGTTTCCAATTTGCTGCATTTTAATTTGGACCAAAGCATCAGTGAATGCCTGGTTGTTATCCATGACAATCTGACTGCTGGCATTAAGGATTGCTTTATCTAAGCCATGCATTGGGAGAGACGCCAGGTTTTTCGTATGCACTCCCGCTCCATTATTGCTCCATCCAGGTCTGCAGCTTGTCTAAGGCCACGGGGCCCCACAACAAATTACCAGCAAAGCTTATTAGAATCACCCCAAAGTCCCCAGTCATCGTGGAAAGTAGCCATCCAGAGCACGAGAAAGGACCGAAAAAAAGCCACAGTAACTGGTGTACCTGTGTGTTTACCCTGCAATGCTGCACCACTCAGCCCTCTGCCACGCTGACGTCCAACCCCATTCACATCCTAATAGGGGGGCAGTCACGGCACCGCCAAAGCAGGAGCGCCCCGCACTCTCCGGGTCCACTTTTGTTTGTTTCTGTGTCATTGCTTTTGTTTAGCTTCTTGTTGCCTCGCTGTCTCTCGCAGCCGTGCCCTCTTAAAGGCTCAATTCATCTTGTTTGGAAGGAAATGGATGATCCCCATTTGTCACGTTGATAAAATTATGCAAATGACAAAAAAAGGGCGCTAATAGATAGCAGCGGCGAGGCATGCGGCTAATGGATGAGATGCCAGCGCCGGGCATTCCAAGACGGGACAGCGGCTTTCTGGGTAACTGACAGGGGCATTGAGGGAAAATAATTGGCTTTTCCTTTGCGGTGTCCCTCATGCAAATACAAGCAAGAGTGGCATCCTATACCTCCGTTGACTCACAATATTGTCATTAGCATTAGCGCCGGCGGCAGAAGAGTTTGATTCCTGTTTATATGAGTCGGTCCCCGTCCCGGGCCTGGGCCATCTGCATCTCTAATGACAACCGGGAAGGTCCGATTGTGTTTGCATTGCGGCGCCACACACTTCTGCATGCCTGATGGGTCGCTACATAGCGTGCAAAAGATTATTGATTCCCTAGATAAACCCCCTGGTTCACAAGCTGTAAAAGCCATGGTACAGTGATGGATTTTCTTCTGAATTAGGCATTCAACGTGTGCTTTTGCAGAAGGAGAATTTAAGCCCGAGTGCAGAAAGTCAAGTAGACTCTTCATGCATGTGTGTGTGTGTGTGTGTGTGTGTGGGGCAAGATTGCATGTGTGCATATGAATCAAGCGTGGGGTCTGCGTGTTTGATGGAAACTAGCTTCAGCTGGCACGTCCGGCTTCATGCTAAGTGGAGCTGGTGAGTGACTGAAAGTATCGATTTTATATCTGTGTGTGTGATTGTCCAGCGGTTCAAAACTGACCGCCGCCGCCATTTGCTGACTCATCACATGTTACAAGCACGGCCTGAAATCCGAGTTGCTGTCTAGGCCTGGTTTCCACTCTTAGTAATGACTGCTGGGGGTTTCAGGCTTCAAGTGTGTTTACATGCACGTTAAAGCGAACTGGCCCAGCGTGTGTTCTCTAATGTTCTGTAAGATCAGAGTCTATTATGTGCATGTCAATGTACACAGGGACTTCTCAATGACCACTAAAGTGTAATTCTATTCACCAAAGTGCTGTAAACACTGTATGCATGTATGTCAGCCTACAAGAAGCGGCCGCATCCACAAATTCATTATAAAAATTACAGATGAGTCCAGGGGAAAGCAAAGGAAAGTTTGAGGCGTCTGTGGCATTTCTGTACAATTAAACAGAAGATTGTGAAGTTTGACAGTTGTAAAGCGAGCAGCGTTGGTGCTCTTATACAAACTTTGCCTGTTCCCTGGGCACAGAGATAATGTGCACATGTCAATGCCTTGATTTGTATGAGTCCAACAGACAGCTATTAAATCGTCTCTGCAGCTGGTGACAGGCTTCCTGCTGGGAGGATAGACAAATTCACTAAACATCGGCTGACAGGCTTCTTTTTTTCTCCCTTTCTTTTATTCCGCTCTACTTTCTCTGTACTTTCATGCACTATCCATCCATCAACCTCAACATACATCCCTCCCTCTGTTCTACCCTTGCTATGTTCCCCTTTCCTCTCTTGCCCACCCTCCCCTCTTTTTGTCTGACTCCATCACAACTTGCTATATTTTTCTTTACCATCTGTCCTCCCCTCACCTTTCTCTCCCCCTTCCCTCTCCCCCCCTCATGCTACCTCACACCCTATCCACCCCATCCACCCCTTCAACCCTCCCTCCCCCTCACCCATCCCTCCGTGTCCCTCTTCTTTAGCTCATGCAGCAGCAGGCAGCCATCATGGCAGCCAGCCACGGGGGTTACATCACGCCAAGCGTCGCTTTCCCCGCCACACAGATCCACCAGATGGGGGCGCTCAACATCAACAGCCTCCCACCCACTTCCATGACCCCGGTGTCGGGTGACTTTCATCAAGCCTTGGGTGAGCAACTTCTTTCATTACCTTTCTGTTTGTGTATGTGTGTGTGTGCCTTATTCAGAGCTGAGATACGCATGCATAAAGCAGAATTCACACTGAAATTGCGTCTCCATGTTGAGACTTCCCTGATCAGGATGATGTAACCCTCCAGGTGAGTCATACGTGTGGGGGAGAGTTACCACATGTGTGCAGATTTCCACCATGCAGACTTGAATAGTGAGTTCACGGTCTGTGGGCCATGTGGACTCCAGCAGGGAGCTGTCACGAGCCCCACATGACTGTCACATATGTTAATGATTCATGATTTGATAAGTGTATTTAATATTAAATATAGAAATGTGCCAGTCATCCTGACATGTCGCTGCTGATAGTGCAGGGACTGGACACGCTGTCCAACCTCACTCCCATAGACCTGAACACAAGATGAGGCCTGGTGCCGTCCAGTCCTGCACAGAACTTCACCCACGGATCTTAAACCCACTTAAGATCTTCGTCTTCATCAGTTAATGTAAAATGTCTCTGCGGACCTCTACAGTGAAGGGTGTTGTGGGAAAAACATCGCCACAGGGGATCGCACACACCTGCCGCACACCTTCCAAATGACATAATTGTACTGCGGGGGGGGGGGGGGGGGGGCTAAAATAGAACACCTATAAGGACGTCTCCAAATGATGCAGGTGAACTTATGCAGATGGAGAAGCATCGAGCCCTGAATATGGTCCGGAGCGTGTGTGTGCTGGGGAGGGTTAGTATTGCAGTGTACAGGGTCTTATGTTGTTTTGTGTGTGTTATTTTTAGTGATTGTGTGTAAGGAGGTCAGCGTGTGCTTTTGATTTTTGCCAATGAATATTTGCATTTGTGTATGCATGGGAGGCGTGTATGGGTATGCGTGTGCTGAACATGTGTGTGTGTGTATATATGAGCATGAGGCAAAAACTGACTCTGGAGCAAAGCCAACAGAAAGAGTGCCTGCTTCCTGGTAACCCAAAATTATTCCACTGGAGAGAAAGAAAGAGAGAGAGAAAGAGAGGGGTGGCGGGGGGGGCTAAGATGAAAAACACCCTGAGTGGGATTTGCATGTTTATGTTGTTTGTTAGTGCAGGAAATATTTGGGGATGGTGAGGAAGAATGGGGAGTAACGTTAAGTAAGTTCACAGATATGGCGCTAATTTCCCTCTAGTATTTTGACCTTGGGCTTTGAAGCGCTCGATCTGCATGCAGTTGGTTTTGTTTTCCATAACAAACAGCTCCTATGCAGATCCTTTACAGAGGAAACGGGGAGGCCTTTGAAATACCTTCTCATTGCATAACATTTGCTTATTCAGCAGTACTTCATTTTCCTTGAGACAGAGCAAACTTTAAGATTCTCCCCCCGACAAAAGAACGAGCCCAGATAAATAATACAGTATCCAGGGCTTTGTTGTGCTCACCTACTTTGTCAACACTGCAGTATTGAGTTTTTAAGGTGATGACTTTGGTAACTTTAAACCAATGATTGTGAGAGAGAACGTCCCTCAGTGCAACAAAGACTACTTTAAATTTCTTACTACGAGCTCGCTGCACTATATCAACTTCTCTCCGCACTGTGGTTTCTGTAAGGAAGAGGAATGTGCGGCGAAGATGAGATCCTCCTCATTTTTCATCCGTGAATACAAAGACATGACTAAACATCCAGGAATTTATGTGACAGTGTTGCTTTGGTTCTGCTTTGCTTGATTCAAAACATTCAATTTGTGCCTTTCTGCCGCTTTTCCTTCCATACCCAGGTGTGGAAATCTCTACCACAGGACTCGTATTAACCTTTTTATCAAGCGTGGCCCAAACTCAAAAATCAGCCGGAATGAAAGCGTGCACATAAATTGCCGTGATGGAACATGCCAATGGAAACATACGCCGTACATGCAATAATTTTCGGTGTCAGGCAATATTTGAGAGAAGACCCATTTGTCAAGTATATACACTGATGTTTTTAGTGCAAAGTGTGCACTTTTGGGCGGGCACAATCAATCAGAGACTGTGATTAAAAGTAGAGCTCCATCTCGCTGAGAATTCTCTTCATTTTATGGGATGAAGCACTGACAGTGTGGCAATCCAGAGCTTTGTGTTCAGCATACACACGTGCACTGTGCCACACAATAGTGCTGATGAAAGACAGTGCAACTATTACAAGGGAAGGAAGGTCTCTCTCTCTCTCTTTCTCTCGCTGTGTGTGTGTAGTGTGTGTAGTGTCTTGTTGTGTCTAAAGCTAATGTCGTCAAATGCTGTTGGATATTATGTTCAAGCTTAAACACAACATCTCCTACAAAGTGAACTTGAAGTCGATGTAATCTCAACAGACAAAAGCAGGAGCTGACAAATTAGCCGACGCAGTGAAAAAATGTGTTTGCGTAAGTGATGTGGACTGACAGACATGCAGACAAGGAGACAGACAGAGAGAACAGGGGGGAGAGGAGGTTGTCTGGTTCTTGTGTGTTTGTGTGTATGTGTGTGTAGTTGTATCATTTATATGTGTTGCGACATGTCTGCCTGTGTAAGCTACAGTCAACTGATTACCTTTTATTATTGTATGTAATATATTATTCATCCTGCAGAGAAAGCGCGGCTTTCGGGAATTTCCAAGGACTATCATAAATATGAATTGTTTTATTTCCCCATCCTTCATGGCTTCATTCATTAACTGGAGTGTGGCTGCCAGCAGCTGCAGCAGTCGTCGTCTTAACTAGCGATTCTCTCTCTCCTTTTATACACTTTTGGCTATTATTTAGACGTCTTTGAAGGAATATAAAACATTACTGCTGAGGCTGTAGGATACCATCAATCCCTGGAATCATTTATCATGATATTCAAATCTGTTTTTCAGCTGAATCCTTGCCTGATCTTATGGTAAACGTGCACCATTAATGTTTTATTTGAATGAACAGCGTAACCTCTACAGCGTGGAAAAAAACAACCCAACTCTTGTTTGTGACAGCAAGCTGGAGTACAAAGAGGCTCAGAGGTTAAGGGTGTTAGTCTGAAAACAATGAAACATCCATTTGATCAACAGATGCAAAGCATTTAAGCTTGATGGTGCATAAGCCGTTTGCCAGATGGTTGGGCTGATTAGAGCATGTATCCTTACAATGATGCATGATGATGCTTTTTGAAAATAATGTTCACCAGGTGCCGTTCCCTGAGCACCGCGGAAGAGATAAAAGTTAAACAAAACAAGAGAGAGAGAGAGCGAGAGACAGAGAGAGAGAGAGAGGGCGGGGGATGTAGAGTGGGTGATGGAGGAGGAGAGGAATGGAGAGATTGAGGCTGGCAGGGTGCAGTTTGGGGACGTGGAGTGTGTATGAAGCTTTGTAAGGAGGTGAGAAGTGTGCAATCAAAGTCACTGCATAGTGTAGAAACACAGTGACAGAGGGAAGGAAAAGGCTCCGGCTCTCGCTCAGCCTACAGAATATTAAAAAGCGCCGCAATCACAGCTCATTAGCGAGCGGTGAATTCGCTTGGATGAACGTGTGAAGGACATAACATCATCATCGCCATGTCAACCGTTAATGTAAAGTTGACAGTCAGCTCTATAGATCTGCGTGACATGTATGTATTGAAACATCGCATGACATAAGCACGTCGTCATGGCGCTCAGCTGAGTTTTGGGCAACATGGGATAAGATTTAAGATGAAGTTGTCACACGAGGTTAACGCCGACCGCGTCTGTCGAACGCTCTTGTGACTGTATCATGAATAATTTCTCTGACCTTAAATCAAGTTGGAGAAGTTCATCAAGTTTTTAACACGTCGTCACTCACACTGCACGCTAACACTTTGGGATCGCTCTTTGCTGCGTCTTTGCAAAAGCTCGCAAACGTGACGTGTTTACGACAGGAGCCGTCCTATCGCCGTACGTCGTCCTGTCAAGTTGGACGTCTCCGCGCCAACGTCAACGTTGTACATTATTGATCCAAAGGCAATTAATG
The DNA here is from genome assembly GCF_046128005.1 of Genypterus blacodes. Lineage (NCBI taxonomy): Eukaryota > Metazoa > Chordata > Actinopteri > Ophidiiformes > Ophidiidae > Genypterus > Genypterus blacodes. The sequence goes on along the minus strand of NW_027466870.1, from coordinate 1,015,240 downwards.
ACGTCATAAACATGCCACGGTCATTCATAATTCACGCCGGGCTTTCATGGCGTCGTTACGATGACGGGCGGAGTTTGAGGCAGAGGCAAGCCAAGCAACTTCAAGAAAAATGTTTTCACCTTATTAGGAATTCATAAAAAGAATTTTTGAACTAAATGAAAACGTATTTATTTATTTATTTCTGCTGATATCCAGATGACGTTTGAGAGGATCTGTAAGGAGTTTAAAATAGTTCAGCTCCCTTCTTCTGTCTTTTGAACCGTTTTTGATAGATGCTTGATGATGGAGTTATACCAGCCTCACACACACACACACACACAAACACACACACACACACACACACACACAAACACACCTTCAGTTTGTTTTCTTTAGATTGTTTATTTCTGTCCTTCACATATCTGGGTGAGGGAGTAGCCCCCTTGAGTGTGTGAGTGTTTGTGTGTGTAAATGATCAGTTTGCTGTCTCTACCCTGGTGAAAACATCTCCACGGCCCTGTTAGACCATCTTACATTTGATACTGGAAAGCACTTTGGCTGCACGGTGGTTGCAGATATTTATTTACATGAAAGGAGAGAAAAGATTCTCCTCCAAACGCCGAGCTATGGATGACATCATCGATAAAGAGTAACCTATTAATATAACCCGGTACATGCAGTACTCAGAGATCTGTGACCGCCTCTGCCAACTACATTTAGACCAGCGTTGGAAAATGTTTTTCTATTGATAAAAATAAACGTGCCCTTAGTGTATTTTGAAAATAGAGACGTGGTGATCGTGACTCAGAGCCTCTTCACAGCTCCAACGTGCTCAGGCTAAGTCAGAACGGTGACTGGGCCGGTTGAGTAACGGCCTGGCTGGGTGTCACTGCACCTTCACCATCAGCAGCTGTTACCGAACGCTGTTTCACTCTGAATTAGGAACATTTCCCATTTATCCGCGTCGCAATAGACGCTTTTTGCCCGAGGAGTATCTGTGCTGCCCTTGAAAAAGCAGCCCTTCTCATTTTCAGATACATTATTCACATTTCACAGACCAGACAGCCATTTTCTTCTCCAGTCTAAATGCATCACATTTTAAATCAGTTAGATGAAAGCATCTGTTTTGAGTGCTTATTACTTGCTTCAGCAGAAAGACAGTCCTTGTGCTGGTAATGACTGCACTCTCCACTATGGGTATAGCATCCCTTGATGGCTTGAATGTATAATTAGCATAATAAATACTACTGTTGCATGTGAAGACTTATTTCGTGGCGCAAACATTGCAAAGAGCAAATTAACAATTTTCCTCTTTAAGAGATGCCGGCAAGTATATGAATGTAATTCCACTCCCTTAGCATAAATACTCATGACATGCACATATACATGTTTTTTTAGTAGCGTAGGCTTCTTCCATGCAGTAATAACTGTGTGAAGGAGTGATAGATAAAAACTTGCTGTAAAAATATGTAATCTGCTGCCTCGTGGCTTCATATTCACCCACGCCAGAGTGGGAACAACATGTCATTATTATAGGCCAATACACACCCAGCACACACTGACAGCCACGTGTATATTGGCACATTTTTGAGTGCATTGTAAACAAGCTATGAATAAAATTTTCCACAATGGAAGGCCTATATGTCCACTGAGGTATAAAATGAAAATGTCTTGTTATTTTCTAGTTCAGGATAGTAGGAAATACTTCCTCATCGCTGAGGGGAACACATTCAGGATCTGCTCATGTGGAGTATTGGGGGTGGGAAAGGTTCTTCATTACACCTCTGCGACAGTGAGGATGAAGATGACGACGCCACGTAAATGGCTTTCACCTGTAATCACTGTTTTGCTGAGCATGGCGGCGGCGGCGGCGCTTGTATGGTAATGTCCTCACATCATAACCCCGCCGCCATGACCTGCTTCCTGATGCTGCGCTGAATGTTTCCGTTCTATCTCACTACAGTGCCAGATGATCTGACACGTCGGGCTCGCCCAGTTATTTACTTGAGTAAAAGGGTGGATATAGAAATGTTGATGTGAAAATAGGCACGTTTGGGTTGAACAAAGGTCGTGCTTACATGTCAAGTGAAAGTGCTGAGGGCTCGTCTTTGAAGCAGTCACATGTTATCGGTGAATATAAAAATATTAATAGGAACTCAATAAAAACTATGTATCTGTGAGGAACCTCATCTATAAGCTTGGAAAGCATAGAATACTGAAAAAAAAAAAATTAAATAGAATAAAAATGATTGTTTCTCCAAGGTTTGTTGAAGAAATGGAATCCTTTATGGAATCCTGGATTATGGTGCTTTCAGGTTAATTTAAGGATTAAATGGTGCCTCTTCCTTTTGTTTCCAAACCATTGTGGAGAAATGAAACAGCTGAGCTAAATATAAGATTTGTTTGTTTTCCAGCAACAATCATGAGTTTATATCAGAATACTCATGTACCTCAGAATTGTGCATAAAGGTACAGTTATGGGGTAAAAGGTATTTGCTACGTCTGCCCTGACCAGATACTGTGAGTCATGTCCACCTGCTCACCTCGGAACTTAGGAACAGGGAGCGAGGGAAGACAAAGGGAACGAGAGAGAGCAAGAGAGAGAGGAAGAGAGAGAGAGAGAGGGGGAGAGAGAGAACGTTCTGCTACCCACCACCACTGCTTCGACTGCTACCCCGACTATCACTGCCACTACTACCTACACAGAGACACAGGCTCCCATAGCAGTGCTAAGCCTCGGAAAATGAATTTGCCTGATGATGGAGAGGGTGCATTATCTGGCGGTACAGTAGAGTGCGTGTGGCCCAAGCAGACTAGCTGTCTCTCGCCCTCAGAATAGGAGCGGCAGTCTCCAGGGTCCTGGTAGGAGAATGGGCTGAAGCTGCAGTCTAATTCATCACAGCTCCGCAGGAAACAAGCAATCGTGGGGAGGCTTACAAAAAAAAGGGAGAGAGAGAGAGAGAGAGAGAGAGAGAGAGAGAAAGAAAGAAGGGGAGCGAGAGAGAGAGAGGAAACCAGTGCAAAAGATACAACAGCTCTCACTGGACCCGGGCAATTCCCCCGGTCACCGCAGTTGGTACGTGACTGTCAGCCTGCTCATGACTTAAATGCTGAGGCGAGGAGAGGAGAGGAGAGGAGAGGAGAGGAGAGGAGAGGAGAGGAGAGGAGAGGAGGAGAAGAGAGGAGAGGAGAGGAGAGGAGAGGAGATGTACTGTATTACTCGGAGGGTTCAGCATGTGATAGACGGCGTATTTACCCGGGCATTAGCATAAATGTCAGTGCATATTATGTGTGTACTGCGTGTGATTGTTTACCCTGTTTGGGCCACCTCTCCTAGATGCTTCATTACTGAGCCACCAGATTGTGGGGATATGGCATGCTGGAGGGTTTCCGTGACAACCTTGGCTTTCAGTCCAATCAGGGCGAGGGTTTCCAGATTGAGAGGTGGTCCTCGGGGGAGCTGTACTTCAGCGAGCTCTGATGCTTTGCCACGCAGCAGCCCCTTTTACAGAGACCATCACACAGTGAGATTCTGCTCAAAATGGGCACTTTGACGTTCCCGGCGTGATTGGAAACACTTTCCAAAGGAGCGTCCTTTAAAATGCATCGAATGGGAGAGGACAGGGGTGCATCCAATTTCAATTCCGCTCATGAACTATCCCTGCAGATGCCTCTCAGGCATGCGCCATATATGTTATGACCCGACCATTTGTCAAACTGCCAACTGTTGTGATTTTGTCTTCTTTTTTTTTAAACGATATATAAAAGTATGGGCGTCTTTGTGTTTTTACTTCCTGCTCGTTCAAGCAGATCTCCTTCTGTAATCTTTTTCTATCTCGTCCAGATCTGTGTGTGTGTGTGTGTGTGTGTTTTTTTCTCTCTCTCTGAAGTTGCATAGTGGTTTCATCATCCTGAGCAGTGGGAGCCAGCAGGGTATCGCACAAACACTACAGACAGGCTCATTTTTCACAGGTTGACTTCCCAGCAATCCTGCAGGATATGTCACGACAAATGCCGGATATGTGACAGACTCACATCGCACCCGTGTCCTTGCATTAGAGGGGATGTGCAGCAGAGATTGCGGTCACATTGCGTGTGTGTACGTGTGTACGTGTGTGTCACTTTAGGCGTGTAATGGGTGTGCGCGTGTGCCCACAATAGCGGAGCGTGTCTCTGCAGCATGTGTACAGTTATGTCTTGCACCATATCTGGTTTGTAGTGTGAGCGAGTGTGTACGTCGATGGCTTGTGATCCAGTTACAGTGAAGCTTTTGTTGTTTTCTCCCAGCAGGCCTCAGCTCTCCACCAGCCAACATCACCACGTCCGCCGTGCCAAGCATCGTCACGCCCCTCGTCAACGGATTCACCGGCATCCCTCATCAGCCCAACGGACACCCGGCGGTGGAGGCCGTCTACACCAACGGCCTGCCGCCCTACTCCACACAGAGCCCCACCGCTGCCGACACCCTGCAGCAAGCCTTCACTGGAGTCCAGCAATACACAGGTCAGGACAGATGGTTCAACTCCAAACTGAGCACTTAACAGCAAACGTCAGCCATTATAAAGGAATCATCCGTCCTTGGACATTGTTTTCCATACAATCCTGTCATTGTGTTGAATTTAATGTACAGAACTCCATGCATTGGGATGAAAACACGTCTGGAACGCAGCACATTTATCACGTCAGCACAAGCCCCAATTAATATTTATTAATGTTGTATGGACAGATGTTAAACAATTATGCCCGTATAAAGGGGGACCATCTGTGATTTATGGTTGTTGACAGTGCTTATACAAAATCAATCACTCATTAGAAATGTGCACTAATGAGCTTTGGACATAGTAGATTACAGCAACTTCTAAACAATTAACATCTGCCATATAGAGATCACCCTATAGCTGATGGCTGGCTTTATTTATTTATTTGTTGGGACGCTGCATATGGAGGAACATAGCTCTCATATCTCATATTTATCTACACACATACAAACCTCTGCACTTGTGTATTTATATGCCATCAAAAATTCATTAACTGATTATAAACCATTTGTGGCTCATAGGAAGAATTCATAAATGATGAAGAACAGGTGCTTATATGTACAAAGCGTTACAGCCGGGGAGCCTTTGATGCTACGATCAACCTTAAGCATCCTCGACACTTTTATCAGTCCTCCCGTCCTTTCCCTCCGCAATGTCTCAACATCTCTCTCTCTCTCTTCCTCTCCCTCCCTCCCCCTCCCTCTCTCTCTCTCCCTCTCTCTCTCACTCTGCAGCAATCTATCCAGCCACCACGCTGACTCCCATTGGCCAGACACTGCCCCAACCACCCCAGGTCATCCAGCAGCAGCAGCAGAGAGAAGGTGAGGGTGAGAGAACAATATTACTTTTACACTATACACATTTCATCCCGTGGTAACACATGAGAGGCCTAAATTGCTTTTTACACGGCGCACATCTCATTCTGTGTAATGGATAAATGAAGAAGTAATGGCGAGAGAACAATAGTGCTTAATGCAGTTCACATCTCATCGCGGGGGTGAGAGACATACAGAGGTTGAGGATGAGAGGACAGTGTTTTCTACTCGTAGGTAGTACAATATAAATATTCATAGTGGTGTTTCTTTCACAATCCTGACTATATAGGAAGTCATACCTCTTCCAAGGCAGAGGAAACTTCAGGAAACTGATCATGCTTCTCTATCCGCATCATCTGAGCTCCACGTATTTGTTTTTGTACATCAATTTAATAAACGTGCCCACCGTTCAAGCAAATATTTCCGAGGGACAAGATTGATGTTGATTGTATTTTATGAGATAGAAAGAGACTGAAATTGACCAGAAAAGCAATTGAAAAGACAACATGTGCCAAAATGGGTTCAGGTCCCATCAAAATCGGTAAATACGTGACATAATCAACAAAGGCGCCAAAGGACACGGCTGAGAACAAGTTCCTTGGTGGAGGAAAAAGCTCATGTAATAGAATTGATAATAATATTACCGGTAACTCTGTGCAATAATGACATCTGCTCACAACTGTAAGAAAAGATTGATGCATCATTGTAAATAGCAACTTGAGAGATTCATAACAGCAACAGCAACCTAAAGCAAATGTCAGCATATGATTGTTCTCTCACACAAACCATTCTGAACATCACATTCCACCCATTTTAATTTTCTCTAAACGAACGTCTGCATGATGAACATATCAAAGACGCAGCTGTCTGTCTCTCCGTCAGGTCCAGAGGGCTGCAACTTGTTCATCTACCACCTGCCACAGGAGTTTGGAGACAATGAACTGATGCAGATGTTTCTGCCCTTTGGCACTGTCATCTCCTCCAAGGTCTTCATGGACCGAGCCACCAACCAGAGCAAGTGCTTTGGTGAGTTACACGCTGCTACGCCTGCTTAACTGTGCCCCTGTTACATCGTATCAGTGACGTCTCGGCGTGGAGCTTTGTCGTTTCTCAGCCTATGATTATGTATTTGGTGGTAATTTGATTTTTTTTTTCATATATTCACATCAAAATGCATTAAGTGCCTGGTCCATTCCCAGGCTGCTCCTTTGATCTAACATCGACAAATCAACATTTGTGCACTGGAAAGAGGTAGAGAAGAAAAGATGGAGAAATAATGGTGCCACTTATTTGAATAAATACATCCAAGGGTGATGCATAATGGATATTTTCTGGAGTTGAGCACACAGTAATGTGACAAAACAATCTTCTGTGGTCAGATCTCTTACTGTTCCTTCTAAATATGCAAAGAGTTGTGGGAGTTGTGTAAAAAGTCACAGCTAAGGTGTGAAGTTTCACAGTCAAAGTTACACCCTCACAATAAAGGAACTTTTATTTGTTTATTTTCGTACTAATCTCACTAACAACAGACATGATTTGTGGAACATTACGTAAATTGCTGTAGACGTTTAGCCGTGCACAAACATAAAGAGGTGAAATATGGAACTCTCACCCGTCTGACCTCATTCTGCATTTTGATGGCTGTTGCGTGTTTGGCGACAGCGCCGTGGAAAAGTTGTGATGAACACAGCACAGCCATGATACAGCCAATCAGGGCGCATGTCCTTGTTTCTTGTTTGGCAGCTGTGTGACCTGGAAACCTCGCCGTGCTGTATCAGCATTCACATCACCGCCCAGTAACCCCGATATCTGTCAATACCCACGCCGCTGAGGCTGATTCACACACCTCCATGACGCCTGTCCCATTTTGCCCTGTCAGCCTACACACACCAACAAGCCTCAGGGCTTATAAAAACTTTGAGGACAGGGCTGGGGGTTGCGGGGGAGGCGGGGGGGGGGAGGGGGGGGGACTGGCGGGAGAGCTGAAAGGACAATTATGGATCAGCATTTGTTTTCACTTCAGGGAACCACAGAACCCTGGGCAAAATTGATCGCCTGTCCTGTCTCCCTGGGGGACTTAATAACATATAAATTCATGAAAGAAGACCTATTTGCAGTATTGACTAATACACTATGCATATACAACATAATGTTAGGCCTGAGGAAGGGGGAGGCACACTGGTGTAATTAATCTGGGAAGGAGAAAGGAGGGATAAACTTAGACTGATGGTGTGCAGGAGACAGAGAGAGAAAGCACACTTGTTATGTGTGACAGGAGGCTTAAAGCTCTAAGCTCGCAACTCCTCTCCGTTCCTTCTTCATCTCCCCCATGAGCCCAAATGTGTTAACCCGATGGTAGTTCAGGAAGTCATCTCCTTCCCCTCCCACTATACCTTTTTTATACGTCCATTCGGCGCTCCCCTGCTCAGCCGCAGCTTTCGCCCTAATGGGCCAAGCCGATGCCAAGCAGACCAGGCAGACATCTCTCCCTGGTGGCCGGGGATGTGGAGAGGCTCCTGCTGTTTTTCACGGGTCATCGGCTGTTCCTAATGACACCACAGACACGGGGGAGCGCATCAACCAGAGACACACTCCACTGCAATTTCTGGTCACTGAATTTTCAAGGCTTTATTTTTTTACACAAGATGGAAACAGGATGTTCAGCATAGGTTTGGGGAGTGGCTCGTCTTGCAGAGATGCACCGGTGGGTTTCTGTGTCTGGGGGGCAGATTGGGCTCTTTGTGATGAACTTTTGTTTTGGTTCAGACTATTTTGCAGAGTTTGTTCTCGGCCCCTTTTTGTGTTGAACTGTTTTATCCCAAACCTAGTGTTAAATTAAATAATTCTAGTGCCAGGCAAACTGCCCTGATATTAAACTCGTTACATTTTTACAGAAAGGTCATGCATCCCAGACCCAGTAAAATCCAACACTTTCAAAGTTTGCTCCTCCATTCTGGAATATTAATACCTTCATTTTATTATTTACTTATTCCAAAAGTAAGAAAGCATTATATGAGGAGCAGCGATTCATTACTTCTTGACATATTCCATTACCCTCTCCAACATCAGCAAACGGTGTCCTACTTACCTTCCAAAATTCCTGATAGGTTTCCTTCTCTACATGCATGAGGTATCACAGAGCCGTTTGATATTCCAGACAGACATTTTTTAACTTCTTCCAGACAAAACTTGCAATCCAGGAGACGATTACGTCACTTTAAAAGCTGTAGATTCACAAAGAACAGGGTTAGAGCCACATTGAACGTTTCACCTTTTCTTCTATTGGTTGGAGCGAGAATCATCATCATCATCATCATCATCATCATCATAGCTACAAGAGATCCTCTGTAGCCATCTTTATTTTTGCCCCAACTCCCACCTGGAACCACGTCCAATGAGAATAACAGATAATAATAGTTGTTCTATTTGTCCCACAGGTTTTGTGAGCTTCGACAACCCTGCTAGTGCACAGGCAGCTATTCAAGCCATGAATGGCTTTCAGATTGGGATGAAGAGGTTGAAAGTCCAGTTAAAGAGACCGAAGGATGCCAGCCGCCCTTACTGACACAGCCTACCTTCAGTATTCATTGCAGCAGCACAGGTGAGATTGCGTCTTTGCGTCCAACTCTGATTCCTATCTGCTTTAGGTGATTATCGGCATGTAGCCACCATAATCGGATTGTAATCAGCATAAACAGACTGCGTCACAGACCCAGATTAAGTGATTCTTGGTCAATCAAGCATTTGAACACTCTATTGACTGGTAATCAATGTCATTGCATCCTGTGCAGGCATTTTCTCACCTTAGCCAACAAGTCGTGTACATGTATATTCACCAAATGATCAATGAATCTGATTCATTTGATCCATGTATCCAAGTATTTCCTAGGTTAGAGAGTAGCTGCTTGATTTGTTGCTGGTTTGTTGATTCCTTTGCTAAACCCTGCACGTCTTTCAAAGATGGCCAGAATATGAGAGTTTATAGTTTCATTTTATCCACCAAATTCAGACTTAATCATATAAAATAGAAGCTATGTATTGATTATTGATTTACTGTTACCATCGACAGCTACGTATTCTAGAATATCCACTGCTTTCTTCAGCTTTCTGCATACATTTAGAGGCTGTAAGGTCTATGAGTTGATTTCATATGCAGCACAGCAGGACTTATTAATTATGGGAAATTCTGCCATCACGGTGATTGACAAAGATTGATTGGTGTGCCAGCCTGGGTTAGCTCTCTCCAGACCATTACACTGATATAATAGAGCCATTCTGATGTATCCTAAGTTTAAAGAAATGGATCTTTTGAGTGACGGTTAAATGAGCAGTGAGATCTGAAATTGCATTTTTTTCTCTCTCTTTTCTCTTCTCTCCTCTCTCTTCTGTTTTTCAGGTTTTAGAGGACACATGAAGATATCTCGCAGGAGTTCAACTTTATTTCTTTGAAAACAAAATATGTTTTAAAAAAAATCAACACATAAGGAATTTTTGAAGACATATCAGCATTTACTTAAGAAGATGTAGGTTACGGCAGAAAAAGAAGATGCAAAAGAGGAGGTGCCTCACCGGGGGACTTCAACAGCAGTAACAGATGGTGCAAGACAGATGAGAAGAAAAAATACTGAAAAACATGTGATGAGACTGAACAACAGAACTTTTCTTGTTGAGACTTGAATTGTTAATTAAGCAACAAACTAACAAAAAAAGCAGCAACAACAAATAGATTTCTATATACATATTATATACACATATATATAAGGAAAGAGGCGCTTGTGGCTTTTACTGTACTGGACAAATGAGGGTTAAAACTTGAAGATCAAGAAAAACAGTGGAAAAAAGAAGCTATTCTATACGTCCACTGACAGACTTTCTTTTTCTTTCCCTCTTTCTCTTATTCTCTCACGTCTCTCAGCAAGCGCAGAAGTATGACTCTCAGAGGTCACTGAGGTTTCCATTAGCAACAGTAGAACTGCAAATCTTTCACCCCTAAGGGACCAAAGGACCAAACATTTTTATTGTTCTGAACAGTAATATATGGTATTAATGATACTAATACTACAAACTACTACTAATAATATTACAAGTTAAACTTATGAAGAAATACTAGCTTCAGGTTGAAAAAAGAGGAAAAGGGTTTTTGTTTCTTTTCCTTTTACATTTATAGCTACTGGGTTTGAGAATATTAAAACAAAATAGAAAAAAATGTTTAAAAAAAATAAAGCTATGCTATTTTAGTGGTGTAGAATATGTGGGTTAGACATTGTTTCGGGCATGTTCAGATATGTTCGTTCGCCAGTCATTACATCATCTGATTAATGTACATCACAGCTTTTCATCTCAGATTTATGATGTATCAGTGTTACTGTGTTGGATGAACACAGAGCTTGAAGCCATTAATATCCCGTAAATTAGTGCCAAAACTGATGCAATCACAGACAATATGTTTATCCGCAGAAAGCTGTCTTCTGTTCCTTGCAGTTGTCACGTCAGCCCAATGAATTTCAACAATAATTGATTTTCATTGCAGAAATCATCATTTCCTACAGGAGAGACAGGCCGTCCATGCCAGGAAATCATCATTAAAGCAGAAATAATACAGCTAATCTGATCATAAAGCGCCGTGGTAAATGTGCCACCCAGCTGAGGTGAACACGCAGCCATAAAGCAGCGCGGCATCTGTAAACGGCTGAATAAAATATACAAATTACCTCGTGGTAGTTGTAAAAATTTCCATGCGGGTGTCACAGGCGTCCCCGCGGGGTCGTGCCCTCTCCTGCTGCCGAGCTCCTTCCAGCTGCTCTCAGCAGGGGAGAGGACTCCCCAGGACACCCCTCCTCCTCCTCCTCTTTCACCTCCTCTCCAAATGCCAGCACGTTCCCCTCTCTCTCTCTTCACAGGGTCCATCAGTTTATGGGGGCCCGAGAGCTAACTGGCCGCATAATTAGAATAATGCTAATATTGATCAGATGGGGAGCAGTGAGACGCACAATCAATTACACATTGGCATTTTGAATGAATTGACTGACTGACAGAGTTGATTTTTCTCTGGGCGCTTGGATGGGAGGACGGTGGCGTACCGTCTTTTGTCCCCCCTGAGTCGCTCCATTGTCTCAGAAGAAAACCCGGCGTGACACAGAGGCAGCGCTCTACTGTACTGCGGGAATGAAAATGCTTTATGACTGAGAAACAAAAAGGTGCCGTCTACATAGAATAATAATGCTGTGACGGGATGTAGATGTATGCATTGTGCCGGAGTGGAGAGTAACTCAAGCACCGCACTGAAGCTGAAGTAGTCACTGCTTTTTTGTCTTTCTTATTCCCTTCCTTCTGCTCTTTCTTTATTTCCCTCCCTTCCCGTGAAATGAGATACCGAAAAAACCCTAAAAATTTATGTTTGTCACCGAACAAACTAATCTCTTCTCTCTTCACAGTGTTTAGTTTTGACTGCTAAGCATTGTTTAGTTTTATGGCAATTACCTGGAGCGCTGTGGTACTGCTACGTTAGCTTAAAATTGCTTCAATCAATTTCTGACCATTTGATGGCAAAAAAAAACCCAAAACAAGCTGAATGATACATAATCACGGTACAATCATCTTATATTGCCTTTACAGCCAAGCAGTTACTTAGTGAGACTTTCAACAACATAGAGCTACATTAGCAACCCAGGGGAGTTTCTGCTCGCCTGGTGAATGTACGTCTAGCATCCGCTTCTGTTTGTGTTCTATTTTTGATTTTCACAAACATCTGAGGGAAACATCTGTGCTTTAACCTGGATGCTTGACTTTCGTTGTTAAAGTTGTTATTGTTTGGTGCCGGAACTTGAGAATCAATTTAACAGCAAATGTCAATTAATCCAAAATGTTGCCGCTGAAACATAAGAGCTCCACAAAGCAGCAGACATGTTTGGACGTCGCGATAAACACATTTCGCACTGTAATTTGATTACAATGTCAAAAATATTAATTAACGCAGGGTTTCACGTAAACGACTCGAGCTCTTCTTCCGTCAGCGCTGTTGTGTAGATTGTATGAGTTGTTGAGTGGAGAACAGCTGTATTCTTTCCAAAGGGTATAATAGCACAGCGAGAGCTTGTACACCATGAGGAACAGCCTGGCATTACCAGCCTTAGGAGGTCAAATTAAGAGCAAAATGATCCATCAATTAGACAGCAGCAGGCCTGTAAGTGAAGCTGCTACAGCTGTTGCCGCTTCAACAGGACGACAGCTTACCATTAGCAACGGTCACACACGGGTCCTGTACAGTGTGGTCATGACACATCACGCCATATCAGATTGATTAATTAACTAAGCCAGCATCGTCTTGTACATATACAGAGGGATACAGCTAACACACGTATATCTGAGCTGAAATGTCTTTTTTTTTTGTTCATTTGTCACTCTTTTTTCTACTCCTTTGCCCTTTTTTTGTACCACTTTCAAGTAAGTTTTCCTCACTCGTCTTAATTTCTACGTTTATCCAGCATGTCATCCATTCAGTCGGTTTGTTCTCTGAAGCAGCTTGCCCTCAGGTCTGTCTGAGATCTCAGCCCCTCCGATCAATGCTGTAGACACATCAATGCTTCAGTCATGGAATTACAGTGTTATCTCCACAGCCCCTACAGAAATAGAGTCTTTGGGAGAGAAAAAAAAAGGGATTTTAAATTCTGCCACTGTAATCTGTGCTGGTACAACAAATATGGAAATGGAACAAACACCCTTTCAGCTCCTGCATGAAGGCTTGCTGACTTACACTGTATCTCTTCTCTGAAATGATCCTAAGTGTACGCCGCGGTTATCGCCCGGCGGTGCTTTTTGTTTGTGTGATTGCGGCCTCTCCGCAGAAACTCTTACCCGGCACAGCGTTGTTTGGCATTTTCCGAAAACGACGGCTCGCAGATGCGTTCCTCCTCACTCAGTGTGCATTGTGATGTCGTGAGAGATTGCAGGCAAGTTTTTTAAATGCTGTTAAAAAAAGAAAGTGTTTTAAAAATGCCTTCTTCTCATCATGGGTTGCCAAATTATGCAAACATTACCTGTGAGTAGCTGCTTTGCTTCATTTCCTCATCAGACTGGATTCTTTTAAGCGCAGTTGATTAGACTGATCCGCTGATTTCCTATCAAATATACACATTTATTTGCAGATCTTTAATAGTAGGTTGAGATTATGTGATATTGCCATACAACATAAAAGGCAGAGGGTCATTTCAGAGAGCAGTGATTTACTCTGTAGGGTTTAGCAATGAAAAGGGTAACGTATTTGCCATAAGTGAGTTTTCCTCCAGCTGAGTTAATGTAAGTCTCCTCTCTCCTGTCAGGACCAGGCACCTTTAGGACGCTGTGATGTATGCCCTCCTCTCCCCGGGCCATACAGGGCCTTCATAGCCCACTCAAAAACCTTTTCTTGTGGGGTTTCTACCGGAGAGTTTTTTAAATTATTAAAATCAAATTAAACCTGGCCTTCACAACAGCTTGGGTAATGCAAATTAAAGATGCCAGCTGTGGCTGAAATTTAATGAGTGTGAAAGATGTTTGAGCTAATTTCATTCTGCCAAGGAAAAGTTGATTGAAGACGAAAGAAGCGAAGGTTTGAAGCTGAGACGGTTTCCCCTCTGCTGACTTTACAGTTGTGTACACGGATATTTATATATATATATATATACATATCTGGCAATGGGAAGTATTTGCCAATGGGTTACAGAATCAACACAGAGTCTGCTTCATGAAATGGTTGAAAAGGTTATAGGAAATGGCAGCACGTATGAATTCTCATTGCACTATAACTAAGCTGCATGTGGTCAAACTGGGTTCTTTGCTTTCACTTCATTCCATCCCGTTTTATGTTTGTCATTCTACCATGGTGCCCTTTCAATCTCTGAGCATGCTCAATAGGGGCTGGGAGGGTTAACGGTTATGATTATGGTACTACTCCTATTAACAATATGATTCTTTAACTATGGTTTGAATGCTAAGGATAGTAGCTTATTATAAATATGAAATCTGTATATTATGGAAAATCAGCACAGGACCTTTCTTTAGGTACATATAGGTTAGGGTTTGAATGGGGGGAGCCGGGGCGGGGGGAGGGTTTTTCGCTTTATAAAGATGTTAACTTTCTGGTTTCTCAGCACAAGCATACAAAAACATATGAAGAAAATAATGGAGTCTGTTATGTAGACTTTATTGACATACAGGGCGCAAAGGAGGAATCTCAGTGCTTTTTCTTTAAACCTGGAAGAGAAAAATGCTGTTTACAGGCTGTATGGTTTTGTTTTCCTTTCTTTTCTTTTCTTTTCTTTAATTTTTTTTTTTTTTTAAAGAGAGAGCGCCACCTGTCTTTGTGGCAGTGTCAGTAAAGCATGGATTACCTGACAGGGAAAGCAGTATGTTTTTATATTTAAAAAAAAAGAATAATAAATTATGTGTTCTGTAATAGCCTGAGAAACCAAACATTTCCCCTGTTGAATTTTCTTAATACTTGCTGCTTAGATGAATTGAAATGATTGATGATTTAATAATTTTCTAATTATTAATCGAAAATTATGTAACTTGATGTTTATTTATTGAATTTAATTTATTTAATTTATTTATTTATTTTTGTCAATTTTACTTTATGTTTATGGTAAGATAAAGGAAATGTATCAAAAAGAAATGCTTATCTGGGCTTTTCTCTCTTTCTCTCCTTTTTTTCCAATTTTACAATAAAAAAATCAAACTGGATGTTTTGTTTCTCAGAGTTATATTGACCGCTTGTGCTTAACCACCATGTAAAGAGAGGGGGAGTCGTTGCTCCAGAAATCACTCCCCTCCACATCCATCTCAAGGACCTTGGCTGTTTGTGGATACAGATGTTGCAAGCGTTTACAACCCACCAGCTCGGCGTCAATAATTGACACCTTATCCCCGTTGAGCGATGAAACTGTAAAGCGTGCAGATAGCGTCAGGGCTGTTTAACTGATAACCTGCAACACGTTTAGAGCTTCAATGTTTTAAAACACTCACTATATCACATTACAGCTGCAGATATGTGCTTTTCCCCCGCTCATACATCAGACGAGGTTCTACTTTGAGAATCATACTTCATCATAAAAGGACACAAACTTTAAGGGTGGAAAATGCAGCCATTTTACACTCACATGGAAGCTCACTGGGGCAGTATGGAGGGAGATTTAGATTATCTGTCATTGTGAAAACTGAAGGCCTGTTGCTTTATGAGTAAGCCGGTCAGCTGATGCTGCTCGGCTTCAAGGAGACACGAAATATATGTCGGGACTAATGTGATGTGTAAAGAAAGGCACAAAAACAAAAGCATGTATAAGCATCAGACATTTCTCAGCTGGACATTATCATAGATCATGGAGAGGCTGTAAGGGGGAAAGCATCCTTTTTTGACAGGCAGAAAGAAGTAAATTGATATAGAGGGGAGAGATATCAGTCACATTTACATATCTATATTGCTTGAACACCTGAAGTCAGAATCTGATGCAGTATTTGTTATCATCCCCCCCTCCCCCTTGCTGTAATGGCAGATAGATGCACGTCTTGCCCATACATCAGAAGTCGCTATACGGCAAAAGGAAGCTGTAAGACTGTGACACAGCGTTCACTTTTAGGAGAGCAGAGACATATTTAAAAAAGACAGAGAGGGACAAAAAGTAGAGCCACTGGCTCATGAAATAAATTGTCCCAATTACAATAAAGTGTGGCTCTTGGTCAGTGTGCACGGCAGGCAGTTCATCTTTATTACAATCAGTTAATGAAAATCAATCCCCCTCCTGATAAACTCTTATCTCCACGGCCTTTGCGCTCCCCTCGTGCGGGGAGATAATAAATTAGGGTAATATTGCCTTTGATGAGGGAGTGAATTGCAAATTATTGTAACTTTCCAAGATTTATGATGCAGATGCTTAATTTCCGAGCTGGGTTTTTCAGGGCGTCAGGGTGCCGGGGGGCCATTTGTTAAAAGTTTGGTGACACAGACTCGTTAATAAAAATACACACTGAGACAACCAGGTGTTCTCAGCTGTTCTCTACTGTTACTGTAGCATCGAAAACACTGCTGAACCAGCAGGAACTCCCGGGTTATAGGAGAAGCCTGGCGTTTTCCTTACACATAGTATTTTACCTATAAGAGAGAATACATACTGAAAGGAGAAACCCGGGGAAGCAACATGTTTACTAAAGTAGGACTGCCAATCATACAATGTTATTCACCCCACACCCCAACCTTCTCCCCCCTGTTCTCTATCGCACAACCAGGAGCGTATGATTTGATATGTAGGTCAGTACCCATTCTGGAGTGAGCTGGTGGGTGAGATATGTCTGGTTGCTTGCTGTCACTCTGATTATTGAGGAGACACAGAAAGATTGAGTTGGTCAGGTATGAGAAAGCCTGCGGTATGAGATAGCTCTATAATCGCTGTGACTCGAATCTCTCTCTCTGTCTCGCACACACACACACACACACACACACACACACAGACACACACGCACCCAGACAAACTGGTGAAGAAATGAATAACTTCTTGCTTTTTGTTCTGCGGCACTGACCCATGTAACAGGGTGTAATGTACGTGTATGTTGAATGTCTTCTACTTGGTGCAACAATCAGACTGAGTGCGTCATTAAGCAGGGTAGATTAGAGGTCTTATGAGTCATCGAGAGGCGAGGAATAAAGCAGGTGATCATTTAAGGAGTCGCACAATCTCACCAGAACAGCTGAATAAGTTTACAGCTGTGATTAAACAATCCATGCATCGCACGCAGGCGTCAATAAAACTAACGACAGGCCAAATTCCTACACCTTTGAACGCAACAGTGTTCCTCCAACACAGCAAAGCCGTCGTCTACCTTAGGGCCGATGCCGTAGGCGCCACGACAACAAAGTCATTCTAATCCCCGTAATGTTTATTAGATCATCTGAACATTTGATTATCTTGTCATACTAAGTCTATCCTTACCAAGACGACCTCATTTAAGTTTAAGGAACATTCTGCGTTAAGACAGCCATCAATCTCACCTTTATCAATCAAGGAGAGAACTCACACACCACTATCTATTTATCTTGCCAAGTGCTCTATTAATATCAAATTAATTTCCCCATTGAGAGTATCAATCACTCAAGCAGTTTTTCCTCAACTCATTAGCTTGGTAATTGTCCTTGTTTACAGGGGAAAGTCAAGACTGGGTGGCTCAAAGAGGGTGGATGGGCGATCTAGACGGGCTTGAGCGGGTTTCTTGCCAAACCCAGAGTTGCATCTTTTGGTTTGGACTCTTCTTCTCCATCAAGTGTTAAACATCTACATGAAAGTTGAAGAGTATTTGAACGGTCTTGGTATTTCTAAATAAAAATCTTTCTGAAATTGTCAGAAAACTCACACAGCGTTATTATTTCAGCAGTGCTGTCAACCGCCCCGCGTCTCACAATATGAAATTAATTTTTAGAAAATAGGCCTTAAGCTTTTTCTGCTTTGTTCATATTTGAAGGCGAATGGAGGGACACTCAGTTTACATCTCATCAGCTCACTTTTACAACTCGACAGGGAGATGTTGAAAGCAACAGCCATGTATTTAGGAGATGAGAAATTATAAGGTAAGCCTAAGGGAGAGATTTGATGGATGTCCTGAATGCCGAGACATCCGGGCTGCATAGAAAAACAACCATTAAAAGGCCCAATTGATGCCATATACCCGTCAGTGTGTTAACTAGCATTTGCCTGCCCTGCGCTGCCTCCTCCAAGACAAGATTTTAAGTGACAGTTTTTCCACCATTCCACAATTACCTTTTCTCGCTTTCTCCTCCTCCATCTCTCGTTTCCTAATATTAAAAACAGGAGTGATGAGGCACGATCTTCCAGGACGGCCCCGAGCCGGGCTGAGAGGAAGGCGCAACGGTCGAAAAAAAAAAAGGGTGACAAATTCATCACTGCTGTCATCATTGACTGAATTCATGTGACTAAATGAGCTCTTAAATGCGCTCGGACGTGTGATGGTTCATGCTGTCACTCAGGCCAACATTAGGATGCACGGATCCTCTTTAATGCCATTTTTGGTGCCAATAAAAATGAATCCCATCCCTCTTCAGCCTTCACATATAGCATTAGTAGTCCATGTTGTTGTCGTTGACTCTAACCCGGTGTTAAGCACAGACTAAATCCTATTTGGAGCCCTGCAGTGCTCTGGCAGACAAAAGCGAAGCCAGCAGCCAGCTCAGCACTCACAGGTAACATTTACACAGGGGACAGAGAACATACTGTGGATCCCTACAGCTACACAGCCGGCCTGTCAAAGCTGTCTATGCAGACAAGTCCCCAGCCATTGTAGACTGAGGGCCCCACCAGGACATGTGTGGTATTACTAGCACACACACACGACTCCCCTCCATTAGGACCATCGATTGAAAAGTTTGTAGCTCCTTGTTTGGAACCAACCAGAAGATCATTTTAAAGATTTTTTTAACATGAGATTTAATCAAAGATGTCCTAATTGAAGCTTGTATAACTTGTTTACACTCTTCTTCACCCGAGGAAGACGCTGGGTACCGAGTGTGTGACAAAGACAAGAGGACAAACAAAACCTTAATCTGGAGTGTCCAACACTTTAATACAGAAAAATTACAGATACAGTTCAACACATATTAGTTTACTTTTCTTACAAAGGACTCAAAAAAAAATAACCTACTTAACACGAGTGTAAAGCATATTACAAGTTAAAACATCTATACACAGGCAAATGTACACAATATAAAACACATATATACACTCTTTTAATATATTATTATATAAAGATTTTTTTTTTTTAACCTTTAAAAACAGGAAGCCGGACCGCATGAAGAGGGAGTGTTTCACAGAATGGACTTGAAATGTAGCAGGAGGGAACATCACACTGGACCATAGTGACATCATGAATAGGTAGTTTTTACAGACAGTTGTTGGATCCTGTGAATGCATCAGGCCACAAATTTTGCTCTGAAATGACGATGGGAACAAGAAAAAACACAGGGATATACGTTTGAACTCTTTGTGTTATAGCCGTTAAGCGCTGCTGATATGACTGGATTATACGGGGATCTAAAAGCCACGAGTCAGCGCGCGCACACACTGATCGATCCGCGCGGGGTTACATGTATCGCTCCGTACGTGCCGGCCCCCCGTTATGATGAAGTCTCAGTTTAAGTGATTGTGATTCGCCAGCCGTGAGGTCAGCTGAGATTTATTTCATGAGTCGGCTGTGTGTGAGTGTGTGTGTGGAATTGATTGACGCCTGTCCAATCAGTGAAATGCATCTGTGTGCTCGTATATAAGTGAATAAATCAACTTTAAGATGATGGAGAAGAGAGAGAATCAGGTCTGTGTTATCAGTGATCGTTTCTTTAACGGCGCCAAAACGACGCCAGGTTTCATTTGTTGTGTGTGTTAATGAGGTTTTCCATGCTGATGCTCGGGTCGCTCACTTCTGTTTGGGTGGCGGATTGTTCCATGTGTGTGTGTGTGTGTATATTCATACTGGAGTGTGAAATCCTTCAAATGGCAAACATCGGAAAAAAGAACACAACATTCACAAATGCCAAAAACAAAATACAAATATATACGTCTGAGCTCTCCATCACTCTCTCAAGCTGCTCGGGCTCTGCTTCCATGTCTCGCGTGTGTTTTTTTTAATAAATCATTTGTATTTATTTTCCTTTACAAAAGCAGCAGAGCGAGGAGCAGGAGTGTGAGCAGGGAGTGGGTGTTAGCCGCTGTAGCAGCCAGTGTGTGAGACACTCCCTGGTTGTAAAGACGAGGAGTCCTTGGGGAGTTCTGCTTCAGTTTACTGGGAGGCAGCGCCTTTAAATCCTCCAAAGCACCAAAAGCTGCCATAGAGAACTCAGGATCTCCTGTGGTCAGTAAGTCAAACACACAGGACTGAAAGTAGACGTCCTCCACCTGCAGAGTCTCCCTACACTTGGCTGTAGCTCGCTCCACTGTATAGATTTGGTGCGGGGGGCGCAGGGTGTTAGAGCCTTGCCCGGGGCCGGGCAGGCGGGGCTGCTGGCTCTGGCGGCCCAGCGTGTGCTCTTTTATGAGCTCATTGCGAGGGCAGCCGTGCAAACACAGCTGAAGCCCACCATTGTCCTCTGAAAAGTCCAGGGTGTCCTCTGGCATGCGGATAGCAAAGGTCAGGTAGCTGCCCACACGCCGGATGATAATGGACGTGCCAATGTAGCGCGCCTGGATCTTCACCTGCCGGCCCGCTCCAGAGACTCCTCGCTCCAGGATCGTGAGGCTGCCGCTCTCGCCGCCGCTGCGAGTGCCATCCTGAAATGCCAAGGGCAGATCTTCGGTGGTGGCCTGGTACACCTTCTGATCTGTGCAGCCGTGGTACAACTTGAAGATCACCGTGATCTGTAACAGGAGGGAAACAGAAGCAGTGTTAGAAGATGTGATCACTTTGAAATGCAACTATGCTTGCTTTGTCACAGACTAGTATGTCACTGCTTTACATAATAAACACCTCTAGGAAATGTCAAAAGGTTTCTTAACTAATCCTAAATGAGAATATTACCGGTTATGACCACAGGGTGGCAGGAGGAAACCAAAAACTTCCTCTCCACAGAGGGCACTTATACACATGGAAACATTACTGCTGTCCGTGGCTTCTAAGACCACACTGGCCTTTCCTCCTAACACACTGACAGCTATTCTCTCTCTCTCTCTCTTCCTCTCCCTCTCTCTCTCTCTCTCTCTGCTGTAATCTGAGGCCAATACGTCCACATCCATGATTACAGCCAGAGGATCAGTGCGTCGCTGTCAACGGTCCACTGGAGTTGCAGCAAAATGTTGAGAGGAAGGCTATCAGCGCTCTATTGGAATCCATCAACCAAACAGATAACCACATGTGAACAGACTACAAAAGAGAGACTAAGTGCGCCTTTCACCACTATTTATCCATTCTTACCTAAAACAAATTAAAGCTCCGTACACGGCGGGGCCAATAACTCCAAAACTTCTTCTTTGAATGCAGGATCAAACATAAATTGCTTCATAACTGCCTCATCTCTCCATAAATCTTCCACCCCCTTTCCCCTCGCGCCGGCATTATCCCCGTCTCTCTTCAATGGCCGCCTTCAATTTGTATTCCGAGCAGAGATTTTGGAGAAATTGGGGCCTACCCCTCCCGTTCCCTTCAAAGGCGACCTGACAAAGCGGCGGCTGTGGTTAAGTTTACACATACAGGGATACTGTATGTGATGGATGAGCTCACGTGTGAAGGCTGACAGCTGAAAACAACTCGGAGAGAGAGAGAGGGAGGGAGAGAGAGAGAGGGATGGGGGCATGTGGGCGCTGGCACAGACAAACCCAGGGAGAAGGTCTCTGCATCTGCGCCCCCCCCCCCCCCCCCCCCCCCCCCCGCCTCAAACCCCTCCACACGCCAGAGATCCCTTTGAAATCCTTTGTTCTAAACTCAAGGACGTTTCAGGTAATGAGGCTACTTAAAAACTATTTACCCAAATGCTACAGTTTGACTGCGAGAGCCAAATAAATACTTTCCCCCCCCCCCCCCTCCACCCAAATTGGTAGAATTAGGTGGATTAGCGACATCGCCAATAAAACAATGGGGGGAGATTCTTATTAAAAAGCCCTGTGGCATTTATGTGGAGCCTTAAACACCAATCTGACTTTAAAAGCAGAGATTAAGACGCTGCAAAAGGTTCAATCAGAGTGAAAGCAGCTGATTTAATTACTCAAGAAACTAAAAAAACTAAAAAACCCTCTTACTGCTGTCCAATTATTCCCTTATTTTTCCAACATCGTTCCATATTTACACAAAAGGAGCCCCAGTTAATTATTTGACCAGAGGGGTGAAAAATCGTTCCAGATCGTGGCGGTGGAGGAAAATGTTTGAGCGAGCGTTAATCACTACCATATGACCACCCATGTGTTAAAGGTAGAGCGCTCAAGCATGTCTGTGATTCAACACCACTGAAGGACTCCCTCCTCTCTCTCTCCCTCTCTCTCTCTCGCCCTTCACAGATCTGAAGGAGATGCAAGACAAGAGGAATGCTAGAGGCTGCAGAGGCACCGTGGAATGACGATTAACTTCACATGTTTTGATACTTTATGGCAATACTAGAGCTCGCAGGGAAAAGGGGGAAGAAAATCTGCCTCCTTATGTTTCCAGACTTATGGATGCGATTGTTGGAGTGTGTTTGAATGTCAGGATTGCTTTCTGACCGCTAACTGTGACAAAGCTTTAATCGTGATTGACCCGATGTCCCCCTAACTCCGCCCCCCTTCTGTACCCATCCTTACCTTGCTGGTTGCCGTGGCGCTGGAGCCCAGGACGACGGGCACGTTGGTCACCTGCACAGACAGGAAGCGGTTGTCGATCAGCGGCCAGGCGCCTTCCACCTTGCAGGTCTGAAACTCGTCGCGGAAAGTCCTTAGGTGAGGGTCTCCGAATAATCCACAGTGGGCGTATTTCTTCTGTTGGCCGGCCGAGCCCGACGCCAGCACGCGGTTCTCGTAGTTGCACAGCTCGGACGCGGCCGGTCGGGACGTGCTGGCGGCCTTGGCGGAGGACGTGGGCCCGTCGCTGGAGCAGTTGTGCTGAGAGAATAACTCCTTTATGCGGAAGACGGCCGAGTGGTAGACCAGGTCGCCCCGGCAGCTGCGCGCCTGCCGCTGGGTGCAGAGAGCGTAGGCCCGCAAGGCGATGCAGTAGTCCAAATCCAGAGCCGCGTCCTCATGCAGGCCACTAGAGGGTGAGGTAGAAGCCACGTAGTCGGTGTTGCAACGCTGGATTCGGCATTGCTGGCAGTGAGCTGAGAAGCGAGAGAAATGGAGAGAGTTGTTGTTTTAACACGTGTTAATCTGTCCCTTGTTGTGTATTTTCGCTCCTCCTTCTCGGCAGAAAGCTGATTCTGGCTGCGTTCGCTCCATGAACAGATTGCATAACGCTCGCCTGAGGAGAAAAATATTTATCCTGAGAAGAAATCATATAATCCGTCTGACATTTAAGGTTGTATTACCTCAGTGCGCTCGCCGGTGTCACAACTTTTCCACAATCAAGTAAAGTGCAATCAAGGGAGCCATTAAAAGCCCCAACACGCGTGAACTCACAAGGCCACGCTCCCACACTGGGCCACAGAGTCAGTCACAACTTATTTCCCCCTACTAGCCCTCACTGAAATGGCATCACTGGAGGAGGAAACCGACCTGTGTAGTTTGCCTGGGGGTGCCGAATGTGGTTTGGCTGTCGCTGAGGTAATTGAAGTCCATTAAGCTACACGACGTAGCACAGCGGGGCTCAGTTCAAGAGGAACACGAGGCGTAAATCGGAGGAATTCACCGTGTTGGGGTCCAAACAGAACCCAACATAGGTATGGCAAAGGCGAGGTATTAGATGAAGGGAAATGAAGAGCTATAACTACTTTTGAGAGATGGATGTTGGGAATCTATTTCACTTTTCGAGTTTTAGAGTGTTTTAAGATGCAAAGTCTCACAGAATGACTTGGATATGAACTTGGGCTCTATGGTGGATTCCCTCCAGCTGATGAGCTTCAGACAGCCTCCACATATCACAGTTACAGAAGGGGATAGAGGGGATTTGACTGCAATACAAAGCGTTTCCATCTAATCTCCAAACAGGAGAGACAAAAGGCAGAGAGATAAGCGCAGGCATTTTCAAACAATGAAAATCTTTTTCCCCCGCACCGTTTCTTCCACCTCCTCATGAGTCTCTCTACCCCACGGATGCACCGGGAGGGCACGACGAATGATTAATGCATCTCACACTCGGTGCACTTCAACACAAGCCCTGATAAAACAGAGATGGAGTGTGAGAGGTCAAGTTAGAGGCATTCTGCACCCCTTCTCTGAATTCCTACAGGCCTCCACAGTCTTGCTGTGAGGTCACCGGAGTCTGCTTTGATTGACAGTTTTTGACAATCACTGCCTGCATAGCCATCAACAGCCATGCATCTCCCCAAAGGGTCTTTATGTTCTGGTGCTTAATAGGCGACCAACAAGTGAGAGGACCGTGTGGGAAACATGAGAAGAGACAAGTGGAGATGCAGATTGCCCACACAAACAGCAGTGGAATTAGTTAGTGTTACAGTTTTAATATGCTTTATCAAAAAGAGTAGCGGGAGTAGTTTTGACACACAATCTGGCCCTTAAAACAGTTTTTCTCCAATCACAACAAACTCAGGTGTGCCAAGCTGGAGTCTGAACTATTTACTAACTACTATTACTATCCTAATTCATAGATAAACCTTAGAATCACTTAGTTTTAGGTACATCTGATAACTTGCCTCAATGAGATAAGATAAACTAACCTTACTACCACACATCTGAATGCATTACAACACTATTTGGTAGATTTGTGCCCTGACACTCTTGTGGCATTTGTCCCTTTTGTGAATGTGTTACAACCACTTGCATACACATTGCATTGCATACACATTACAGTCAAATTATAATACAATTCTCAGTATTTGAAGTATTGGGAGGAACAGTAACAGGTTTTAGCAGGGTATAACCTTAAATAGTTAAAAATGTATCGTATTATGCGGAGACTAAACCAACATAACAACTTAATGGAGTAAACAGTTTAGCTTTATCACGGGGTTTATACAGAATTAAATATCACAACAGTGGGATCTTATCAAATCTTATCTGATGAGGTCCTGGACCTTTGTTATTGGATTATTACTGTTCTTTTTGAGGCTTTAGAGACCTTTAAGGCATTAATAACTTGATGAATTAAGTCGGATTCGCGTACCAAAGAAATCACGATCAACACGTTCTGAGGCCAGAAAGTTGGACCCCATGCATGGCAGCTAACAAAGCTACTAAATGAAGCACAAATGGGGGAAAACCACAACGCTAGACCCACGTTCGACACATGCAAAAGCAACCGAGAGGCTGTTTAAAAGCTATAAAGTGTGACTTCGTTCCTAAAAGTGCAGATCCGTGCTTGTTTCGTTGAAGTTTCAAGTTGAAAACAAGCGCCGTCGTCTCGTCTCTTTGGGGGGACGACGCTCGGACGCCTGTTGCTACTGAGCGATGCTAACGGAGAGCTTAGCCGCAACAGCGCACAAACTTAGTGAAAACTTGTAAAAAGAGAGAAAACATGTGTTTATCTACACACACGGAGACATTTGCGTGGGGTGAAGAAGTGTTTGCCGTCGTTGCTTTGTGTGGAAAAGTTTTAAAAGGTGTCTAAAAAGTGTCCGTAAACTTGTGCTTTTTTTCAGCTAGCGATAAATGACGATACTTTGTCCCAGCAACGGAGGGGGAACTTTTTTTTACAACAAACCAGACAAAATGTTCCCACATTACAAACACAAAACACCCGAAAACCGACACGAAATTTAGATTAAAGTGGTTTAGAGTTTGAGTTCAGACGGAGAAGTTCGGAAAAGTTGCCTTTTTCCATCCCCGCCTCCATTCCTGGGAGCGGGTCGGGACTCGGAGCCGCATGCAGGAGGAGGAGTGGAGCAGCACGGATTGAATCAGCGGCTCTTACCTGCTCGGAACAGAAGCGAGAGAGCCACCATCGTCAGCGTCACGCAGTCCCAAAGCCGCCGCCGCTTAGCCGAGGGTTGAGGTCCGCTTCTCCCCATACCAATCCATTCAGTTAGAATGGAGATCCTCGACTGCTGCTCATCGACGCTGCGGCTGCGGGAGAAATAATCACACACACACAAAAATTCTTCGTCTTCGTTTCCCCCCAAAGCGCTGTCATTCAAAAAGGGGCCCCCGTCTTCAGGGCGGCTCTACCGGGGGGGAGGGACTACAGAGGAGCCGGGGCCCGGAGGTGACTGCCGGCCAATGGAAGACTAATTATTCACTAACCGCTTCGTATTTACATGGAGAGCCAATTACGGAGAAGGAGAATCGGTGTGAAAATATAACTGTCCCAGTGAAATAAGAACTGGCCGGCAGCAGGTTTAATCGTTGTATAAACTCATCGACTAACTTTATATCTATATGATCTGATTGGTAAAGGAAATCGATGCGTTCAGGGTATTGAGAAGTGTAAAGTAATGGAGCTTTTGTCATGCAGAGCCCAAAGGAGCCTATTAGAGACTTTAAGTGAATTCAGCAGAGTCTTTGCACTACAAAGCAGACAACTGTCCCGTTTGGCTCCCCCCTGCCCCCATCGGCCCCCATCTGAGAGCAACTGTGTGTGTGTGTGTGTGTGTGTGTGTAGGGGGGGTTGCGATTTAGTGTGCGTGTGTGTGTTCAGCGTGCAAGCATTACTTCTCTCACCTGTTGTTCCCTCACGCTGTTGTTTGAATAATGAGATTGGAAGAGTGATCGTGTGAAGTGGAGAGCAAGTTAATGCAGTTTTATCTTTGCTTTATTAACTCAGGGTTGTTTTAAGTGTAAAGACTTGGGAATTGACAATCAATATGTTGTTTTTATTGTCATTATTAGTCTCATTGTTGTCATTAGCAGTTGAAAAGCATTGACGGAGGCTGGGAGAGTAAAAAATGGCAGTAAGCTATAATGTGTGATTTACTCCATAACACCAAGCATGTTTTTGTAATCTGGGGTCAGTAAAGTCTTTCTTAAGTCCATTCTCTTCTTGTTAATGTGTCAACAAAACATGTCCATTTTTTTTGCTTCTGACAGTTTCAAAATACAGAAACTACTCTCTTCGAATTGTTTTCTCTCAGCAAATCTCTGTGTGCTATTCATTTTTCCATTACATTTGCACTTAGCAACTTGTGTGTTACTCTTTTCCTTTTGTGGCCAACTTTCCATCTCTCGCACTCCTCCAACGACACTTCGTCTTTCATTTGCACAGCTGCTGTGAGGCTGGACCATCTGCAAGGCACATAGCTCTTGCTCTCAGCCTCAGACACACTACGAAAAAAGTTGTTTTTAATGTACAAACTAATTACTGGATAAAACGCTGTTATAATGAAAATCAACAGCTAGAGTGTGGAGGATTTCAACAATTAGATCAAAGCTCCTAGCTTTGTTTTGGTCCAGCTGAAACATTGGGGTTCTATGTGGGTCTCCTCCATGCGCCTCCCTCCTGACTTTATGAGAGAGAAGTGAACCCAGACAGTTATTGGATCACTGGTTTTTCTATACACATGCTGGCTCCTTCGGCCACACAATTGTGTGATTCAGGTGGCCTGTCAGTCTTGTGAAAGGTCTTCACAGGCCCATGTTGATGTGGGGCTGATATATATAGTGGAGGGGGAAACGAAGACAGCTCAACCCAAGTGGAACGTTTGGATTGTTGTGTGCTGCCAGAAGGGCCCCTGTCACACTGGATCCACTGTGCCAAGTTTATCCCCACAGAGAGCTTTACCTTACTCTGTTTGTTCAGCTAATTTTGGAGGCTTGCTTGGTTGATCTGCTTTATGGCTGTGCTTTACGGTCGCATATTAAATCCCACAAACAGGTTAGACGTGGTACATGTGGCGGTGACACAATGTGGCGGATAGAGCTGTTGATGGTGTGTGGATATACGGCGGATTAAAATGAATTTCTCACCTGTTACACTGAAAGTCTTCAGAATCAGCTTTTGACATTTCCTGAGGGGAGAAAATAAATTGTTTACTTCATGTTGCAGCAACCTGTGGCAGCAGAATTAATAAAATACGCGTTTGCATGGTTTATGTAGAATCAGACGACAACAAGATGAAAGCTGTTGCATGACGTATATCCATTCTACATAGTCAAGTGTGTGTGAACAAATGAACTGCAGCTTCTCATTAAGGGCCTGATGGGACTTTGGCATCATTGAAGCTCAGCCCAGTGAAGCAAACCGTTCATTGATCCAGGTGGATGGTAAGGATGAATTCTGCACATGAAAGAAACTCCTGGACGGCCTGTCAGGCTTGATGGGGGAGAAAGGCCTCTTTCTTCCCACAATTCCTTATGAGCGTATTGCATTGCATGACACAGCAAATATATACGTATATATTCCATCAGTGAAACAAGTTGGACACTGAGTGGATGGTTTTCTTGGATGTATCAGGTAAATTTTTTTTAACAAGGCTGGAGTATTTCTCTCCTGACAGTGGATCTCTTGTTGTAGTACAATAGAAAAAATGTATTAAGTGTAGTGAACACGAACACATAACTGAAATAGAAGAGTTGATCTCTAAGGAGCTCAGAAGAACGCCTGATAGAAACGCGTAGGGAAGAACACATGCAACAAAAATGCTACAATGGCACTTTAATATTTTCAGCATTAGTCAAGGAACTGCGAGTTCACATAAGAATGCCAGAGAGCGTCTGGGAGTGTGTTGCAGAGAGTAGAAAAGGTAGAGAGAGGGAGAAAAAAACTGAGAGAGTGAGAAAGAAAGGGGGTAGGGTGGAGGAAGGGGGAGAAGAAGAGGGAGTGAGGGATTGGGTTTCCTCTGACTGTGTGTCTGGGCAGCTCCACATGTTCCTCATTAAGGTCCTCACACTGTGGGACCAGCTCCACACCGTGATGCTTGTTTTTGTTATTAGGCCCAACGTGCTGTGGTCTGGAGGAAAACCCGAAAACTGGGCCAGTTCAGGACCATCTCCTCCGCTTTGCTCTCCTCAAACCAGCAAAACACAAACTACGCTGACCTGACAGGCTGGATCTGCACCGCAACATGTTAAACACACTGTACACATGGACACACACAAGAGCTAAAGCAATGTTTTATACATTGATTTTGTTTCCGGCAATAAAATGTAAATGAGCAACTTTCTGTTTGTAATTAGATTCTGCATGAATTATGTAATTATCTATCAAATATTTGTACTCCAGTTGCTAATATGTAAATACAAAGTTGCTGAATTGTAAAACTGGGAAACATGGACGCTCTTAGCTGTTAACAGGGAGGATTTATTGAGAAATTCCGGAAATAAAATGTTTACAAAACAATAAAAGTGCAGTTGCAGGAAATGAGTGATGTTTCATGCTTCTGATTCTTGTTTAATTTCATGCCCATGTAAATTTGTCAACTGAGACGTGTATCATGTTGCCTCTGAAGCCCGATAACATCAGAGATTGGAATCAGGAGTAGCACGCCTTCTCTAGCCTCCGCCGGCACCACACGGTTGCAATAGAAGAGACACGCTTATTGAATTTTAAACAGGAACCAGAGCAAATTGACTATTTTTTCTGAGTTTTTCTTTTTTTTTTCAGAAGGGCCCCTGTCTGAAATGAAGTGGCCTATAACACAGCAGCAGAGAGAGGGAGAGAGAGAGAGAGAGAGAGAAAGAGAGAGAGAGAGAGAGAGAGAGAGAGAGGGAGAAGGAGTGATGCAGAAAGTGAGTGTGTCTGTTCAGGCCTCTTGCTGTTCGAGGGGAGCTGTTATCTCCGCTGAGATAAGGCAAACTGTGGTGTGAGTGTATACGGGGCAGCACTGATAGCATCTACACTCAAGGATCCCACTTACGGCACCATGATTGATACCTGACAGCACAGGAGGGGGGGTGGGGGCGGGGGTGGGGAGGGGGGGGTTAAGCTTTGAGAGTGTTTTTTTGTGTATGTGCCCCATCAGGAGGTGACCATGCAGACATCTGTTTACTGTGTCGCTCTGGATCTTTGTCTTTGAGTAAACAGGAATTATCGCACACACGCACATCATCTGTGTAGAGAGCGTGCCAGCAGGGGCTCACAAGGTCGACAGTGTTATTACCACAAGGCAAAGAAAATAGATTTTTGTGTATTTCTATGAATATAAAACACATTCTATCCATCAAACTTAGTCCCAATTCTTTGTTTGTTGCTTCACAACACAGAGTATAACTCCCATCTTCTTCTTCTTCTTCTTCTTCTTCTTCCTCCCTCCGTTTTCACAGAGCAAATGTTGACACAGCGTCAAGCCCTGTGCTCATGAATAGACAGTCAACTGACAGGTAACCCTAGCTCTGGGGTCACGGGGTCATCCTGACCTGATGAGGGATGATGGGTAAAATAAATGGAGAGCAGCACACACAGGGACCTCTGATGTCCTCAGCCCAAAGGGAGAGAGTTCAGGGCCATTTGGCCTCTGACCTCAGCACTGCTTGTGTGTGTGTGTGAGTTTTAGTTTGTGTGTGTTTACAGGGCCAAACCTCCCCCAAGTCTTGAAATATTCTGTTTTTTTCTGTGTTTTGTTTTGCTGCCCAAGTTCTTAATCAATAAGTCAATTAGAAAAAACAGTGTGATGTATGGCTTTGCTGCCCGGCTCATTCCAAATGCATAACTGTGTTTGAACACGCTGCGTCTTTTCTTTAGTCTTTACTGACAACTTCCCCACTCGTAGCCACAAGAGTCTTCATGTATTATAAATGTATTATAAAGTAAAAACAGGCAACAAATTGGATTGTAATGACTGATGGGGAAAAAAACTCTCTTTGAAATGTTAATAATGCAGCTACACCCTCAGCTCTCGTGTTCCACAAGTTTCTCCTTTGGCCATTTCTCACCTTTCAGGCTCGTGGCACAGTGGTGAAAACACACTACGTTATATTGTCGTATAATTGATTCACGTGCCAAAAGAGAATGACCATTGTGAAAATTCCTTACATTGAATTTGCTATCAGTGAGATGAAAAATGTACACAATTTATTTTCGCCTCTAGCTGCTCCCCCCCTTGCTTTCTTGCTCCCTCCCTCCCTCTCTCTCTCGAGTGTTCATCCATCTGTAATAGTGCTCAGACCTTCAGATGCTCCATGCTCAGGTCACTGAGGAACCCTTCACTGCTCCTTTTATCCATATTTTTGTTTTCTCTTCCCGTGCAGGAATATAAACCTTTTTCAATTATTTGCTCTACATTCACAAAGGAGCAATAGAAAAGCTTTCTCTGTCTCTCTCTCTCTCTCTCTCTCTCTCTCTCTCTCTCTCTCTCTGTCTCTCTCTCTCTCTCTCTCTCTCTATTTCTCTCTCTCTCGCTCATTTCCATAGACATGAAGAATGCTTTAAATTCACCCTGGGAAATAATGTATTGCTTGGGGATTTCCTAGTATTTCCAAGTATTTAGCCCAAAGTGGGGCTTTTTTAAATGTGTGTTCTCTCCAACTTTTCCCCTGTATACCTGATGGATTAAGGCTTTATCTGTACATGCATTTGTGATTAAGCAGCTCCTTTATTTAGTATGCAACAGTTGTGAGGGTTTCTGCCTCAGCCCACCCAGACAACTGCCCTGAACCAGGAATAGAGAAACAATAACTCACAAGAGCATACATTTAGACATTCTGATCCACTAACTTTTAGCCCAGGAGGCATTCAAAGAATCTGCCTTCCTGCTCGGGCTGTTAAAGGGGAGTCAGACCTGGATGAACAGGGGAAGAGTGTACACTGTGTACACTTCTACCAATCAAGTCTGATTGATTCACTGCTTTGCTCTGAGCACAGATCTGTTAGGTGTGGAAAGTCCACGTGAAGTGCGAGGTAATGGATATGCCTGGCTTTTTTTCTCTTCACCCCTTTGGTTTTCAGCAGATGTTTCTCACATTTACATCCACCATGTAGAAAGAGCAAGTATGGAACCATGCATGTCACATTCCACAGAACACATATTTCAGACTAAAATGGCTGACTTTGCTTGTGTTTATGACCTGCTGTTATTGGCACTCACACATGTTAGGTGAGATATGAGAATTTCAGCATTTGATAGAACAAAATCAACATTAAAATCATTGTTCATAAAAGATAAATGTCTACAGACAATTGACTTCTTTGTGAAATCCAAAAAAGTGTCACCAAACATGTATGAATGTCAGGTTATAATCAATCATGCCAGAAAGGAGAAAAAAAAGAAACTTACCTTGGTGTGTTTGTGGTGTATTGTTGTATTGTGAGTTGTATCAGTGAGTTGGAGTAGACAGACACTGCAGCGTTAACCCTCGTTCCCCTGCAACTTCAGCTGGCCAACTAGCTTGGACAGCCACAGGGACAGATAGCCATTGGAATAAAGGCACATGACAACAGCTGTCTGTTTCAAGAATCGGCACTTTGATTAGAGTAGGATGGTAGTGAGCGATGTGGTCTAATTCCTACATATCTGGGTAGGGCACTTCTAAGAAGAGAAAAAAGAGAAAGCATATGGAAAAATCTGAAGCGCACTCACAAGCAGGCATATTCAACAACCTGCACACGTTCGCACACACCCACACACACGTTTGCTTATATTCATAGATATTTATTGGCCTTAACCATGTGTCACATTTGGAATGCGTCCATGCTCTCCAAAGGTCCATCCAACATACAGACAGACAGATCTGAGTGCAGGCGACCATTAGCCCGCTGTAAGCTAAGCATGTGTGCGATGTTAATGAGACCTCTGTCCCATCCCATCCACACCCTGATCTGTCTGTCTCCTCTCACAACAGCTTTGATTACATGGGGTTTGGATACTGAAGCACCCAGACATCGCTGTTCAAACTTGGTAACAATCACCAAAACAGTGCGAGGGGCCGTGGCTTATACCTTCACTCGGTTTCTTTCATGTGGTCGAGACTCGCAATGCGAACAGAATTTACAAACGTGAGCGGTCATGCCCCATAAGATGTGTTTGGTTATCAGTTTGCTGAGGAGATGTGAATGTGATTAACCTTGCACAGACTGACTCAGCGCGTCTTGCTCCAGGATAAGCATGCGTTACGGGTGATTTATCGATGTGGAATAGTGAGCCACAAAGCCTGGGGCAAGGAGGAAGAGAGACAGGCAGAGAGAGAGAGAAAGAGAGAGGGGAAGAGAGAGAGAGAGAGAGAAACAACAATACTTAATTCAAGTCTGACAAATATTCTGCAGGAAATCCATACAGAGGGCCTCTCAGACCCCCTGGTAGTTCCACGATTGCGAATTGTAAACGCACAAATTCCACATTAACAACGCTGAAAGAAGAAAAAAAAACCCTCCGCATTAGTTTGCTTTACTTTTGGCTTTTGCAATAACACACCATACCGTCCCTGCATTGCTCGGACAGCATAGAAAATGCATCATTGCGAGCTTCCTGGGAAATGCCTCGTAGAACAGATGTGAATTTTCAAATAAAAGTGATGCTTAATCCTGCGTGCATTTTTCAAACTTGTGAAATTGCAAAATACCTCCTAGGCTGCGAATGATTCATCGGCATTGTTTCTGTTCTTCCTCCCAGAGTTTGTTCTGTCCGGCCCTTTTTAGGCCAGCAGCTGTTCGCATAGACAGCTGCGTCACGGCCATTCATTGCAACGGCGAGGCAATTAAAAAATCAAGCCATTGTTGTGTTTCAGTTGATCCACTGCTATTTCTACATATAATCCCCTCTCTCATGCCTTCACCGGCTCTGTCAGTGCACAAACAGCCCCACCAAGAGCCCAGAGTTACAGACCGATGATGGGGAGATGCTGCAGAGATTCATCGCTCACTTTTTTTTTTCACTCTAAAGACAAAAGCCCCCAAATTGCACTGGCATGGCACCACTGGATTTGAGGCATTATTGAGTCCAGAGCTGAGAGGAGCCATTTAATCTCCCAGCCTTTCTGCCTGCACAGATTTTTTCCATATCTTCCTCATTGGAGGTATGCGGCCACACAAAGTCTCACTGGCGTCACGGTGGCATTCAGCAGAGGGTTAAATCGAGCCGAGGCCATGCCTGGTGTCACGAGCACAGACGCATTCTTACACATGCACGTACAGACAACAAAACACACACATACATTCATTCAAGAGCTCCCAGCATGCCCAGTTGTGTGTGTCTCCCTCTCTCTCTCTCTCCCAAAACAAACACATACACACAAGTGTGAGCACCCACAGAGACACACACACACACACACACACACACACACACACACACACACACAAACACACAATGTCCGTGCCTCCAGTTGTTCCCTCCTCTCACGGCACACAGCAGGTGTGAGGTGCAGTGTGATAGAGCTGAGCTGGGTGGGGGAGGCTGGAGTCTTAAGAACAGCTTTTCTATTGTTTCAAATGTGTGTGCTCTTTTGGAAATGATTTGGAAAATTTAATGGGATTAAGCCATTTGCCATACGTTTGGCTCCGATCGCAGCACAAGCACATACTTGTTTATGTCATACGGCTCAGTCAGACGTAGCATATGTGAAAGATTGTGAACGCTTCTATAGACGGACTTATTTTGAAATACGGACAAAAGCGGACAAATACAGTAATTCCTCTTAACACAGCATGTCAGCATCCCTCCTTGTCATCATCATCATCATCATCAGCGTGGTGCCAAATGGCTTGAGTATCAAAGCCTCGCAGTCAGCTGCAGTGACAAAGAGAGTGTTGGCCTTGGCTAAAAGGACAAACTCTTTCAACAAGGGATTCCGCAAATCAAATGCATCCCCAAGCTGTCAGAGTGTAGTTCTAGGTAGAGAAGAGAGAGGGGACGGCGTGGCGAGTGTTCCTGGTGACACACTCCGCTGGAACCATGAAGCCCATGCTGAGAAAAAGGGAAAGAAATTCATAGAGTCAAATCTATATCACATGACATTAGAAGTCAAACTCTAAACTGAAAGAACACGAATCCTTATTTCTACAAATTAGCATTTCTCTTTCATTTGCCTAATCTCCCTCCTTCCCTCCTACTGCGACCTCGGCGACTCCTGTAGCTGCAATTAATTCTGGAAGCAGAAAGACGTCAGAAATTATTTTATGAAAGTGAGATGTGCCAAGGTTATCATCCACACAGTTCACAATTTATTGCGGTTTGCCAGAGAATGTTCAACTCTTGGCTGCAGCAGACTCCAAACTAATGATGTTCCACCAGAGTACCTGTCATTTGGTGATATATTGTATATATAAGGTAAAAAAAAAACCCAACTATCTCTGACTCTCTTATTTTGTCTCTGTAGCTCTGACAAACTGGTGTTTAAATAAAACATTTGGTTTCCCATTTGTTTTCGCTTTGCCCTCTCTGTCTCTGCGCATTATTCTTGGCAGATGGCATTGGTTTGTCAATGCCGAAACAGAATTATCCCTGACCAAGGAGATGGTCCACATTAGCTGTATTTGTGATGGATGGTGCACAGACAGACCATTATCCATGTTGAATGGCAGACATTCACCAGCTGCAGACTCGCTCTCTCGCCACGCATACCGAGTATTTGTTAAAAAGCACCCGGGCCTATATTCTGGGAAGACAGGAAGTATGGATCATATGGGATGGTGATTTTTGACTTCCTCTGGAGTCCTGTCTGATGATTGCTGGGGATAAAGGGGTCATCATCTTTCCTGTGCACCGCCCTCTCCATACCCGAGCACTTCCTGTCTGCCACATGTGCGCTGCAGCATCCAGATGTGTGCACTTTACTCTTTCTCCTCTCGGTCTGGGAAGGATGGTCGAGTGAGAGGAGCTGCCAATCATGACCAACAAGTTCCAGGCCAAGGGTTTCACACACACACACACACATACACCTTAAGCACTTGTGTGAATATTAAGAAATTTGCAGACCCTCTCTTGCACAAGCCAATGTGCCCTCTCAATCTTGATAAAGTATTGCACAGTTTTGGCAGCTGAATGTAATCAAATCCTGCGTCCTCGTGGCACAAAATATATGATTCTGCAGCATGCGTATGGATCACAGTAATAACTCATACAGATGCTGATCTGAATGCAGCCTTGACATTATTTGACAGCAGACTGTTTTTCAAGTCTTTCACGGAATGTCTTGCTATTCCAAAAAAGTCCTCCAGTCTCCATCCATCCATCTATCCTTCCATTTTTCACCTCTTGTCAAAGTCCTGATCAGGAAGCAGGTAGGTAGCCGGATAAACAAAGTAGGCCAAATATCCAATCTCGCTGTTTTGGTCAACCAATTTATTGATATGGGACGGCCCAGGCGGACGTGCTTGGCTTGCTGTGGAGAATGCCGACTCACCACTCATTGGGTTGTCTGGATGGCTTGTGACAATGGCCCCTACATTCCTGCAGCTCCCCCCAATGAGACACTGCAAGGGGGACGGTCATAAGCCTTCTCCAAGTCCTCAAAGGACAATCACTGAGACTGCATGTTCAAACTCCCATGATCCCTCGATTATCCCTGCAAGGATAAAGGGGCTGGTGCAGTGTTCCATGACCGGGATGGAATCTGAATGAAGTCGCAATTCCTCATAAGCAAATTACGAGTCACCATGTTAGTCGTTTGGGTGTCCTTATGATGATTTTGGACTTTATCAAAAAGGATGAGTCCCTGTGGGTTTGAACATCCATTTGAACTTATTAATACAGCTGTTTTATAAAGCCAAGTGCTGTCAATGCAATTCACAGAGTACTGAATTTCAAGTCTATGCGTCTCATTTCACTTTTTTAATACATTTTCCTCAGCCACAGAATGTGATATTGGCTTCACAATATAATATAAGGTGTGAGGCTCGTCTTGCACTTTCATTTCTATTTTTAATACTCTTTACCAGATCAAGATTCAACAGCTTTTTGGCGTTCTCTTAGGCCAAATCATGTCTCAAGTTCTCAAGTTTGATTCGGGTCCAAGTCAAAGTCTCAAGTCGACAGCTCTGTTTGACAGCGGTGACGTGGGATGTGAACACCTGAAGGTTGCATCCCTTGGTTAGTGTTTCCACTCCGCTCTCCTTATATCTCCACCTTCAATACCTCTGACAGCCCCTCGCTCTGTGAGTGTACAGATTACGTGCAATAGCAAACCTATTCCAACTCTGCCAAGAAAGCCTCTCCACCTCCACCTCCTCCTCCTTCTCCTCCACCTCCTCATTCTCTTCCTCCCGATCCAGACAGGAGCATTACAGAGTAATAGCAGTCGGCTAGGAGTGCTGTCATAATTGCCCGGGCTCATGTGCTGTGGAAAGCCAGGGCAGAGGCCAGCGGCATCAAAGCCTGACTGATGATTCCTCAGCCTCCCTCCACCGAAGGGGGACAGAGGAAAAGGAGAGGGGGGGAGGGAGCAGAGAAACACAAATACAGATGGACAAACAAACCAGGGGAAGTCAAAACTGAAGCAGATGTGGTGATAGGGGAAGATGGACAAATCGTGGCAGGAAGAGAACGAGTCCAGGCCGCTGGATTCACCTCTGCTCCTCCTCCACTCCAACACCTGTTAATATTTAACAAACAATATGGGTGTGGCAGCAGCAGTCAGGGTGAGGAAAAAAAAAAAAAACGTAAGAAAAACAACAAGAACAGTGATGTTAGGGTGACATCATGGATTATTAAGGTGGGGGTGGGGTCTAATAAGGGCCTGGCTTGGCCTGGTCGGCAGAGAGGGCAGGAAACTGAGGCAGAAGCAATTTGAGAAGCTGAGGCCTCCGTCTGCAGCTGTGCTCTCACTCTTTCTCTCACAGCTGCAGGACTGACAATGCTGCAAGTATTTACCCGTGACCTCTCCTCTACTTCAGACTCAAATGCGTGTTTGTCACATATGTTGCATGTGAACGTACATCAGAATCCCGTGCATTTTGTGATGCCGCTTTTTCAGAGGTCAGAAATTAGAGATGATCCTGGTGGAGTTTTAGACTTGTTACACACCTGGCATGTGTTTCCAGAGTCAGAGTAGTTTACTTGTTATCCTTATCAAAACACACAGATGTTGTCCAGAGCACAGAGATGAGTAAAATCTTTGGTAACACAATGAGATTGGGAATTTATGAGACACTGTGTTGTCTGGGTGATGCTGCTGCGCCACACACTGTGATCAGTCAAATACCAGCAAATAGATTGTTCCAGATTGCGAAGCTCCACTATTGATGTAGTACTTACAGTATGTGCGTAAGTGTGTGTGTGTGTGGGTGTGTGCAGGCATGTGTGCAATATCGTGCCAAACACAAAGAATTTATCTCTGGGATCTTTTTATTGGCTGTGTTTAAAGTTGCCAGATTGTGAGCAGCTTTCCCTTTGAAAGTGTGTTGCCATTTGCACTGTCACAGTGCTGCATTCATCTCTGCAGACGCCTCAATTACAACCCACTGATACTCTTAAAGTCAAAGAGGAGCTCAGGAATGTTCGGGTGGGACTACTGCCAAGCATCACTGCAAATCACCAGCAGCTCAAAGTGCCCCACGGAGAGAGAGAGAGAGAGAGAGAGAGGTAGAGACAGAGAGAGGGAGACAGAGAGAGAGAGGGAGTGAGAGAGACGAACATTACTACGTTTGCAGGCCAGGAGAGAGGAGGAGGAGGAGAAGTAGAAGGAGGGAATAATATGTGGCACCACTCTGTGAGCTGAGCCCTTCGCTACGGCCTTTTTGTTGCCAGATCACAACCAGATGTGCCAAGTGTGTCCAAACAGGAATGACTGCGTGAAGGCAATTTTCAGCAATTTGTCACATTTTCAAGTTGCCCCCCTCCACACACACACACCTCCTGATGGACAAACACAAACTTAAGAGGAGCTCAACAATCATTTCAGACACACAGACAGGCTCCCCTGCATGCTCGCTCCTCTCTCTCTCCCCTGCAGCACAGTCATGTGATGAGAGATATACTGTATAGCGTCTGAAGGCAGAGGGCAAGACAAGGCCTGTAGTATTGACAAATAACCACCCACCTCACCTCGCTGCATCAGCATTACTTAATCTGCCGATTCAAATTTCACGTCTGCATTTACTTCCCCTAACTTTGGTCGTTGAACAGTCAAAATCCTTAAGAACACACATGCACACACCCTAAATCCATTGGTGGAAGACATACGCAAATCCTGGACTCAAGTAACATGACTAATACTAACATGCAAAATACTTGTACTAAAATGCTACCAAATGAAAGTCAAACTCAATTTCAGCATTATAATGATCCCTGTCTGATCATCTGATACATGTTCATCCATCAGTAAGGACATTTCTAAAACTTGTAAGGGTTGGAATGGAATTATGAAAACAAAATGAAAGAATAATAATCCCTCTTTCAACTACTTTGAAAGCCTGAATCTAAATCTGAATGATGTAGCAACAGCTGTCAGATAAATGTAGATGAGGTGGAAAGTATGACCACATTCAAATACTGATGCAAATAAAATGCAAACATCCATCTCAGCAGTGGTAAGTAACTTGAGTGAATTCACCAGATCACCCCTGCCTAAAGGTTTACACGCTATAATGTGAGCAATGCAAACAATTAAAGCACATATAGGGATACTTTGATTATCTCAATGTTAAAGGTCTCAATTGTGAGCTTTGCTGTGTTTCTGTGATGGGTTTATAAAGACTTATAAGCATAAATAACAAGCCAAAAATACAGGAGAGCTTGTTGCTCTGATTGGAAGGGAAAGGTTAAAAAAAGGGTTTTAGACTTTGTCTGGACGCCTCATAAATTAAAGTCTCACCTTCAAAGGTCATACAACCAGTTCTCTGACCCCTCTCTTCTTATTCTATATTTAAACATTCTCTATAAATATAAAAGCAAACCTGTGGACCAACAGTAATAATCACATTTTCCTCAGTGAAACACGCTGCTGGATAAGAAAGTGGGCTTTGTTGCCTTTCCCCTGTTCAGGCCTCTTTTATAGGAAATAGAGGGCAGTGTCTTTATGGCAGCCATGAAACGTGTCAGCATGGGGTACCGGCGTGGGTGGATGGGGGTTGGGGGTTACAAAGATGCACCTCAGTGACCTCCCCCATCTCCAGCCCTACATACTGTATGCGCTCAAACATCACTTTTAGAAGTCCTCTTCTCTGTCTCCAGCATTGAGGATGAGTGTTCACCTCTCTTCTTTTCATTCCCCTCCTTCGCTAAAGAAAAGACTTTGGCCCGAGCACGCAGGCAGGTAATCTATGCCTACCACCAGGCACTTATCCAGCCTGATGAGACTCACGACAGCGTTTTGGCTCAGAGTAGCGGTCACGTTGGTGTAAAGCTCTAAACACGACAGCAAGCAAACCGTGCGCACCGGGCGACCTCTGATTCCTGTTAAGTGCATAATCGCACACATGACACTCTGGGATTCTAATAGGCAAAACACGCGGAGGTGGTCAGACGCTCCACAAACATTGATCCACCATGCAAGTTGCTCAAGCTTCTACACCCCTCTTCTCTCTCACTCTCTCTCTCTCTCCTCTTGCATACTCTTGTCCTAACATTAATAGTAATGATGGCGGTTTTTGGGAGGCAACAAGTCTGACTGCGCCGGGACCAATGAAAGGGACAATTGTGGGGGGGGGGGGGGGTTGCGTAACGTTCCTGTCAGTCATGTGTCTTGTTACTCTGTGTGAGGGCTCAATTTCACCACTAATGCCTGTTTTAATTTGTTGCCTCATTGCTCTGGAATCCGGGATAAACTGTCGCTGTTGTTCATCTTGCTTACACAACGGGAAAGGCTTTGGTAGACTTCGTTGTTTTTTGTAGCGTATTTATTTGGGTTGTTGTTATGGCTTATGGAACGCGGACAAATTTGCTTAAGGGAAAACAAACATGCAGTTTTTCAATCTAATTACACTATACTCTGCTACACAGTCACTGTATTTGTAACCAGCAGCCATATAATCAAATCACGGGTACAAATTTCACTGATTCAAGATGCAGGGGCATGACTTTTATGCTTTTTCCACTCAGAATGACTTTTTTAGGGGCGCAGACTGTCTTAGCTCTGGAATCATATCAGTTCCACCAACACTAACATTGTAAAGGTTTAGGTTTTACACTCCTCGGCCTCTGCGGTTAACATTTCAGCTGAAAGATGTACAGCAGCGTAAGTTTCCATGCAGGAATCTGTGTGGGTGTGAGAATGGCTGCACATGTGTATACATTTTTCACGCTGGCATTCTTCCCTAAATCTTTGCTTTTTCAAATTTCTGCGTGTCTGCATGTGCGCGGCGGTGGTTGCGGCCGATCGCTGGTGCGTGTGCAGTGTTTACATATGTTTGTATGTTTATACCATTGAGTCATGAAGGAATAACCTTTTTTTTTTTTGTTTGGCTTTGAGTGACAGGCAGACTTTGTGCTGGCATGTGTGCAAACCAGATGTGGGTAGAATATTTACAATAATAGCCTGGTGTAAAAAAACAGCAAAGAGTACAGCGAACGCATCATTTGGCTCGACGGCGTAGAGTGTTTGTGCAGTGTTGGAGTTAGGGTGTGTCAGTGTCTGTGGTTGTGTGTATGTATAGGGTCTCTATTGTATCGCAGGAATCCTCTGTGTGCGTGTGACAAGCGCATGCATCTGTTTGTGCTGCCTTACATTTGTTTATATTAGATTCTATGTGTGAGGTATGTTGGCATGCACTAAATGCACTTATGCGCGTACTGTGTGTTTGCATGCGTGTGTGTGAGAGGCATGCA
Source organism: Genypterus blacodes (assembly GCF_046128005.1). Taxonomy (NCBI): domain Eukaryota; kingdom Metazoa; phylum Chordata; class Actinopteri; order Ophidiiformes; family Ophidiidae; genus Genypterus; species Genypterus blacodes. The sequence goes on along the minus strand of NW_027466870.1, from coordinate 973,742 downwards.
AGTGTGGTCACAGAATGAGCTTTACAGTAATACAAGCTGCGTGTGCGTGTTTGTGTATGCACACCCGTGGCAGCTGTCGGGCACCACCTGTGACTGAGCCCCTGTCAGGCCCGCTGAGGCCCCAAATATTCCCCCGTTGGCTCCGGGGGGAATCGCAGGCAGAGATGGTCCGGCACTGGATGGATCCCATTGTTATGTCTCCCTTTAATGCAAAAATCACTACTGAGTCATTTGTTTATTCTCTTCCTCTCCTCCCTTCCTGCTTGTTTTCTCTTTGGATCATTTTGCACTGGCATGCCTGATAGATGTCTGTCAACTCTGTCATTTATTCCTCACCCCTCCTCCCCAAACACAGCCGCAGGCCCCACACCATGACAAACAGTCCTGCAATAACTGCATGATGATGTATATACACTCCTGTACAGCACTGAATTACAGTTTAGAAGGAGCCGCATTTCCAATTTTGTGTGAGTTTTCCCTCTTCTACATTTCAGCAGTCACTTCTACTAGTGCATCTGATGGCTGTAGTCAGTTGTGTCTTTACAGATACAATCTCTTCTTCACAGCAATTTAAAAAAAAAGGTCATGTTTCAGCACGATGACAGGGTGACTTTTAAATATCATCTAATGAGTTTTGTGGTACTCGGTCGCACCAAACCAGACACATCCAAGCGGTTGGCTAGGTCCAAGATTTGTGTCTGGCGGGTGGAGCATGGGTGACATATGAGGATGGCTGTGGTTTTTCTTTACAGCGCTGTGGCATCCTGCAGTGAACCTGAAAGCATCAGAGCAGATTTTCACCCAAAAGTGACATTCACAAAGAGGTTATTTCACTTTAGACATAGTATATTCCAAAAACAGTCATTGTTTACCTTTACTATCCAAGTAAGGTGGGGGAAAAGTGTTGGCCAATTAAAAAGAAAGGGAGAAAAAAAAAGAGGAAAAAACATTCAAAACTGAAACCAACTCAAAATAGAGACATTCACCATGGATAGAAAAAACCTGAAAAAGGAGGAAAATGGTTAAAAATAAGTCAAATTAGAGACAATTACCTGAAATGGAGGCAATAAATTCAACGTGGAGGTAGCAGCCAATCTCAAGAAAGGGGCAGGGCTACGGAGCACATATATGGAGCAGAGTCAGGGCCAAAACCACCTCGTCCACAAAGAGTGAGGGGAGTGACACAGAACAGAAAAGGGAAGAAATTATATGAAATGGATGTTGAAAATGGAAAGTAGAGACAAAGAAACTGATTTAACAGGACCCACGGGTGAATCTGGCCCAGTGTGGCACAACTGAGGTAGTGAAGAAAGAAGATGTCGCAACAGGGCGAGTTACGGAAAGGAAAGAAAGGGGTCCAGGGATGACATTTGAAGCTTTATTTGCTGTTGTGTTGTTAAAGGGACAGTTACCCTGACCCTAACCTTGAACCCTATCTTAACTTTACCCGTACCTTCAGACCTCTAACCCTAACCCCTAACCTACATCCATACACCAACATGTAAATGAAATGGGCCGGAACTGACCTATATATATTTTTTTGCCTTAATCTCAGTAGGGAGGAATAATCTGCTGATTGCATGTAAACACAGTGACTCAAGCTTTTCACTCTTCCAAAATCCGATTATGATGTTCCTGATAAGACACCTGGATAGTGCTGAATAACCAACCTAAATAACATAAACCACACTTCCTCCCTGCTGAAAATTCATTTAGTTCTTGTAAAAAAATGAATAAGCAAAATAATGAGACACAGCATTTTTCCGTCCCTGGTTGTGAAAACTCAGAGGATCCAATTTCATTCATTATCTCCCTAACTCAATTTCCGCCTGAGCAGCAGATAGTTACAGCCCATAACTTTTAGGTATGATTGCTAATAACCTGTAATCAGTTTCATGTTAGTGGCTGAAAACAGGACCCGAAGGAGAGAGAAGAGAAGAGAAGGGAAGAGAAGAGAAGAGAAGAGAAGAGAAGAGAAGAGAAGAGAAGAGAAGGGAAGAGAAGAGAAGAGAAGAGGAGAGGAGAGGAGAGAAGAGAAGAGAAGAGAAGAGAAGAGAAGAGAAGAGAAGAGAAGAGAAGAGAAGAGAAGAGAAGAGAAGAGAAGAGGAGAGGAGAGAAGAGCTTCATGGACGGAATGTTAAACTGAGTTACAAACATTTGCTTCTCCTTACAGACAATCAGATTGTTTGCCTTCCTTATCTTTTTCTGATACAATAGCTTGTGTTGTCTCCACTTGGAAAATAGATAAGATTGTTTTCTGGAAGTAAATCTATTGATAAAGCAATAAATTAAACCTTCTAATGCGACTGGCTCAGGTGAAGCTGGGAGTCACTGGCTCTTACTCACTAACATTGTGACTTGGCCTCTTCTATATTTCCCATCAGCATTAGTCATGTCTCCAGGTTGAGAATGTATGTGTTAGTAATTTGGAAAACTCGGTTGTGGGGGTTGCCGGTGTCATATCCCACAATGCAATGCTGAATTCCTTTAACATGTGGCGAGCCAGGAAAGGGGTGGTTGACCTATGCCTTCCCATGAGCCCCCTGGGAACAGCCTCGCTCGGCTGCCTAAGAAATCCAGGATCACTGCACAAACTGCTGTGCTGGTTGTGACTGGAATTGTAATCACCTTATTCTACTTTCTCCCCTCCTAACACAACTTTTTACGCTTCCTCTTTCTCTCCTCGCCGGCTTAACGCCACCCCAGAATGCCTTGTTTTTCCTCTCTCTTCTCCCAGCCTGTTACGGAGTTTCCCCTCAGATTTTCTATACACAGCGCCATCTCCACACATGTAGTCCATTACGCCGGGCCGAACTGGGAGAAAGTTAGAGGAAGCTGGAGGTGAAACGTGTTGCTCTACTTACCTCTGTTTCCGGCTTCAGCAGATTTGTGCCGTCTGTGGATTCCTAAAGCGTAATATCACAACCGTACTGTACAGACCAGACGTGACTCTGTGGAGATGCTGCAGCTGGGTTTCTTTTTAAGGGTCTGCATACTAAAGAATATCTGCCTGGGATGCATTTTCTATTGATTTATACCCATAAACATTCATATCTTCAGTCCAAATTGTTGAGTAGACAGACAGATCCTTTGTTTTGTTTTTGGGAGATTTGTTTCTATGATATTTGCTGAATCATTAAACAAACTACTCAATAACTTTCAATCAAATTGTGGCTATTCTGTAAATCACTTTAGGCTCATTAAGGCTGAAACCACAAGGTGCCACATCTACTTCATTAATCAACACACCACATGCATTTCAGCTTAAACAGCCATTTGGACCTTTTTTTGTTTTTTTTTGGCAAAATTGTTTTTCCACCATTCCTCCAGTCTTTCCTCCATTTGGTACAAAATGTTTTCTGGATCTGCCAGAAATAAAGTTATTCATTTGTTTTGAAATCTTGCAGCTGTGGCCTATTTGACACAATGTGCTGTTACTGCCAATGTACTGTTTGCCAAATTTGAGCCTACGGGCGGTGCTTTGTCAACATGAGGCATTTAAATTAGTAAAATAGTCTGATACAATTGATGCCTGTATTGTCCAAAATCCTGATAGACCCACATAGGTTGTAAGTATTCCAACAAAACTCCCAAAGTCATGTTGGATTGGTCTATAACTTCAAGAAATCATTTCATAATCAAATCTGCGGATTATGCAGGATTATTAGAGGATATCTAGCAGTAGTAGATAAAGACAAATGGACTTAATGTTCAGTCTTCAGGTAACAGACATTGATCCTCTGAGAGCTGCTCATACCTTCTATTGATACATCTCCATCATATACTGCATTATACGAGCACTCTACATAATTCTGTTCCAAAGGCTTAATAATGTTCTGTTTTGTTTTCCTGGAGTCGTCTCACCACTGTCCACAGTTAGTTTTAATGGTTTCCAAATGTGAGTATCTGTGAGTCAATACTGTCCATCCACAGCAAAGGTCGAGCCAGTTTAGTCTAACTGCACTTAGATTCCCACTGTGCTCATGCTACACACACTTACAGTTATTGTATACTCTAGTAAGGGAACGGTACTGAGCGAAAGAACATCTCACCATTCACAGGAAATCCAAAGAAAACAGAAAACCCAGAATTGACTTAAATGCCTCCTAGCAATTCCGGATCGGAAAAGGTTTTCCATTTTAGTTTTCATGGCTGTGATAGCACTTTGTGTTCCTCTACGTCATCCTACAGGTGCGTTAATGGAGGCCCGTGGATCCCTAATTGGTGGAACAGCTTTTATCAAAGGGGAACCAGTAACAGATTCAGAGGTCTCGTGGATGTCAGCGAGGCCTCCAGGCGTAAGGGGGCTTGGGGTCAGGGTCATGAGAAGCATGTGTCCCGATGGCTTTATTGTGGCAGTGAAAGGGGCTGTGTTTTGGAGGATGAGGAGCGACTCTGATCTGGTCCGGTAGCGGCAGCGGTGTCGGAAGGCTGAGGAGGGAGGACGGGGGAGTGGGAGAGAGGGGGGGTCCGGGATCGCAACTAGTGGGGAGCAGAGATGGGAGAATGGGAAGTAGACAGCTGCATAGGGGTGAATAGGAGGTCCCTTTGTGTCCTGCCAACAAAAATCTGTGACCAATTATCTGTGTCTGTCTCTCAAGGGGGATTTCGGAACACTTTGGGTGGGTGTATAGAGAGAGGATGCACAAGGGGCAGTTGTGGGGAGAGAGCTTGGATGGGGGGGGGGCTGCATGCATTTGTTGCATTGGAATCTCCTCTTTTTCCATCGGCCCGAGAATGTTTTTCCCCAGGAAACAAACACTTTGCGTTGGAGGGAAAGCACACGACCCCAAACTTTATTTTGTACCCATGAAACCAAAGGATGCATCCATTAAAGAAGTCTATTTCAGGCACAGGAAAATAACAATTTGTCCTACAATTGCTGAATTACGCCTGCCTGTGACTTACCCTCGCCTCACTGAGAGTGCTTCCTATTTGTGTGGTTAGATCTCCAGCTATGTGAAAAGTGCGTCCCACACAGAGGAGGAGAAAGTGGTTTGAGAGAAGGGAAGTTGGGCCCTTGGATGGCTTGTAAGCCATGTGTTAGACATTAAAGGGCTAATTACAGTTTTAAAAGCCCCATGTTTACCGCTGAGAAAAGCCTTGTTAGGTATATTTTACTGTCTCCCCTGAAATTATTCATCCTTGACAAGCTCAATTGACATTATCATAATTACAAATGTGATTACCGCTTAATCGCTCCAACCACAATTTCATCGTTTTAAGTCTCTGCAACGGAAGTCAATAACGCTCAAGTGCTCCGCTCTGACCATTCATCAGCAGACAGGATGCAGGATACAGGAACGCCGTGTTGTTGTAATGGCAGACATGGAAAAGAAAACTCACACAGTGCTGCAGGTTCTGGCAGCAGAGAGGCGAGGAATCAACACAGGGAATAAATACTCGCTTGATTGTGTTGTTGTTGTTCTGTTTGGAATAGGACGAAGGTATGAGGAGTGTGTTGCGTGTGTGTAGAATAGCTCTGCCACCGCTGACCTTAAGGCCACCAATAGTGATGATTCGGGCTGATCGTCACCTGTCAAAGCAAAGCTCCGACTCCCAGCTTGAGGAGAGGAAAGCAAAGCAAAGCAAAGCAAAACCAAACAAGAACCACAACAACATCTCTTTGTCTCTGCCATTAAGGCCCTTAGCTTAACTGAAGAATTTACTACTAAGGAATCATTGTGTAATATATTAGAAGGTAACTTGCAAATAACGTCATAAATTGATAACGTATAGTTTGAGAGAAAGAATAACTGATGATGTAGTGCAAAGAAAACAAAAGAAAGCTGCAGTTTTGGAGATCACAAGCAGCTGTAAATTTCCTAAGGAATTCATTGGAAAGAACTGCAAAATTGGAAAAGTGGAAAAACTGACATAAACCGAGCCGGGGAGAAAAAAATTATATATTTTGGCTGAATTCCGATTATCATTTACAATGACTAAGGACGAGAGACTTTATTTTTTTTAACCTTTGCTTTGTCAGCAGAATGTCTCCAAAATGATTTCAGTGACATTTTGTGAAGAGGAGGGACGAAGATTTTGAGACGAGACAAGAACTTTAATGGCATCCATCATAAGGAAACTTCTAGTTCTGGCATGTGTAACGTTATGACGGACTATCAACAGGTGTAATAAAGCCCAGATGCAGTTATGGATTCAGATATATATTCTGAAAGAGGTCACGTATAGTTTGTCGCAGTATATTAACAAATAAATCCTGAAAGAACCGAATCAGCCAGGGAAACGCTGAATCAGCAGTATTCTTCTTTTTCTTTTTTACATATTTTCAGATACAGATCCAGAAGAGTATCATATCCACGATCTTGCTGAACAATCATTATTTTTTAGACATTTAATTTAAAGGTGATTATAGTAAAGTTTATTTTTTTGGTCTGGGAGGAAACTTGCCTCTATTTTCCTCATAATTCAAGAAATAAGAATCACTTCTGGTTTCCTCTCTGGAAGTGCTAAGGAAACTAAGAAAATAAAGTATTTCCCAAGAATCTCTCTTTTCATCAGGTGTTTCCTTATGAATCGCCTCTGTAAAGATGTCACATGTCTTCTGGGTGAATTATCTGAAAGGCCTAAACCGATTCTTTCAGCACGTTGAGCCGCTTGAAAAGAAGAAAAATGTGACAAGTCCCAATCAATCAATCGGCAGGCAGCAGGAGGTTGGCATTGTTTTGCATTTCTTCAGTTTGTTTCTTCCTGGGATTTTTCTTCTCTTGACAGGAGGTGCCGCAAGCATACCAGCAGTTGAAAGAAGAGCCACATTCTTTCGCCAAAGGTTCCTCCATCCCGCCTTTCTTCAGAGTTTTATGTTTATTTGAGGGGCTTTCCTCACCTTGAACCCTTTTTTTTTTTGCACCTAAGAACGTTTCGAAAAACCTCAGTAGCCACCCGCAAAAGCGACACTTTCATTTGCGGAATCAGAGGAAATGGTCGCTATTACGGAATAAAAACACAACAGAAGTCACTGTCTGTGGTTTCCCTTACAGTGAGGGGTTTTTGTTGTCGTGCTGTCGGGCTGCTATTGGCGTACAAGCGATGTTATTGGCTTTTCACGATTCCTCTTATCATGTGGTTTCTGTCAGAGCGAAAGCGCAATGAAAACTTTCCATGCTTGAAGGAGGAATAACTCTAGGACTTGATTAAAGCTGCTTGTCTTAAAGAGAAGCCTCCCTTCTCCTCCGTTCTGCTTGACTGTCGCCCTCCCCCCTCCCCCTCTCCCCCCTCCTGCCACCAATCTTTTCACAATTAAAAGACAAATTTGGCCCCCGGATCCTTTCCCTGGGAGCTCTATTTGTTTAAGTATTGGGGTTAAGAAAATAACGTCACGTCCTCACCTCAGTGGACCCAGGGGTCAGGGGAGTGTTAGGGGGGTGGGGGGGGGGGACATGCATGCAGCTACAGGTCATTGTTACAGTAAAAAAAAAAGAAAAGAAAGAAAGAAAGAAAGCAGCAGGGACGGTCACAAAGGAACTGTGGGGCTAAGCGACTCTGTGTGTTTGCTCACAGTCAGAGAGGATCTACAGAAAGGCTTTTTTTTCCAAACAGAGCAATGGGGGAGAATGTGGAAATGGAGGCTACCTGTTGCATGAAACAGCTCAGGCATTATGCATGCTGCCGGCCTGCCACCCTCAGGGGAGGCAGAGCGCTGGCTGCTGATGGGGACTTGGCCGCCGTTCCTAAAAGCACATCTGGTACACGTTGTGTGGACTTTTACCTTTTAAAGTGCAGATGGTCTCGAATTGTTTTTCAAAAAATCTCTCCGTTCTACAAAAAGAAAAAGAAGGAAAGAACCCAGGGGATCATTTACTTTGCCTTTTTTGGGAGGATTTATACTTGACTGGTTTGGGTTCTTTGGCTGCAGAGGGCCTGAGTGGACGTGAATACTGATAAGAGGTGCTGGGTTGCTTTGTTCTGTAGGTGGATCTTAAAGCTGGAGACGAGAATAAGAACTTTTGTGTGTGTGTGTGCTAGAAGTTAGAGAACCATATTCGGGTTGCCCATTGGCTCTGAGTGGTTATGTAATGAGCCCTATAACAGGTTGATGTATGTGCGGGCAGGACTGCTGTTGATACTGGCCACGCTCTTTCTAGAGGAATGATCTGTGCCTGTCCAGGCCTCGTAGCCCCACCTTCACTCCCTTTCTGTCCAGGTTTCGTTCACTCTCCGCAGCTCAGCTCTTGGCATTCCTCCCCCTGTTCTCAAACCACAAACCAGATACGACCAACTCGGATCAAATCAACACCAACTCCGCACTCCGGACGTTTGTGTGCGATCACAAATGACGAAAAGCAGAGCAAACAAGCGAACCGTCTTACTCGCCCCTCTGCATTAGTCAACACCACATGGAGCATTTCTGGCAGTGCCCGGTGTCTGTTGACTCACCAACATGCACCCTGCCAGCTATTCATACCTTCCTCCCTCTCTTCTTTTATTTCTCCAGCAAATCAGTCAGTTAGCCAACTAACAATCAGCCTGCCAGCAACACAGATGGGAAACTCAAGACAAAAACAACAGCTTTGCCATTGCGCACCAAAAACTCCAGTCTCCATCTATCTATCTATCTATCTATCTATCTATCTATCTATCTATCTATCTATCTATCTATCTATCTATCTATCTATCTATCTATCTATCTATCTATCTATCTATCTATCTATCTATCTATCTATCTACTCTCTCTCTCTCTCTCTCTCTCTCTCTCTCTCTCTCTCTCATATTCTGTCTCTCTGTCTCTCTTTGATATTCTCTCCCTCCTCTCTCTCTCTACCTCTCACTCTCATTAAAAATAAACATTTCTTTCAGGCAGGACCATGACTACTAAACTGATCTCTGACAGGATCCAGTAATGATGTCCTCTGATGTGTCTCTTACTGTCTCGGCACTGAGCGTCTCTGCACGCAGCTCATGGAAAAACAAAGTGCTCCTCGGCCTCTGCGGAGGGGGACAGGCTGTCCACAGATGCCTGTTACAATGGAGACGGCCCCGCGATGATGATGAAGACGATGACAGCCATGCTGACGAGAACTTTGTACATGAGTTCCCCCTGGAGAACCATGGTGGAGCAAAGATGGACCTCTCTCTCTCTCTCTCTCTCCCCCCCAAATCCCTACACACAGCCAGTCCAGGGCCCCCAGTATGAAGCCCCCTGTCTGGAATGCAATCTGCCGGCCATCTGCAGTGCTCTCTGAGTCTCTGAGGCTGTGTTTGATATTCAAACAAACACCTGTCAGAAGTCCATGTCTCATCTCACATCTTGGAAATTGGCGAAAATCTCAACTTCTTCCTCGCTCGCACCAAAACAGAGGGGAAGAGGGGCAAACCTGCTTTTTTTTTGGTGTTTTTTTTTTATTATTCCAACCATCTGCGCGTGTGTTAAATATAGATTTTTATGGAGGGCTCGCAGGACTAGTTCTACTTTCCACTAAAATGTCAAAGAATAATAGGCCATTGAAGGTGCTGCGTTCACTGAGGTGTTTGCACAATAAATTATTTCAAACTCAATTTCTTCCTTAACACCAGCTGGCAACGCAAACTGAGCTGCGGACGTACAGACACAACGTTACCATGCCAAGAGCTTTGGAGGATGTTCTCAGATGAAGGAAGAGTCATGGAGCCTTTGTATGAAATCTATCCTCCTCCTGCCTTTCCTCCTCCCACTCCCTGCTGCTTTCCACATCTCTCACTCTCCCTCCTTTCCTCTCTCTCTTTCTTCTCGCCCTCTCTCTCTCTCTCTCTCTCCCTCTCTCTCCCTCTCTCTCTCTCTCTCTCTCTCTCTCTCTTTCTCTCTCTCTGGGTTCCGCTGTAGGATGATGGGGCTCTACTTGGCAGCCATCCAGGCCCACATCTGCCCGACTGCTGTTCCTCTCTTTCTTTCCTTCTTTCTTTCTTTCTTTTTCTCCCCCCTTAGCCTCCCCAACAGTCCTCTCCCCCCTCCTCCTCCCCCCCCAACAATATTGGTTCAGTTGTCAAGCCATTTCAGGGTCTCGCTCAAGGTCTGCAGATGTGTTTCTCAGTGCAGCAATGATGGACTCTCTCAGAGATCTCATGTGTGAGTGACTAATGGTGCGGAGACATCTCTGAAGGCATTGAGGAATGAATTTATCCTGTGTCGTTTATCACGCCGGCTGTCAGTGCCAATACCAGTGGCTGATGGAAAGCACACGTTCACCTTTCAGTGGAACGGATTCGACAAAAAAATCCGAGACAGTCTAGTGTGATTCACAACATGAAATATGTAGACGAAAGAGCGTACTTCGTTTGAGATTGAAGACACGTTTAGATTGAAGAAACAAGCAGAATTGCGAGTCGTTTTGTTTTAAAGATATAAACACATTCCAACAAGAGTCCAACAATGTCAAGGCCACCTGGTTTCTCCATGTCAGCAGCCATCTGTGGAGGCTGTATAACTCTGAGCCCTGGCTTCTTTACTGCGGGAAGGGTTTTTATAGCGCGCTTGTTGCATCTGCTATCAGCAAGGTTTACACACACACCCGAGTCTCCATTGTGTCATCGTGTCGCGAGGACAACCTTGAATTATTCACTCACACACAGAGATTTATCATAAAAAGTAATGGAACGTAAAGGAACATCCCATTATTCAGCCGCCCTGAATCGAGAATAAAGGCTATTCCTCTTAGTGTGTTTACCCGCCGAGGGAGCGGAAAGTAAGCACATTTGCTCAAGTATTGCACTTAAATACAATTTAGAGGTAGTTGCACTTGTGTGTATCCATATTATGCCAGTAAATCTCACAGAGAATGAAAGTACTTTGTTCTCTACAAGTTTTATCTGGGAGCTGGCGTAAGTATTTACTTTGTAGATTCATATTTCACTTTCAACAGGAGATAAAATCATAATATACCGCTGTTGCTGGGGAAACCGTGTATCTCAGCCTTTTTGTTTGCTTTATGGTCAGATGCATTTCAGATTTTTAAACATTATCCTACAGTATCGCCTCACAGTAAGAAAGGTGGTGAGTTCAAAGACCGGGGGCCCCTCCGTGTGGCGTTTGCTTGCTCTCCAAGTGTTTGCGCGGGCGTGCCAACATTTTGTTGACACTGACATATTGTTTTAAATTCAATAAAGCTTTACGGGAAACTGTTAATGGACAAAGCCAACGGTTTTGTTCAGAGTTAACACCCACGTGGTGGCATCGTTATTTTGCAGACAGAAGACACACAGCAGGTTTCAGAGGTTCAGAAAATAACTTTTGTTACTTGAAAAACATTTGAGAAACACTTGAGAAACATTTTTCACTTGTAGTTTTAATACTTTTAGTTAACTGCTGAAACAGAGCGGTTTTCTCATCTCAATTTATGGGATGTTTCCTCCTGCTTAAACCAGATTAGAGAAAGAATAGTTTGTTCTTTGAAACGTCGAAACTAACGAGTTTTATGTAAAAGATGTAACAAGGGGCGAGGGCTAGGAAGAGAGAAAAAAGGTAACAGAATAAGGAACTGACAATTAGGGACAACTAATCACCGAGTGTGTAGCCAAGCGCATCCCCCCCACACTGGTGCCAGGGCTTGCACTGTGCTTGAACCTGCGCTGAATGCCAACGGCAGATAATTATAAACCCGCAGGGCAGGCCTCCTCTGTGCAGAGGGAGGGATGGAGCCTCAGCAAAGCCTGAACTCCTGACCTTCTTCACACACCAAGCGTCTGTTGTGGGCTTCGGGAGGTGCAAGATGGGTCACATTGAGTCGTGAGGCAACTGGGAGAGAACACGAGGGAGAGGGGAGAGGGGAGAGGGGAGAGGGGGGAGGGGGGAGAGACACAGAGCAAAAGGGGGGAGGGGGGAGGTGCACACTGAAGGGTCACTCTGTAGGCATTCTTTGGGCGACCGCTACTGGCCAATCGGAGGAGAGTTCAAACCACTTGACGAATCCGAGTGAAAGGCTCAGTTAGAGAAATGTCTTTTGTTATGCCTGTTTTGTTATCTCTCTCTCTCACTTTATCTACATTCATTAGGTGGGGAAATGCAGTCTGTGCGATCCTTTTGTGTGGAAAGTGAAGCCTTTGTTTGACCCCAATCCTCTTTTAAGTTCCCTTATCATCACACTCTCACACATAATCAACACTTTTAATTATTCAAATCCTGGATTTTCAGTAATCTGCTCTAATTAATTCCTTAAAGAAGACGATAAAAGTTAGAAGATTATTAAGATAATTTCTGATTAACTACGATGTGTTAAGAGAAATGTTTATGACCGTGATCACGTGTGTGTGTGTGTGTGTGTGTGTGTGTGTGTGTGTGAGCTGATACCAAACTGATTAAACATGGTGTATAATGGTGTATGGCCCCTAAAGCCTGGATCAACTTATCCCCTTGTTAACCCTGATGACCTTTCTAATGACATGTATATTTTGATTCAGCTGTCAATCACATGTTGCAGGATTTGTATTTATCAGGCCGTATCAATTCATTTATTTATCCACATCAAAGCCAGCGTCACTGCCACGCGTGTGAATCAGAAGAGCGAAGAAGAACGTATCTAGGCGTGTGTGGAGTGGGATCACAGTGGTGGCCGATGGTTTTCTCGTCTTCTCTGTGAAGTCAGAGACGTCTGCAGACCACCTCAGCTCATCTGGCATCATGCTCTCATCATGGAGATCTCTCTCGCTTTGCACTCTGCCAATTTCCCATGATTGAATGTAATTGGGACCAGATAACCCCCCTCTCAAACACACACACACACACACATACACCCACCAACCCCCCCTCCCCTCTCTCTCTCCTCAGCCCTCTTTGATCACTTCTGACCTGGCTCCGGCTCAACTCTGACACACTGGCAACCATTTTCTTGGGTGGTTTGTGATTGCTCGCAGGCAGAGAAGCTGAGATTTATAGCGTATTGATCTGCGAGTCCAAAGTCTTAAAAATCCCAACACGCGGCTGTGAATATTTCAATTTCGCTCTCCGGGATCGCTGGCGTTTCTGCGACCGGCTGTCTCACATCTACAACAGTGTGCGAGTTGTGTTTGTGTTGACTGGAGTGGATATGTAGAGCTGTTTATGCATGCGTGTGTGTGTGTGTGTGTGTGTGTGTGTGTGTGTGTGTGTGTGTGTGCTTCATGAGTGATTGTCTTAGAGGGAACAGGACAAGATGTGTACAGAGATTCCTAAATTCAATTCAGGAGATTTGTAAATCCCGTGCAAATTACTGTTGCTCCCCCCTCCCCCCTCCTGCCTCCCCCCTCCCCTCCACCCTCACCCTCAACCCCCCCTCTCCTCTTTGAAACTCGTCTTCTGAGTGAATCACTCCCAGATGTAGAATATTAGACGTAATCACTTCCATTTGCAGGCTCTTTTACTCTCACTGCGAGGTGACACGCCGTCTCCCACTGACATCTCCTCACAATGGACAATTACCCGGCGCTCATCAATCACTTTCAGAGAAGAACTTTGACTCTGGAAATCTGGTTGAAATCATCTCCACTTGATAACCTGGAGAGAGCTCCACAAATCTACATAGATGAACTACTTACGTACACGTTCTCTGTGTGTGTGTGTGTGTGTGTGTGTGTGTGTGTGTGTGTGCGCTGGAGTGTTTGCAGGATCAGCTGAAGCCTTTGCTACCGCGCGTTCTGACCCCCTATCAGTGTTTTTCCGTGCGGTATTTCAAAACTGTCAAAAGCATTCAGAATCACTCTCCTGCGCCCTTTGAGTAGACCGTGGAGCATATACGCTTACAGTACACGCCCAACCAGACGCGTTTGATCTAGCATTTGATACAAATATTGCGTCAAGGGCACTGGCTGAGCTTTAAAAAGACAGCCGGTGTGCTCACAGCGTTTCAATCAATCAATCAAAGCGTATTTGTAAGGGACTTTTCAAGCACTGGGGCGGCTCAAAGGGGTTTCTGTAGAGCCCGCTGACAAAATATCAGGTAGAAATGGAGTCAAGTCAAATTTATTTGTACAGCCCCGTATCACATTTAGTGACATTCTGGGGTCTCAGGGGGATTTACAGGCCGAGCAGCAGACAGATCCAGACCCTGCACAGATCAATCAGTCCATCACAATCGACTATAATGATAGAATAAGTAATAATAATAATTTTGCGAGGATTTATGCCTGGATTTTCAGCTGTCAGTCGTTCTGACGTCTTTAAAAGCGAATGGCATACCCGTGGATTTGTACCTGTCCGTCTCTCTGCTTTCACACTTTCATTTTCTCTTCCTTTATCGCCCCCACGTCTCCCTGTTTTCCATCATCGCTCCATCTTGCCCGGCCTCCCCCTTTCCTCCTCCTCCTCCTCCTCCTCCTTACCATCCCTCTGTCTCTCTCCCTCTCTGTCAATCCTAAATTCTCCCAGACAAACAATAAAGCAAGTTTTCCACGGCTGACCTGCATTTCACCCCGATACCTCCACGCCATCCCAGACCGCAGACAGAGGAGTGAGTTACAGCCCCCAGATACACTGCACTCTGGAACACACAGGCCAGATTTGGGATTCCGCGGGGCATTTTCGGCCCTTTGTGGCCAGACTGCTCCGTTCTGGACCTGCCAGGGTCATCCAGACTCCAGACATGCACGCAAAAACTCAACAACGGCGGTGCTGCTGAGGGTAAATTCCTTTGGATCTGTGAGGAATAATGAACGTGAGATAGAGGAAGAAAAAAAACAACAAATGAGAGGGAAAAGACGGAAAGAGGAAATTCTGCTTCGGCGAGAAAAACAGAGACCTGCAATTGCACTTGTGCAAATTGCGTCGGCTCGCAGGAGTCCTCTTGAGAAAGGAGCAGAGTGAATTTTGACATTCATCTCATTCCAGGCACGTGCTCCTTTCTGCTTTTCTCACGACCCTCATTTGACACAGCCACATCGCTGACCTTTACATCCGCCATTTGGGAAGAAAGAAATTATAGTTCATGTGAATCAGATGTTCCAAAGAGGAGATGGAGTGTTCCTTGCCTGACAGCACAACTAAAGCAGAAGCACCTGTTTCCAAATAAATCTCCAGATATAGACGATACACTATACTGCAGCTTTATTAGACTGAACCACTGCAAATCTGGAAATCTGACCCCTGGTGCGTGCTGGGACTTTTTTTTTCTTTTTAAACTCTTGCATGAATTTTTCATCAAATAGCAAAAGCAAATACTCTATGTTTGTCTTTTGTCTTTCCCTTATCTTTAACTTTAAATCCTGGAATGCTGGATTTAAAGCAGAGCCCAGAGTCACATGTCTTTCCAGGCTTCACCCCAGAGCGTTTTGACCTCGGGGGTCTCCAGGTTGAGGTGGAGGTCCCGGCCAGTCCTCAACTGGTGGATCTTGTCAGCTCGTGTCAGCTCTCTCCCCTCTCTTCCTCCCCTAGTCCGGCTCGGTTCCGCTCCGACAGCGCTGAACGAGAACAACATCCTAACTGGATTCATCTGCTTTATTTGCAGAAATAATAAAGAAAGGGAAGAGAATACACCAGAATAGAAAGTAGAGAGGTATTTTGTGCTTTGTTGTCATGATGTATTGGGATCTAACCCCATGAAGCCTTTCTGGAGAAAACACATATCTTGCTTCATACCACCGAAGAAGCCACTCTAACAGGGGCAACTCATCCAAAAGCAGAAGAAACAGGAGACTAGAGTCCTGGTCCCAGGAGGTCGTAAATTGTCATGGCAGACCCAGTTTAGGCAGGGAATTGTGTGCAGGCAGTAGCTCCCTTAAAGAGTCCAGGGGTCTCCATTTCTCTCAGGGTTTAACCCTCTCACCCCTCCTCACCGGCCACTCTTTTATTCAGGGGGCTGATTTATTGGAGCTCACAAGGGAGAAAAACAAGCATAACACAGCCATCGCCCTCTCCTGTGATAAATGACCTCCCTACCTTCTTCTTCTCAAGTGGGACCCACGGTTCCAGAGGATGAGAAAGGGTGTGTGTGTGTGTGCCTGTGTGTGTGTGTGTGTGCATGTGTGTGTGTGTGTGTGTGTGAGTGCATTCACATGTCCTTTTCAGTTTGTGCAAATTGGGGTCAGGTTTGTGTTGTGCTTTGGCTCATAAGGTGCTTTATATGATAGAGTGACAAAAAATTACCACTCCTGTGAGTCCATTTGTGTTTCAGACAAGTTTAAAAAAACACACAAATGCAATCAAAACAGAAATGTAAGCGTGTTGATATTATCTTTCCTCTGTGTCCCTGGTGTGGTTCTCTCTCACCAGGGTCCTGTCTCACCCTCCCTTCCCACCCGTCCCCGCTCCTGCCCCTGGCCGCCCCGGTGCAACATAGCCCCTCTCCTCCCAGAATGAAATTCTCTGGAAAGTCATTTTATATCAACCTTTGACTGTGCATTGAACTGTAAAACCACCCCTTTGGAAACAAAATAAAAGGATAGGAGAGGGGAGAGAAAGGGGGATGGGGCAAAGGAGAATTATAATTCTTTGCAGGCCTTTGGTATTAACCCAAACACCAGAGCTGTCAGCAGTTCAGAGAGGGAGGTGCGAGGGGCAAACATTCAGTGTTAATTGGCACTTTGTAAGCTCTGAGCCTTCCTTTTGTGAGGGAAGTGGACGAGCGAGAGTGAGCGAGCAAGCAGAGGGCCAAGAGAGAGAGAGAGAAAGGGAGAGAGGAGGACGGAGAGGGGTCAAAGGAGGGAGTTAGAGAGAGAGAGAGAGAGAGAGAGAGAGAGAGAGAGAGAGAGAGAGAGAGAGAAAGCCAGCTCTTGTTCTTGTAGGTTTGTTGGGCCTTGTTGAGGGTGTTTACGGTTCACTTCTTATCCTTTGTTAATTGGGCTTTCTCTCTCTCTCTCTCTCTCTCTCTCTCTCTGTCCCCCCGCCAACCCTCCACCCCCCACCACCACCCTATGAAGAATTCCGTGTGACCCCCACCCTGCCACCCATGCTCCCTGTGACTCACCCCTGCAGCCCCCATCAGAAAGAAACACATAACAGACAGATTATCCTGCCAACATCAGCAAACTATTATTCACATTCTCTACTTTTGTTCGGCTGTTTGTTTGATTGTTTCCTAGTTCAAGACACTGGATCGGTGGGAAACGTGTGTGTGTGTGTAACAGTGAATCTGTTATTGTTCGAGGGGTGCTGGAGAGTTTAGAAAGTCATATTAGTTCACTTTTGTACGAGAAGAACAGGTGCATGAATCTGAGAGAGTATGGAACTGAATCTACAGTAACACAGAGAGATCTTTAGGTCTCCTCTAATCCTCTTCCTCTCTCCCTCCACTTATGTATTTTGGTGTTATCTCAAATAATTAGAGAACAAGAGAGAGAGGGGGAGGGGGAGTAGTGGTGGATAAGGCACCTGTCTCTGAATAATGGGATGTAAGGGACGGCACGGAGACGGTTTCCTATGCTTCTGCCCCGTACACTCTCTCTCTCTCCCCGCCTCTTCCTCGCTCTCCCACCCGGACGATGTCAATAATAACAGCGGCGATGCTGAAAGGACACAGGTGTCGACCATTGTGCGGCGCTGAATGGACCTGGGGGAAGGAGGTCAAGGGGCCACCGGGGCACCTCAGCCACCTCTCTCACACCCACAGTTTTTTTGTGTGTTTTTTTTCACGCTGATGCTCCCTTTCATAGTTTTCCATCTTGTCCCTCCTCCCTTTTGTTATTACAGCTCAATGTTTTGTGAAAACTTTTCAGAGGTCATGCACAAGCTCAGTGTTTAGGAAGATTAACATTCTTTTTACACTTAAATCTGCACGCACAACACAGTCACCGGCTGCTTTAAAGAGGTAATCAATAAAGAACATATGAGGCTTTTATTCAACACGTCGGTGACAGAAATATTGTGAAACATTGATTTTCTTTACATGCATTACTATATTACATATGGATCACTTTTTATTATAGTAGTATGAGTCAGATTTGAGATTTTTATATTAATTACTGCAAGTGGATGACTTAAAATTGTCACTGAAGTATAAGTACTTCAACCAAAAGCAACATATTTAAGTACATTTGATTTAAATTGAAAGTATTTAAGAATGACCCCTAATGAATCTCCTCCATGTGTCTGGAAAGGGTTAAAGCATCCAGTATGAAGATCCCTAAAAACTGGAGATTCAGGGGTTTTCTTTCCGCGAGTTTGGGATGAAGAAAGGAAAGTTGTGGAATAAAAACGACAATGATCCACAAAATGGAAATTGCAGAATAAAACAACAAAGATCCCCAAAATGGAAATAACTATTTAACTGACCGTGTTGGGGCCAAAAGCCTTTAAATACAAGGGTTTTACCCAACAAAAGCAATATTTCATGAGTTTAATTCATCTTGGATTTAAAGACTTTAAAGCTATTAGAGTCCCATGAAATTTGTAGTGTACGAGGAAAGTACATTTCCCTCTGTTTTAGAGTGGAGTAGAGTTGCATGGTAGCACCAAATGGAAAAAGGAGGTAGATAATGGGAAAGAACAACACACACAGGAGGGTTATGAGTCCCATTCTCACCAGTTGGCCACCGGTTCTCTGTTCTCTTGGCAGTGTGAATACGTCACACACAAGCCAGTCCAGCATGCATGACAGGATCCATGTGTGTGTACCAAGGCCGGAGTCACTGACGAATGAAGCTGGATGGAGATTTGCGAGCAGTGTCCTTCGTGCTCAAACGGCCAGGACAAGAAAGAAGCATAAATCCAGAGTGATGCATGATGATGGAGGTGCGCCGTGCTGCAGTCATGGATAGGTGACCGTTTATGGTCTGAAACCTGACATTTCTGCTGCATCAGCAAACTTTGTAGGTAGATATAAAAGTGAGGACATATGCTGGAATCGGGAAATAGGTTATAGACTTATTTTACATGTCGTTTGATTTTACTAGTGTAGCGTACAGACACTGAGATGCTTTACTAATATCCAGTACATTAAAATAGAAATTCAACCGACGTACGTTCTGTATGAAAACCTCTGTGGTGAAGCATCCAATTGGCCAATCAGCCTGCCACCTCTAAAGTTTTATGTGTAGTCAGTAAAGCAGCGAGCCACAGCTTTGGACTCGGCCTTGAATGTTTGCAGTCATAATGAAAATGTTTGATCTTGATATAGGGCCCCGTCTAACAGCCTGAGGAAAACCTCCATGCTGCTGTGGAGTTTAATCTGCAGTGTGCATGGCGGTGGGCGATGACTGCGTAGGCAAAATAAATACAAGCATGGATGCATTAAGGGTTGTTTATATATTTGCATGTGTTAGTGTTTGTGTTTTTGTATTTTATGTAACGGCGGATGCTTCCCTGCATGGGTTTCATTGCTTGTTGGAGATGGAGATGCGAGAGAAGGGTGAGAGGATTTATTACCTTGCATTAGGAGCACTAATCTGTTGCAGGTGTTTCTGGCTGTTCTCCCAGGCCATGACTGCTCTCCTCCCCAGGAGGCCCCACCATATTTGTGTGTGTGTGTGTGACAGAGATAGAAAGAGAGAGAGAGAGAGAGAGAAGAGCAAGAGAAAAATAGTTTTTTCCACTGCATCTGCAGAAGGATAATACCATCTTCACAATCCTCTCAAATCATCAGGAGTCCCCTGAGGAGGATAAAAACAACACTTTTTATTCATCAGTCACTTCAGTTAAAAGACGACCAGAAGCCAGCACAGCCCACATAATGAGCTCATATATTACAGAATTAGGAGAGTCGTGTGTGTGTGTGCATCCAGTTGAAATTGCTCTTCTTTTTGTTATTCAACTTTTCAATTCACACCTTAAGGTTGAGTGTAGCAAACTCACTTCTGATATACAGCAGAAAACTGCTCTGTCAGCAGGGTACAACCTCCAGGGTGTATTACAATAGAGAAGACCACCAGGATGGATTGGACCAACAGCTTCACAGGAAGCCTGTGGTGCTTTGTGGATGAACAGAGACACAAAGGACCCCACAGAGAGAGACTTGCTCTGTAGGAAGTCTGCAGCGCCCACTGTGGCCTGCTTTGAAAAGAGGGGAAAATGAAATGAAATAGAGAAGAATGGAGATGGAGAGGAACCCGGGGGTCGCAGTGCAGCCTGGTGAAAGGAATGGGGAGAGTTAAGGTAGATAAGGTGGTGTGGCTCTGGAGAACAAGCTGGAATTTATGATCCACTGCCTGAATGACACAAGATTTAGAGTTTACCATCAGGTTGACTGAATGAAAAGGCTTGGAAAAAAAGTGAAACTTGAATTTATTTCTCTTCTGGATGAAACAGTATGGCTTCAACCCAAACAACACAACAATGTATTGAATCAAATACTTAAAACTGTGTGTATTTGTTATTTTTTGCGCTGGCTTTCATATTTTAGTGTTTGAGTTTGTGTGCCTGTTCAACTTCACTAGTTAGTCTGGATGAAAACCAATGAAAGGCTGAGGAGAAGGACAGAGATGGTCGCCCAGGCTCACTAGTTTAGCTCTACTGCCCCCTAGTGGACATTATGTGGTACTATTGATCAACATTCAATGTAAAAGCCCTTTGTTCATAAGTAGGCCACTGTATGTGCACTTGGAAAGCTTGACGGCTCATGCAGCGCCTCGTTCCTTTACAACATGAGATCATTTCAGTCTTCCTCTGTGAAACATCAGGGTCGGCGATAGTTTTCACACTGTTTCGCATATCATCACCTGATTTTATACAATTTAGTCCTTTAGAAATGGGTGATGCAAAACAGAATCGCTTTAATAGACAGCAAGTGTTCCAAGGTTCAAAGAGTGTAGAAACAGAACTGAACATTAAGTTCAAAAGATATGCCCCAATGATAACTATGAAGCATAGTTCATCTTTATAGATTGGTGGCACGATCATTTATTATCAATTGGTCAGATAATAAGCTAATATTTTGATGTGTTGTAAGAACTTGGTTGAGGTATGTTGTTCCTAATAGAGGTTCAAGCTCCAGACACGTTAGGCTTTACACTTGCTTGTACACTTCACTACCCAAACAGGGCAACACTACTTGAAACAGCTTTTTCCCACAGACCCTGAACTCCTCATGTTAAAACCGGCGCATACTGTTCACAATTTGCGCTTAGTCTTTCACTTTATGGTGATTCTGCTTTGTTCCAATGTATAAATGATATGCTAAATGTGTATCTACTTAACTGGAAACTTAATATCCATGTGTAATATGATTTTAGTATTTATTATTTGACTGCGTTCTGTCACACACTGTACCAGCAATCAATCCCACCGTCGTTGCTGTTTGGCCATAACTGAGATATGAACTGAATTTATAGATGCATCTTGTCTAATCTAGTGGTTTATGCTTTACCTTACTATCAAGTCCACATTGAGTTCTTCATGTACAATCAGTCCTAAAATGACTCAAGCGCCACATAACCCACTGCACTGTGTACTAATACGATGTTCCTGGGAGCAAACCAGGACATTGTTGACACGTCGGCCTCAAAAGATTGTCGGCATTAGTAGCTGGGTGGCCACGTTGATGGTGAACCATGAGAAATCAAGCACAAGCTAAAACCTTTATATCTCTTTTACAACTTGACCGCACCCACCAGAAAGATATTGACAAAAAAAAGCACAAGTTTCAGATTGTTCTATGCAACTGTAGAGAATTTGAGCAGTGGAATACAAGCAATACAGGCAGATTTGAGAAAAGAGCAAGTGTGTCCAATGAAAAATCAATGCCTATGAGAGAAACAGTCAAAGATTCAAGTTCAACCAGTGTTTGCATGAAGTAACCAGTTAAATGTCCATGAAGTGAACTGAAGAAGCGACTCAACTGAGAGAACCTGGATGACAGAGAGCCCTCGTAGAACCCTGAAGATGACGATGATGATGGTGATGGTAAAGGTGACAAAGACAACTGTTTTTCATGGGGTGTAACTGTAGCTGGTTCGCACAAAATAGTTTGTGATGGAAGGGAACCACTCTCTGGTCGCAGCCGCAATGTGTGTGAACCATGGGTAGAACGCCTCCGATTGCCTTGTTGCTCCTGCGACGATGATGTTCAAAGCTGCTTCCTCGGCAGGGTATGCAGGAACACTGGTGATTCCCCTGGGACACAGACACACACACAGATAAACACTCCACTCAGCTACAGCAGATGGCGTTACATGTGTGTGTATTAGAGACTGTATGTGTGACTAACCTGACTTTGTCCATAGCAGATTCAGTATCAATGAGCCCGAGTGTAACTATGGAGATGGACACGTTGCTTTTCTTCATGGCCAGCTCGTGCTGAAGGGCACCGAAGAAGCCATTCAAGGCAAATTTTGTTGAGGTATAGGGAGCAACAAAGGGGCTGGGCATTTTACCTGCAAAGATTCAGAAATGGAAAGTGAAAATGAATGGAAATGAAACCCAAAACACCTTACAATGACACGTTTTCAGTTTAGTGGACATGAGAACAGAGGTAGCAGACGAGGGCCCACAAAAGGCTCTAAACTATAACAATTATAACTTTAAGGATTGTTACAAATAACTGCTGTCACTTGCTTGATCGCTTTTCCATCAACAAAGCTATGGTGTTGAATGAGCAAACTTACCCAAAAGTGACGAAACAACCACCAGCGATCCTTTACTTTCTTCAAGGGAGGTCAATGCTTTCCAAGCCATCTGAATGTAACTGAAGAAATTCACCTTTTGGAAAGCACACACACACACACAAACACACACTTGTTAATTTAAACCAATTCCTACTAATTTGATGTGCTTATACCACCAAAAAGGTCACATTACCTTCATCAGCCACCGGGTGTGCTCTAGGTCTCCATCCCACATGCTAAAGGGACTCGAGCCAATGTGGTTGAGCACCAAGTAATCCAAACCTCCTAGTTTGTCCAAGGCAAAATTCACCACTTCGTCAGGATCTGTCTCATTAGCCATGTCTGCTGCTATGTACACAGCTTTCTGAGCTCCCAGACTCAGGCACTTTTCTGCCACCTACAGGTCAACAGTAGAAAACAGGAATTTGCAAGGCAGCGTGACAGTAGGACTGTGCATGCAGCTTTATGCTAGTTCCATCAATTCATTCCAAAGCGTGTAATAAAAGTGTATTTCTGAAGTTAAAACACAGTATGTTCTGTTAAAAGCACTGACCTGTTGTAGCACATGCTCCCTCCTTGCAGTTATAACTATCTGGGCATTTGAGCGGGCATAGTGATATGCAATTTGTTCACCGATGCCTGTGCTGGCTCCAGTCACCAAAACCCTGGCTCCTTTGAGAGATTCTGAAACTATAATATATATATAAATTAGATATACTGTATGCATAAATTACAATATTTGAGTGTAGTTAAATACATAAAACACAAAACAACTTGCACAAGATAAATCACATAAAATGTAATTACATCTCAAGTTAAATATCACAAGTTAAAGCACAAGAACACACAAGATAATTCCTTGTGATTGCTGCTCAAAGGAGCAACTGTTATGAGCAGGATAGATGGCGGCCCATGAAGTGTTACTAATAGTCTGGGTGTGTGTGTAGTTTCAGTGGTGATGTGGATCCAGGCATGATTATTATTGTGGGTTATGTCTTTGGTAATTTTCTCATCATAGATCATTATCTGATTACATTGAATCATAAGTAAAACATCAGAAATCGCACACACAACTTTGACGACAAGTATTAAAACTATGAATTATGACTTTCAAACACAGGAGAAACTTAAATAAACACTAGAGAAGTCAGTAATAGACACATGAGACGTGTAGGATAATTAGGAGAGATTTCTCTTGCTACTACAACTGGACTCTATAATATATTAACAGTAGTGCTACGGTTAAATAAAGTCAAATTCAAACATTTATTTCATTGATTTATTTTCTAATATCTTTTAAAGTGTACTTATAGTTTGACAAAGACTTTCCCTGAGGTCGTGATGTCATTGGTTGCAATACTGTTGACTCTCAAACAGAGAGAGTTTATTCATTCATCTGTGGGTGCAGTATTTCTGCTTTTGACAAAAAAAGGTTTACTGTTTCGTTTGCCTGCTGCCTGTGACATTTTTATGGTATACAAGTTGGCAATTTACAATTTCCCCAAGCCATGGGGAAATAAATGCACAAATCTGCACCAACTTCATTTGTATATATATCTTGGAATGGAGGGAGTAACATTTATAAATGATTTAGCCATTGCAAGGTCACAGTTGAGTTGCTGAGAAACCTTCAAATTGCTCGTACAGATTTTCAGAGGTTTGTGTATATGTATAGTAAGTATTCAACTATATAGTTAAGAGTATAAGGACATAACATCAGAGCCAGTTAGAAGAAACAGAAAAATGCAACGTTTACATCAGATCTTTTTAGGAAAATAGACAAATTTCGATGAATTAGATGGATCAAGAGGAAACTTCAAAGTCTGATGTACAGTATGATGTAATGTAGAGAATGCATTAACACTCTTTCCAGGTATTTCATCACTGCTGACTGGAATGTACAGTGCTTAGTATGTACAATGTAGGGTAATGGTTATCTCTTGTAATTATGGCTATCGTGAGAATAGATAAGCATATTGGATTATCGCAAGTAACCCACTGATTTCCACTTCCACATTACTCCTCCACGCCCCTGGAGAGAACACAACCTACACAGTTATTAGGTACAGCACAGAGGAACAATGTAGTGCTGCACTGCCCACACCAACAAATCATGAGACATAGGCCATATTGTATTTATTAGATACGGATGAATACTCACAATGTTCCAAAATAGTTCATCGTTTTTTTAATCTTTTGTCTTAAAAAAAAAAGTACAGTATTATATACATTATATACAGCTAAATCTGGTCAAATCCTCTCTTTTCCTACAATGTTAATTTTTCTAGGTCATCTTATTTGTCCAGAAACAGTTCAGAATTAGATTTTATGAAATATAAATGTATTTAGAAGCTTTCACAAATAAAGCATGGAACTTCCCTTACCTGCATTCAACCTGGGTGTTGTCCACTGTACAGCAAGAAAAGCAACAACTACACTTGTCAATACGAGTTTAATACTAGTTCTCATTTTACAAATAGTTTATTCTGAGTAGTTTGTATCTGGATTTTCAGTTTTCAGGCCTGTCTGACTGCTATGAGCCATGGAAGGAGCCTTATATTGTCTGTCATACTAAACTCCTCCCCAGCTGATGTTTTCCTATCAGCAAAGGGTGTTATGTTGAGTTATGGTTAGAAGTCTAGATAAGAGCCTCATTGAACTTTACCCAGATCACTCCAGTTTCTGCCTTGTAAAAAATAACCATCCTTAACTAACTAACAACTTGTACATTTTTAAGTAAATGTGACTCAATAGCCTGCAAATTTTACTTTTGCATATTACACATTTTTACCGTACTTTGGGGGCCGAAGAAGAAATAACAACAACATATTATTATCATTATTAATTTCAGTATTATTATTACTATTAGTAGTAGTAGTAGTAGTAGTAGTAGTATTGTTATTATGATGATGATGATGATGAGGATGATGATGATGATGATGATTATTATTATTATTATTATTATCATTATTATTATTATCATCATCATCATCATCCTCATCATCATCATCATTACAGGGTTAAGTGCCTCTTCTGGTGCTTAGAACCTAACAATTAAAACACAACGACAAGAACGAATCTGCGGATGGAAATAACTCGTTGGAAAATAAACTTTATTGACACAGCCCTTGAGGACAGCGTTGTGCCCTTCAGTGCCGTTAGCCGCATAGCCTCGTACTCCAGCCTCCTCCTTACACATTAAAGCGACATTACAGCTGTGCGTGATTAAACCCCCTCACCGCTGTGGATCATGGCGGCCAAGATTCTACCCATAGTCAAGTGAGTGTTTCATCTTTTCACCGTTCGTAGCCGCTTTAGGCCGGTGGCTAGACTGACTAGCCAGGTAGCTAACGGAGCTTTCCACTGTAATATTTGCTCCCCGTTATGGCTCGCTAGTTATTATATTAACGACTAACTAAAGCAGAATCCTTCTTATTGATATATATATATATATGTTATTTGGACGTGGGTCTAAATTACGCAAACATTCTTCTTGTCATAAGATAAAGAAAGGGCATGTTAGCTAAGTGACGCCGCCTAGCGAATAAGAAATAAACAAATAAATACAATTTTAAAATGGCTACTGCACTGTTTATAATCCCACATATTATGTATTTGTCCTACTCCTACTTCTACATGCTCAGATATCGTTTCACCCTCTGATATCTGCATTGGAACATTGAATTTCTGGGTCTACATGAATTATTGTTGGTCTTTACAGCCTTTTGACCTTAAAAACACTGAAAGCACAATTGCTTCAGTAATTGTCTCAGTTTTTAAGCAGTGGAACCACCAATTAGAATTAACCCATGTCAGCCTTCAAGTATAATTATTTAAATTGGAATATTTATTGTATAAGCATTCAATTTGCTTATTTCTATCTTTTCAGTCCCCTAGTTACCTGATTTGTTTTCATTGTTGGTTGCTATTTGCCTATTTCTTTCTCTCACACACACACAGGCTGGCCACCAAGGTGACCATTGCAGGAGGAGCCGTGTACGTTGCGTGTAACTCCGGCCTGTTGGGAAGCAGCGAGCAGGGCTCAGTGGCACTGGGGAAGGCCAGAGCTGCAGTGCCACCTGCCATAGAGGAGTGGATGAAGTACTTTGGCCTGGAGGTAACGCAGCAGATTAAAGAGGGCATCAAGGAAACATAGTGTCAGTGTTATAACAGTAAAGTAGTAAGGACCTCCTGTAGTCATGCAGGGTCATACCATGGTTACGTCATTACTGGGGTGTAATCTGAAATATGTAACACAAGAAATTCCTTGAATATAAACATATCTTACAACGTTATTGCTTAAAGTGACAATTTTGTCTGCTGATTCTAAGTGACCATCCTTCTCCTCAGGCTCAGCTTCCAACAATGCCTCAGATTGAGTTCTCCCCTGTTCAATCGTGGAATTCTGGTAAGACGTTTTATCAAGATCTATGCAACGATTTGTCTCAGTAGTGACACACTGGGCACGATTCACAGCTGCAGTCTGCATGAATCCTGTGGTGCCTCTTATCATGTCAGAGAACAGGCAAATGCTGTACGTGCTTCCTGCCACCCTGTGGTGGCAAACACAAGCACTTTCTCATCAATCAAGGAGGGATGGATGTAGCCTGAAATGGAACGCTCCCCATGCGGAATCACAATTTATCGTCCGTCGTACATTTATCTGTCCGTGACTGATGAGAACAGCAAATTCTGTAGTGTCTAAATGCTTACTTTAAATAATTTAGGAGCCACGTACAGAAAATAAAAAATTATATTTAAGTAAAGGTCATTACATTGGCATTTAAGTAGCAGCAGTGTCAGCTTTCAACAGTATAAAGTTGTCTTTGACTGCAGCCAGCATTGACATTACAGTAGCCTTGACTTGTGAAGGCTATTCTCAAAGATTAAGTTATGCAGTAATCAATCTCAGCATCACTATTATGTTTTTTGTTCTACGTTTTCTACTTGTTTCAGTCGATTCAATGTCTACATATGTGTTCTTATTTCCTGCAGGAGTACGGTGGACAGTCTCATCTCTTTCAGACGCTCCAACAAAAGCAACCGCATACACAACCCAGGGCCTGCAGTATCTTAAAGACCTCACCAAGTGAACGCAAACACTGCGGAGCAACTCGGCATTTACTCACCTAATGACTTTTGCACCTGAACGTTGACATTACTTCTCCAAAGATTGTAGCCCCTTACAGGAAAAGAAGAAAGGCCTAACTGTCAGATTGATTTGTAAAATGGAAATCTCATCTCAGAGTAATTTAACGTCTCCTGAAGGGAACCGCTGTAGGAGCTACTCATAATGCAAGAATAACAATTAATCATTCTTTGTATTCCACTTTTTATTTCTGCATCTATTATACAGTATTTTGCTCCTGTTGGCATTGACCCAAGTCTTCAGACCATCCAGACCATGTGTTCAGTGAATGTTTGTTGTATATATGCAATATCACCATTTATGACTATATAATACATCATCTTACACACGTCTGGAGTTTGATTTTTTTCTTTTTTCAGACAAAATATGCACTACATGTTGATCATCCCAGTACATTGAAACAATAAGATTCAGACCAAGCAAATGTGCAGAAGATCCATGAGAATATTGAGACAAAATTGCTACAAATTAAGAGCGGGAGGTGATGAGGCGGACGACGATGAGCTCACAGAATCATTTGGAATTCCACTTCCACTCCACACAACAGCGCGCCTGTCTGGTGTTCAGGGTTTTTTTTTGGTAATTTTTTTTTATGTAGAAATGTTACAGAATGTCTGAAATTTTCCACTGCTCTATCAAGTCTCCAGGCACTCCAATGACGCATGCAAACTTGACAGCCTTACAGCACGAAAATCAAAATTTACCAAGAAAATTAGCGAGTTATATCGAGTTGGTCAAAAAAGGCAGAAAAGAGAGAGCGAGAGCTAAAACAAGTAACACGGCCGGATCCAGATTTGAGCTTTAGTCAGTGTTGTGCCAATGTATTCCACTTTCGATCCATGACATTTTCTACTAAAAGCTAGTTGTGTTTTGATGATTTTGATATAAATGAGGGCAATCACAACAGGCAACATTACAATGTATTTTACATAACCTTAACAAATTAAATACTGTAAATTGAATGTATTACAACAAATGACTTTTACAGGGTTTTTTTTCTCCATGCAAGATAAAGCTAAAGCTGTCACAGTTGCTCTGAAGGAAAAAAGCATTTTGAAGAAAATGCGTACCATAACCTAAACATATAAATTTTATACAATATATTAAATGCTCCCCAACAATAACACCAACAGTGAGATTATACAACCGATGATGATGTAGGTATAACTTTAGAACATGGTCATACTGCATTAAGAGCAAAACACAGCACTAATATAAAGTGATGGTTCTAAAACGTTCCTCAAGCTGTCAAGTCACAATTTTTTGTTGGAACATTGCAGTTATTAATGCACACTGACGACCAAACAATGGCCCTCATAAACAATAGCAGATTAAGTGCGGATTATCAGATATATACAATATTGCAACACGATAAGCCTGAAGGCACTTTATGAATCGTGTGGGTGGGAATTTGGATGAAAATTTAGCTAATTTTGTTTGAATTTTCTTTGTGCTGTTAAAATCGGGGTAGAAACCTGCGGTCAAGAGCAGAGGAAGAGCCCAGAATTCCTCACATACTTTATTATGGATCAATCTGTTAGTCATTAATGCTGTAATACTAAATACAGTGCAAGGTGGTCGCTGCAGGAGTACATTTCAAAATCTTAATGGATGGTTCCATTTTCAGGTGTTTGTTTTATCCAAGCTGCATTCCTTTCAAACCCTCCAACACTAACCTAGACAAGATACATACCTTAAGCTGTCTTCAATTCAATAAATACCTCTATAGCAAATGTGGAACACAACGTGTTTATATATATATAAGGTGTCTAACGTGTATAACTCTTCATGTACCTGCACATGAATCAGCAGCTTTGTGCAGTAACACCCCATATCTCTAATATGGAGCTATAGACTGATACTCAAACTGACAGGTTTGGTCTACAAAGGGCTTATTCGGTGTATCACGTTGTTAGCTGTGAGGTGATGCAGAGAGATGTGGCTTCAGAGGCCGGTTCTGGCAGACTTTTTGCCATAGGAGAATTACTTAAAACGTCACAACATTTTGATGAGTTTCTAAGGGATGACGATGCAAATATAGCAACGACTGCACTTTGCATCTGTCGAGACGATGCAGCCACAGCCTACCCAAACAGAAACTATACAGTTGAGCAGCAGCAACAGGTTGACTCTCCTTCCTCGTAATGGTCAAGCATACTGGTGCTACAGTTCTGCTTTGCATACCAAAAACAGATTGCATGTTCTTCTGAACAATGAAGAAAACTATTCGTTAAACCCTGCAAGGCGTCGGATGACAGATTATGATGAATGAAACGTAAGCGGACAAACAGAGGCTGGAGAGTGAGATAAAGTGCCCACTACGTCTAGGTGGTTTTGACCAGGTCATAGACGTGGATGTGAAAGTCATCGTCGTATTTGATATAGTAGACAGAGGGCTTGGCTGGGACCTGGTAGATGACCAGGCCTGTTCTCTTCACGCCCTTGTCAGTAACATACTCCACTTGTTTCCCCACCAAACTCTCCGTCTCTTCTCCCGGCTTCCTGTCTGCAGGCAACAGGTGCTTGTTTTCTGAGGGGAGCAGAGTGAGACAGGGTCAGTTTATTTTAGGTTGCAGGCAGATCACAGATTATTGTTCCGTTATCTTGTACCAAATGGTCGGCGGCACCTATAGAAGTCCAATGTGTCCAATATGTCCTTCATTTTCTGAAATGCAGCCACAGACAGCAAATTCACAAGGTGGTGTATACAAAAGCATGACTGACTCAAATACTTAATGTAGCAATGACCGTGATAGCAGCTGCAATGCAGAGATACACTTGGGCCCAACCACGCAGTGAGGGCTCATGGGGGCAAACTGTACTGGGCACATTCAAAAGTTACGATCGGCTGAAAAACTTTCAAAGGCATGAGAGTTCTATTCAGTACAAACTGTCTGCATAATGTGTGAGAAAAGCCTGCTCAGGGAACAACTGAAGCATTGCATCAATCATCTGACACTACATTTTCTAAATATTTTAGAAACCTGTTTAAGGAAGTAGATATGAACTATGAAGGGATAGTTCTAACTCAGCTGAGAAATGTATCCACTCAAAAACACAAATTTCTCTCATTTTCAGCAATAAGCCTGAGTTCTCCTCACTGCGTGTCAGACTATAATATGACACTTATTGCAAGGAAACTAATGAAGAGCATTGTCATTTATTTACAAGGCATAAAGAAACACTCCCACAGAAAACCAAAAAAGGAAATGAATAGATTTGAGGATGAACTTGGCCAAATTGATATGATTGGATTTATAAGCACAATTCATAGAATTAACGAAGAATTCACAAAACCATTGAGAGCAAACACATTAAGAATAATCGACCTTGGTTTTAATGAGCACCTGAGGGATTTGATGAAAAACGCATCTTTGCTTTTAAAACAGCACTCAGGTCCAGATCAAGTAACGACGGACAATTTTTTAGTAGTAGTGAATACATTTAGAAAAGCCAAGGCCAGCTTATCTACATTCCATCAAGGAGGGAAAAGAGACAGCAAATTGATAGAGAAGAAGATAAATCAATTAGCAAAGACCGAATGTAAGGAGAATCAGGGAAAGGGTCATGAACTTAAAATAGAGGGAGTCTCAACACATGATCCTGACCAGACTGCCGCCACATTTAACAAATACTTTATTGATGCAGTGCAGTGCAGTCTGACAAACAACTTTGGTGCAAGAATCAACAAACCCCTAAATCTTACAAAACTGAATCAATAAGGTATTTGTTAGACTTGGAAACAGTTTGGTGAGCTAACTTATAGGCTGGTCCAGTGATAAGTTGAAGCTTTATTAGACTTGGTTTCAAATCGATTATGCATTTCATGGAGACGAGACAGCTGATGTAAAAGGCGAACAGGGGACAGACTCGTTGCCACACAGGCAGTTAAAGTGTGTGGGCACGTTAGTAGCCAACACAGCTACGAGCTCCTGACTGAACTGTTATACAGGTGGAACACTCGTCTCCTCGTGACGTGCCACAGTACCCTTGTCTGCTGTTTTAAGCGTGTCTCTTTAATACAGCTGTAATTTGAATTGTGCGCCAATATTTACGATTACTTTGCTGCAAGTGTTGTAACAGCTGTACAAAACATCCACTCCAGACCGAGGAGGGCTCCAGGACAAAATCAGATGAAGTCAGTGCTTGTTGAAAGCTATCAAATGGCATAGTAAAGCCATTATGGTTGAATAGTTTGAATATGTTTTCATGGTTTGATGTGGCATATATTTATATCTATATACGGTATACTACTTTATTTGAGTCAATATTCAGTTGTATTTGGCTATGATGTCATACTTTTCCGTGCACAGAAACAGTTCAGTAGGAAAACAAAGACACAGTCATAAGAGAAGCACCTTAGACAGATGTGTTCATAGGCCAATAAGGATAAACGGTGTGAGCCAGGGCAGGTGGCTTCACATTATGATGTCATACTTCTGTTTTCACTTCAGAGCCCTTTGGAGCTTCAGGGCTATATTATCTTTTCAGGGAACCACTTTCCACTGTCGTTCATTCAGGAGACTTGTTATTTCAGGCCAGAAAATGTCAAACATTTGTAAGATTCTTTATGTGTAAGCAGGTTGCAACAGTTTTCATTAATGTTGAAAGTAACGCTCAACTTTTCATGACACTGTCTGAAAACTGATTTAAATGTGAAGCCTTGACTTGTGACTTGACTTTGAGACTTGAAGTATAAGAGTCGCCTTGTTTGTGACTTGCGCGTGTGTCCTGCTCCCAACTCTGGTGGTCGGTTTTGCGTATTATAAATATTCCGGCAATAACACAACTCATTGCATGATGTTTCAGTGAAATCACAAACTGCAAGGACATCTAAGTTCACCAAATCAAGCCAATTCTGAACAACAGAAACCTTGTCTCCTTAGTACAGACAGAAAATGCTGTCATCTCCTTTGAAGCTTTCCTACAGCTCTTTTATCAGGAAACGACAATTTTGTTACTTCTCAGCGCTCGCTCTCTCTCTCTCTCTTTCTAACTTTCTATAGATAACAATAATCCAGTACACCAGACCTCGTTTTTTTCTTCTCCTAACCACAGTGGAATGTTCAGAATTCTCCACCTCAGTCTTCATCTCACTGAAGTGTAAAGAGAGAATTACGAAAGGGAACATATGAAAGTCAACTACAGATTTGACGAATGACCAGAATTACCTGCTTCTGGCAAAATCCTGAGATCCCCATCAGCGTAGTCGTCCCACAGCTGGTACATATAAAGCACTGGGTCCTTCTCATAAGTGATATAATACCAATTGGTCATGATTGGGGCTCTGGAGAGAACCATGCCCCTCCATTCATTCTTCTCTCCATCCTCCTTTTCAAAAAGATGCTCCACTGCTTTGCCCACCAGCTCCTCCGCCCCCGGAGGTATCCTAATCTTGTTGTTCACTGCGGAGACAAAGGCGCAGATAAATGAAAAAATTTAAAACAAGGCATGGTTGCTTTAGTGTAGCTCATGTTTGGGAAACAAAAGCAACAATTGGCAAACAGAAGCGTGTACCCACCAACTTTTTCTGAAAGGACTTGTAGGTTGGACACTCTCTCGTCTTTAAACAGCTCGATGCCGTAAACACAGTCGAAGCCGTCATACTTCACCATGAACAGTGAAGGGTTGACACTGAGCCTGTCAAGCACTGTCCCCTTCCATTTGCTCTGATTCCCTTTCTCACGCCAGTTATGCTGAATACGGACTCCCAGAATGCAGTTGGGGTCAGGGGTCACTGTATCACTCAGTTCCCCACTACTCCGCTTCCTGTAAAGGGGATGGATATACACATATGGTTTAGGCTTAAAGATAAATATGCAACTTACATAGAGCAGCTTTGTCAATCAGGCTAGCATTAACATTTCAAGCATTTCTGGTAAGTAGATGTGGACTCGGAGCTCTGGTATTGTGCATATTGCCTCACTAGTATAACTATGTAGTATGACACAAGTATGTATCTATGTCAATAAAACAAACACCATTCCTCCTGTTGCCTCCAAACCTGCCACAAACATTGTAGAGAGCTCCAGTATGTGCCTAGGCTGCTTTTCATTTCTTTTACTTTTTTTACTCTTTTTTATTTGCATGTCCAAATTATAGAATTGAGAGCTAGGAGATATGAATAGAATCATAAATGATGTCACAGTTGTTGTGTTGTTGTTGTTGTAGTTAATAGCATCATGAATGATGTCACAACATGAAGCAAACAAAAAGCCCTATTTCTTTACAAAGCGAAACCGTTGGCATCATACCGAGGACGCTGTCGGCAAGCCACAAAGTGAAGCCCCAGAGATCGGCTCGATTGAACAGATCTCCAAAAAGTCAGGTAACAATGACCTAATGTTTACGCTGCCAGGCTGGGGTGAGGGGTAATGGGTAAGGCTTGGGCTGAAGGAGGTGAAATATCAGAGGGTAGGTGTTACAGGAGGGTGAGGAAGAGGCCGCTTTTGCAGTAACCATTTACAAAGGTCAAGGGTCAAACTAGTGAGCCAGTTGGCATCTACCTTCCTCAGCCTGCGCTCACTTACGGCAGCTCTGCACAGCCCCCTCAAGGGGAACGAACGCCGTCATTGAAGGTGACGACTAAAACTCCTTTGGGCAATTTGCTCTTGATTAGATACACCTGTGCTTTTCCTGCTGTGACAAGCCTTGTTGTCTAATTCAAGTCTGTACATCAGCCAAACATATTTGAATATTAAAACCTTCAATGTAAATGACTATTCAAAGCTGGCATTCAAGCTATTTTGTCATATATTCACATGATTGCGGAAACAAACGCCATCTTTATTGTAGTATTAGGATACTGGACTATTCCAAGATCAAGATTCTATACTAACCATTTCTTGGTGTGGCTATAATGTTTTTACTGTAATATAGAGACACCATACCTGCCCCTTTTCTTGGACATGCCTCCAGAAATTGAAAAGTCTGTAGAGTGAGAGAAAGACAAGGGTAAAGCTGAGTTATTTGAGTGAGTATGACCGGTGTTACAGCCCATAAATAGTGTATAGCCACAGAGAAAGAAAGGCCTGTGCTCCAGCTGGAAGCTTTAGCCTGCTGGAAGACAACTGTGACACACCAAACGGACAACTCCTACAGCCAATGACTCCTTAGCGTGGCTGAATAACTTCCTGGTTGCACTTTTACACAGACATGGAGGTCACAGTCTGGAATATGCGATAGAATATTTCCGTTTAAGCGAGCGTATACACTTAACTGACCGCAGAAGTCACGAATTTAGGGTTTAAAGGAGAATATCCGGCCGAGAGTATGTCAAAAGATGACGGCCGCTATCTCTGTAGCTGTCAAGTTACAGTGTGTAACGTAGCCGGTGTTCTGGTGTGCCGAGTGACCACGTTAACTGGTGACTTTAGCGGGAATGGGTCGCTAGTTGCTTTAGCTGTACTATAGTTGTTGGGAAAATGTCATTTAGTTGTCCCTACGAACGGCTTGCTTACTCTAGTCCTTTATTTAGTTTGATTTAATTTTACAAATTTATATGAAAAGACCGGTTTGACTCGAGCGAAAGGAGCAAAGCAGATACGTTAACATTACACACACATTTAAGACGTAACAATATCAGGTTTGCCAGAGGTACAACTATAAAACATTATATTAGGGTAAGCAAACGCAAATACATAGTACATCACCATTGTTTGGCTGTCATAGACTTTGAAGACCTCATACTTAAATTATCATATTTAAATGAACCAACGGCAATTTTCAAAATGTCAGGAATAAGGTTAACAGTTATCCCATTTCCGCTGCCAAATGTTAAATTTCTGTTTCCAATACTGATGTCAGTACAAGCAGCCGACGCATTCATAGTGAAGTCACCAGATAAAACGGTCACTGCTTACGGCAATACACCCGTGAGATAATTCCGCACCCAACTTAGACATTAGCTACGTGTTGTCGGCAACTATGATGAGTAGTTCACTGGTTAACCCGCAGCCCACCCGTGCAGGACCAAAGCCACCACACAAACGCATACACTGTTTGATAGAAACAACATGTTATCAATAATACAAGGCTGTCCCCTCTCTACCTCAATGCAGATGTTTAAGGAAGTGGACGCGGCTACATCCGTTTCTCGGTGCCCCCAGTGGTAACCACACCACACATTCATGGAACCACGCTGACCACAACAGCTGTATCTACCTTCACGGACCCATTGAATTACCTTTACGCGGTTTTCATATCAGTATTGTTCGCCTCGTCTGTCAGAGAAATGCTGCCACACACAACCCGCCCACGAAAATCTCGCGAAACCTTTGCAAAATGGGAGAATGGCGGCGAAAACTACGATTCCCAACAAGGTGGCGGTCACGACAAGAGAAGAGAATGACCAAACGAGCGCCCGGTGCATGCTGGGAAATCGAGTTCCTACCAGAGTGACGTAGAGTTTTAACTATCAGGTTGAGCCGATGTTGTTGGAGATCTTGTTGCAGTCTAGAAATAGCACAACTATGACATAGGACACAAGGTAACTCAAGCAAAGTGACGTCTCTACGCAAATCTTTATACTTCAGATTTGACTGTATGTTTAACATTGAATGTAAGAGTTGAACTTTGGATTTGAATTTTGGCAGAGATTTGAATTGTAATCCTTTGCTTGTTTGTTTGTAGCCTACTCCCAGTCTTTGAAAAACTCAAATCTTATGACAGCTTTTCAAACATAGGCTTTTGATAGATTGACAAACACAAATTACAATCACAAACCACAAAAATGTAACTGATGAACCATGAAATAAAATAAAATAAAATATTTTGTTATGCTTGCATTCATGTATTAATCGAGGTCAGATATCAATTAAATGTTTTAACATATTTATTATTGCCTAATTGCAACTGAACACATGAAGGCTACAGGCATCTTCAGTGTCTTTATGTCTCACAGACCAGCCACACTGTACCACTATCACCAGCACATACTGTCCCGGCAATATTATGTAAAAGTACTTATAGTGCAGAGGAACACTATCTACATGTTACACTCTATAACTGTAACGCACACCATGTGTTTACTGAAGCAGAGATCCAGCCAACTAAACCAGCTGCTATTTACTCCAGCTTGAGTTGCAGTCCGGTGAATACCAGAGCTTCTGTTTATTTATGTACGACAGCAAAAATTGGGATACTATGAAATCAAATGTGTCCTCGTAACATTTTATTTAATACATAATCTCAGACCAATAGCAATGATTAAAACAACAATTTTATGTATGTATTCTTGCACAGTCAGTCATTATAATTTGGGTTTATTTCTTCTCAGTACATTTCCAATCCATCCCCTGTAGAACGATGTGCTCATGTAGACATCAGGGGTCCTGGGGTCTCCACAACGGCGACCAGAGAAGGAGACAACTCCTGCTGCTGCTCCATCACACACCAACGGACCGCCTGAATCACCCTTGAACAGAGCAGGTAAGAAACTTTGAATGTAGGTGTAGTTTTAGTTCTTATATATTAGACCGCACACCTTTATTCATCAATGGAATGGAGACAATGGAAACAAAGTTTTGAAGTTTGGTTTGTCTGATCTGTCATGGTCTGGTGTGTTTTCATACCGCACAAAAGCCTTGTGAAGTCCGTGATCCAGTGGCACAAATCATCGCCCTGGTAATAGGAACGTCCCCCCATCTTCTTTGACAGGTCCTCATTGACAGGATGGTTACGTTGACCTCCTGAAGCGTAGTTGCTACAGTGTTGTTATCGCCTACATCTCCCCAGCCGGCTGTGATGCACTGACTTGACCTTCTCACCCTGCCCCTCTGCAGAGCGATCAGCTGCACTGCTGATGTCAGGTTGGCCCTCCCATCCAGCTGAGAGGCAGAGAATGATGATAGAGAAAATATTTAGTAAGTGCCAAATGTTTTCTACTGGACGCCGGGTGCTTTTATCTCATCTTAACCCCAGGTTTTATAGTATAGACTATATTCAAACTAGAAATAATACAGGGTTAGGGTTAGGGTTAGGGTTAGGGTTAGAGAAAAGGAGATTAGGCTTGTTTGGTTAAACATTACATTTTTATATAATTATTTTAAACACTTCTAACCTTCAGAAGCATGACATCATTTTCATGTCCATCATACTGGGGATGTTGAAAGGATCTGAGAGCTGTGAACTCCTGTTTTGTGGACTCATTTGCTGCCAGGGCATCAACTCCAAGCACAACTGTGTACATTCTAGAAATTGAAATTAAACAATGACTGGGTTAAACATGCTGACTGGTGATATTGTTGACGGAAACAAGATCTCTGACATCCATCACTTGAGATCAGCTGCCATTTATTTCGGCAATTAGGCTGCATTCAGACCTGTGGTTTGTTTGATTTGTGTCGGGTAATAATGTTCACAATCACACATGAACATTTACTGTTGGCTGTCCAGAATTTGTCAACAAACGCCACGCGCTTGCAAACTGTTTTGTGATTGGTCAGATTTGAGCAGGAAGTGAACCCCTTACCTGGAAAAAGTTTCCTACTTCGCCCGGACAAAATCACAAACACAATTACAAATGGAGCATCAGTAACATGTATGCATCATTGTTTTGTCGCTATTGCCTCGTTGATTTAACAAAGCGAGGTACATCGACAATAGGCCAATTTTGAGAGAATCAAGGCTACAAACACAAAAACAATGTGTGGATGCAGTCAAGTCACCACCTGATAATAATAACTTACTGAGGTATCCTACAATGAGCGGCTGTGAGCACAAAGTCCTCCCTCAGCAGAACCCCTCCACAGCGGTTACGACCTCTGAACTGCAGCGATGCCATGTAGGGGCGGGAGTGGGGGGGAGCATCTTTGCCTCCAACAATATGAGAACAATCAGCTCCTGAGACAGAAAATATGCACTTTATTATTCACTGGATTCTATTTAAGCTAACAGTGCTGTCACGTGTATGCTGTAATCTTTGCTTAAGATCACCAAAAGCAGAAAATGAAACATTAAGCTTGGATAAATAAAATAAAGCAATATTTGATCCTTTGATGAAGAAAATAATGCAGTTTGTTATTAAATGAATGGAATTGACCAAATAGACTGCAGCTTACCATGTAGAGCAATGAATAGCAGCAGCAGCACACAGGTGATGGCCATGGTGTGTGTGTTTGCTCAGATGCACCTTCCCCTGTTGGTCTTATGAATATTGGAGAACAAAGGTTGTTTGGTTAGTTTGTGGTCCTCATTGCCTCATTGAATTTGCTAAATTAGTGGTGTGAATTTGTTGGGGATTGCGCTGGGGTTACAAAAGACGTCTTTTCAAAACAGGGTTTCATAATTTTGACTTCCTCTTGGTTATGATGGAGGTATATTATCTTTTTTCTACTGCTATGATTGGAGATGTATGCTCTAGTTCAGTAAGTAAATGAGGGCAAATGTATATACAGACACAAATGTCAAACATGTTTCCAAGAGCCAGAGAGAGAAGGGAAAAGGAATTGGGGATTGGAGTGAATGAGAATAAGACTAATGTAGTATACGTTATCATTAACCTTTATGTATCTTATTTACAATTACATTAAAATTTCTTGAATTAAAAAGATCTAAATTTCATCTCTAACACATGTTGAAAAGAACCGTTGCAGCAGTTGTTTAACTTTCCTGTTACTTAAGGATTGTGCCAACGATCGTGTTTGAAAAAGGAAGTGTTATAACTTATTGCAGCCTCTAACAGCTCTTTAGTCACGCTCCAAAATATTGCTGCTGCTCAGCGGTGAAAAGTGAACACGAACAGACAGTCAAGTTTTTTTCAGGTTTGAACACCAGATTTGATTCCCCTTTTTGTCTGTACATAGAGAGGATGTGTAAGAGGGAATGGAAGCAGACTCTTTGTAAGCTGTGGTGATAAAAGGCTGCAGACTGAAGGTGTGCAGACTGTCCTTCCTCTCTAAAGTAAAGTACCTGTCCACCTGTAAAGAGTGGACAGAGTGGGAGAGAGAGCGGTGTTTTAACCTCAACCTTAATACCACGAGTATTACATTTTGCAAAGGTCGCAAATATACCTAATTGCACACAAACACATTCCATTTTGTGCAATGTACATGTTTCTTTCTTTCTTTGTAATGTTATTCTGTATGTAGCCTGGAAAGCGTTCAGTATATCAGAGCTGAGCTGAAACTGAGCTTGAATTTGCTATAGCATATAATGTATAACTATAGATCATACTGTGGAGTCATCAGACTTAAATACATAAATGCCTTTATTGTACAGTGAGCCACAGCTTCACTGTCCAATGCCAGAAGGACATGGAATTTAAAACAGAAATCCTCTGTCTTGGTATGCCAGAAGCACTCCAATAACATAGAAAGACACTGTGAAAA
Organism: Genypterus blacodes; assembly: GCF_046128005.1. Lineage (NCBI taxonomy): Eukaryota > Metazoa > Chordata > Actinopteri > Ophidiiformes > Ophidiidae > Genypterus > Genypterus blacodes. The sequence goes on along the minus strand of NW_027466870.1, from coordinate 933,830 downwards.
ACATGCAAACTTTGACATCGATTGAGGTTGGACAGAATGCTGCGGGTTTCAATTGAATTTTGCTATTAAACATTCTGGCATAGAGTGTGTGACTAGTTCATCTGTGGTTTCAGGCGTTATATAGTTGGACGTTTATGTGAAATACTGAGTTCCTCTTGTGTTCATTCATAATGAAGCACTGTTGCTTGAGTAAATATATCACATGTACAAGTGTTTCTGTTGGTTCAGAAGTAATTATGACTTGAAAAAACCCATTTAGCTTACAGTGATGGATATGTTTCTCTGTGGAAAAGCTTATGTCCTCCATGTTGTATGATGCATAAAGCCAATTAATAAATTAAAACATTTACAAGCTGGAAGCCCTAATGACTAATGGTTATGAAGTGTAAGGGAAGCTCACATATTAAGAGTTCACATTTGAAAATCTAACTTATGTTCCCACCAACAACAGCTCTACAGGACATCCCTGCAGTCAGCATGCCAACTGCATGATCTCTTAACCCTTGAGGCATCTGTGTCATGGTGATGAATAATAAAAACTCAACACGTGGGTGGCCTGCTATTGATCCCATCACATGAACAACTGTGTAGTGATCATGGCTTTTACTCAGCATCTTGATACGCCACACCTGTGCAGGAGATGGATTATCTTGAGGAAGTGCAAACAAAATGCAGGCTAAATTGTCAGTTAATGAATGATACCACTCATTCCTAACTATAATATTATCTATTTTACATCAATAGAATGCCAGTATACAGTATTAGCTTTGTATAGATGTGATACTGCTGCCTGTTACTGTCAGGTTAGTAATGAATTAGTAATGATCAGACTGAATACGTTTCAAGTTCTGACCATAAGAGGGCGCAACATCTCCATTGTTGCAGACAAAGCTGTCAAATTAACCTGCAAGCAGCATTCTTCGTTATCTTCTTGCTTTCTGCAATGCAAGAGAACGAGTGCAGAGAATTATTTTGATGATATGCAAGCAAGACCAAGTCCAAGCTGATGCTAGAATTCCGATAATATCATCAGTCTGACACCATGTAATGCAACCTTGCAGCTTCTCCACATGCAATAGAACTGTGGACATTGGTTAGACATACCAGAGCAGTGCGGCTCCATGCAATCACTGTGGTTATGTGGCATGTTTACCTTATTAGGATGGAAAATCCTAATAATCCAATAATAATCAAAAACAACAGGATTATTGTGTACATGATGATAGAAAATGCATGAAGAACAGTTTTCCCTTTTATTTTTACTTTTCTGAATTCCCTTTTCTAATTTTTCTAGTTTTCATTACAGATGTCATACCATTGGTACTTATACTGTGTAATCTATGCACCTGATAAATGTGTTTACATCTGCACCTGCTTATGCGCTTTGTGTTCTCTGACATTAAAATAAAATAAAATTGAATTGAACTGAACAGTGGAAAATCCTTAAACAATTGGCACCAAATATGACGATGAGTGTTATCTTGGGCCGTGATCCAACTCCATACTGCTGCCACTTTATGTTCCCAAATCCTTGTTAGAGGGAGGATAAAGAATGAGGGCATATACAGTTTCAGCAGCAGTAAAGACCTAGTTCGTACATCCTTACATGTTCAAGACGTATATGTAATGCCCAGAGATATTGAATCGGAAAGAGTTTGTTATTGATACTTTGAGCCCTAGTTTTACCTACAGGTGACCCATGTCTAGACCATGTCTCACCCGCATCTGCTCAGTCTGTCTGCATACAGTAGGAATCAAGGGTAAATCCCCAGATTTATCCAGGGATTTCTGTGGAAAATTGACTCAAGTGTTTGTAACATATTTCAGTGTTCCAGCCTGTGTTCATTTCTCTTCAGTCTCTCCAACAACATGATGGCACACACAGTACCTTGACTGGAGAAAGTGCCACGTGCTGCTCATGGTTTTTGTCTGAAAGAAACCACAGAGTTCTAATCCAATAAAAACTGTCTCACCTGCTTTATTTTAACTTTCTTTGGGAAAATGAAGCTAATTTTAAACTTAACACACTGAAAGAAATACACTTTTTTTTCGGGAGAACATCCACCTGTTAACTTTGAAGTGAAGGAGCATAGAGTGAGCTATTTGAGGCTGTTGTGTTGAAACATCACCGTGCACAAAGTGACAAAACACAGAGTCTGTCTAGCTTGACTGGCATAGAGAATGACTTCACACACAGTGGGGTTTGAGGGGCAGGGTGGATCGGCTTTGGCACGGCTCAGACTTTGCATGAAGCCGCTCTGACTTTGGTCTTTTCCAGTCATTAACAGCCAAAGACAACCTCATGATGTTGACTGGGACAGTGGCCAACATGTGGCTGGCCTGCCTCAGCTATATGCAAGGAGACTAGTTTGTGCCCCTTTAGCCCCCCTGCCCCCCTCTCTTCTCAGCAATATTATTTTACTTTTTTACTTATAAAATCTCAATTGTCTTTTGATTGCTTACATTTGGGCTATATTCTTGAATTTTGTTGGCTTTACCAGGCCTGTAAACACCTGTATGTGTCATTGAAGCAAATCTGCTCAGTGACACTGGACATAACCTGATCTGTGTTTCCATTCCAGTCTGCAGCGCATGTGGAAGCAAGTCTGCTCTCCATCCCATAATGTCTCTCTGACGCGTAGAGACAGTATTCTCTGGATGAGACAGAGTGCATTGCATAACATAGACAAACACTGATGATCATATCAGAGGAAAATCATTCCACCACAGGAGCAGCTTTAAATCAAGCAACCTTCCTTCCTATTTTATTATATTTACTTTCCTCTATTTTACTATAACTCCAATCACACAATCATCCCTCTTTCCCCTTGGTCCTGCTGTGTCTGGCATCGCTGCAGGCATCCAGGGAATGCCCGACATGGGTTTGGCGGGTCGACACCACATACCTGCGGCACGGCGTGACAGGGCTTTAGGGGTAATGTGGCGCATGTGCCACTCAGCAGCTCTGTCTAATGTCCAGTAAGTGGGTTCAGACATGAACACTAATCCACTCAGTGATGAGAAGGCCTCCGTCTGATGGCTCTGCTGCACGTTGCCAAGACTCTCCCAGAGCAGCCCCAGAGCTGCCCCCGGAAGACTCAGACAGAGCACAGTGGGAGCAAACCGGCTTCCAAGGGAATTATTGTAACCTTAATTAAATTTCACCTCCTTTTGCAGGTATTGTTCTGCGATATATCAATTTGTTTTTGTTTTTGCTCCTTTGAAATATTTATTTTCACAGGAACACACAGCATATGCCTTCAGTCTTTGATCTCTCTGTGTGCGTATGTGTGTTTTGGTTCACACACACACGGCTGTGATTCAGTAGTCATGTTCACGTCTTCTTTTTTTACATCTCTCGTATTGTAACTACCCCATTAGTTGAAACACAGGTGAAAGCAGATTTAACTGCTCCATTTTGTTTTGATAGTTGAGCAGACAGGACACGTGAGGAGAGAGAAAGTAATGATGTCATGCAAGAAAGCAAACCTATAGGTGCAATCAGTGGTGTCTTTATACATAGAGGATAAGACAATGCAGTATAATATAGACACATACAGTATTTGTAATATTGATCCACTGAACTTTCCCAGTAAAGTGTAAGCACTTATGCTTACACCTGTAATTACAGCCAAAGGTGAGGTCAGAGTGTCCTGAACACGCCCTCAGTGTGATTCAACATCACTGCAGCATGATGACATCTTACACCACCAGAGATCAGGGAAAACAAGATTTTCAGCTTTTACTCATTAGTTTGCTTTACAAACGTACTTAGAGTTAGAGTTTATGAAATGCGAAAAATTATTCATTTATAATTATCATAAACATAGTCTCTACCTAATGAGCAACACACACAGATATGCTCACAAACGTGCATACACACACACACACACACTCACACACACATCCATCGTCTGCTCTTTAGTCCATCTATTCAGCATTACAACATGGGCTGTTTTTGTAACAAAACAAGGCCTAATCCTAAATTCTGGGAGCTGTGAATGCGCCTCAACAAATGGCAGACAAATGAGAAGGATTAGCGACGGCCTGTGAAAGAGTGAAAGGTTTGCCATTGATCTACGGTGGTCCTGTTCTCTTTCAGGGCCACTCAGTTTGAAAACCCCACTGAGTAAGAGCATACAGGGCCACTCCAGAGCCCCCTAGGCCACCGAGAGACACACAACAGCCACAATTAGTCTCAGGAGCTGTAATGGCAATTCAATAAGCGCTTTAAAATTGTGCCTTAGTCCTTCTGCCACCCCCCAACCCCTCCTATTCCTCCCATTTTCGTCTACATACATAAGATTGGTATTATGAGTGGTGAGGGGCTCTTTTTTTCTTTCCCACCCACCACAGTTCTTTTCAGTCACTGTGAGAGAAAATGACCACACAGGGTTTCAAAGGTTTCAGAGGCTGTGGTTTGTTGTTGCTGAAGCAGCATGACTTGTGCCCCTGTAGACTTTGGCTAAAGCCCTCAAAATGAGCTTCTATTATTACTTTTTTCTGTCACTCAGCTGCAAATTAATTTTGAAGCATTCAAAGTAACCTTCTCCATAAAAGCTATTTTTGCTGGGTCATGCATACAACGCTTCCAAGTTCTTATGTCATGGCGTTTTGTGAAGCTCGTAATTAAATCATAGGGGTGTACGTAAGGTGTTTGGATGTGCAGAAATGTACTGTAATTTATGACATTTTAGAACATGAAATCATCAAAATTGGAGTGAACGGGCCTTTGTGGGAATGTGAACATCCTTTGCAGTCTAGGTGCTGCCTATTTTTGGAAACTTGAGCAACAACAATATTGGCATGACTTATGGTTTGAGAAGAAACACCTGTGCTCCTGACATGAACACATCAGCGCAGAGGAGGAGCTGAGGATGCTTTGTGGATGGCTGTCATGTCCATTCTCCTTGCACTGTCTTTGGGACATTCCAAGTTGATTTTGCGCAGTGTTTAGGTTTTTCCTTTTGCTTCACGATCAAAGGCCAAAGCTTTTGATCAGGACTTCCAAAGGATCCCTCTTGTTTTGCTGGCGAGCACACTGACAGGACAGTGGTGGAGCAATGATAATTACAGCTCCCATTTGGTGTCCCTGGAACTGGCAACAGCGGCTCCCCCTCAGGCTGAAAAGGAGGGAGAGATTCTTGGACTGCGAGAAAAAAAAAAAAAAGGAGTGGAGAGGAGAGGTAGAGGAGAAGCGATGGAAGGCGCCGACAAAGAGGCGAATCAATTAAGAGAACGGGCAGAAATTCATCACAGAGCTTCACATGTTCAGAAACACCTGTACAACTATCATACAGTTCTTAAACAGGAACATCAAAACACACAAGTTCTTTATTCAAGTGTAGTCTTGTACAAAATCCTGTAAATTCTACCCTGTAAATAATAATCAAATTTCCAAATTGCAGTATTTCACAGTTTAAATATTGATAACTTTTAAATAAGTAGTGTTCAAACTGTAACCCCCTGAGGGTGCAAACTGGAGTACAAAGACATTTGCATGCAAACAGTTTTGCCAGACCCCCCATACTGATATTTGTGTGCCGAACCCAGACGTTTGGAGCTGAACTACAGTGTGACTTCAGACCATTCTGACCAGACATGTACCCCGTCACAGTAATCTCACATTATGACAGGCTGAAAGGTTGGCCTTTATTCACCCCAAACAGCCACTATTCATCCCGACTCTCCTTTCTGTTCAGTGAAAGGACCGAGTGGCCTCCTGTGCTACTGGAGGGCCAGTCTGTGTGTAAATTACCTTGATGCTCCATTGGATAGTTCATAAGCGCAGACCTTTCATCAGACAGGGGAGGTCCTCCACATCAACACCTCTCCTGCTGTGAGTTTTGTCATGATTATGATGAGGAGGGGGGATTAAGTTGGAGGGCTCTGATGGAGATGTTACCAACAGTTAACAATCACAGCCATGCAGCAGACAGAAGCAGAATGCAATCATTTATGCCATTTAAACATTTTGCAACAGTTTGAAACACTGGCTCTTTGGGATGAGAGAGTCAGTCGTAATCTTCAAATGTATCCACTTTTTTATTGAAGTTTACCAAAATGAGCATGGACAAAGGCACTCAAATGATTTTATTTAGCTGAAATGTATGTAAGGATGTTTTCAGACACCTGCCCCAATACACAACCTGCTGTTAGGTGAAAGCTGCTTATGATGGACCAACATCTTACAATACCAGTTGAATATGGACAGTGAATACAACGCTTACAATACAATGCTTTCCCTTCTTTTTTTTTAAAACAGTGTGACTATAATCCACCACAAAAAAGTCAACATATAAACATCAATTTCAGAGTACAAAATGTTTTAAATATATTAAATGTTCTATTTGCAACAGCCATATTATCAGAGAAATAAAAACGTTAGCAAGACCTGACAGAGATGTGATATGTAGTAACTATATTACTGCTGTGTACAATTTAATCAATGGAGTTGCGGCTATGTGACATCTGGTGGATCTAAAAGAAAAGAAAAGAAACTCTAAAATGCTTCTTACATCACAAAATACTCACAAAATGATTATTAGTTATTTCACTACTGAATTATGGACCAAGAATCAGAGACTTTTTGTAGAATTTGCTGAAATCCTCTTTACATCCCGATTGCAAGCTCTCTGTGAAACGTCTCATGTCTCTGCGCCTCTTTACTGATGGAATCTGACTTTTGGAAGAAAAAAAAACCTTTGAGCCCGTTTACTACAAGGGGACTCACTACTTCAGCTGTCAATCATGTCTCATGTCCTCAGGTTGGAGGAGATATGTCAATCTTACAGACTGCTGCTTGAAGTTTATTGGCCGGTATAGAATCTATCTGACAGACACATCCTCACACAGACACACATAGTTAATCTCAGGAAATCCAGCATATTTATCCCAGTAGTTGTGTTCTTGTCATACAGACGGCTGCTTGACATCTGCCAATGTATTCATCTGCAGTAAGAGTTCAGTTTCATCTGTACAAAGTTCGTTCAGGTGCACGTCGTCGCCCCTTATCCAGTGGTGTCCCAAGCAACAGTGAGGATGTAGACGCAGACGTCGGAGCTTTCTCAGTGTTGTTCCGTTGTGTGTTATTTCAGACTGATAAATATCACTTACACGTGCTCTCCCACACACTTCCATTTTTTTTACAATGATTAATTAACATCTATGATAAGCTACAGTGTCCATTATTCCCAGTTTCTTGACGCCAAGCCTTGCTCTCCCTTTTCAGTCCTCTAACATCTGGTTAAAGTCGCCCCAAACACAGCTTCACCTGTAGCTCTACTGTACTGGACTGCATTACAGGGACACCATTACAAAGAAGAATGGAGGAAAATAACTTAAAAGTACATATTATTCTAAATCTACAAATGTTACAAACCCCAACAAATGTACATTGATGTGACAGGAGGATGGATTAATAAAAATAATTATACGCCCCAATTGCCAGTCAGGAGTTGGGGCTCGGGCAGCTAGGAGGGAAGCATGGGCAGGAAATGAGTGGACGGGTGTCTTCGCCGGGCCTTGTGACCTCGCCGAGGCTTTCCTCGCCCGTTCAGCGAAACAAACATCTGCCTCCCGCCGTACTTCCAGCGGAGGGAGGCGTACGTGTTGTAGCCGTTCTCCTCGATGCGCTCCTTGAATTTGCAGCTCGGGTTGTACTTCACCTGGCAATAGAGAGACAGACGTTTAGACGTAAAGGTCAATGTAGAGGCCACAGTAGAACATTTTTAAACTTTTAACTTTCTTTTAGAGGTCAACTTGCTATGCTTTAATGAGAACAAACACATGGCTCCAGCTCTGTTCTCCCTTGCTGTAGCTCTGCTGTGCACACTGAGTAATGACAACATGTTCCCCTTATGCACTAACCTTGTTTTGGGTGTGTAAGCAAGTAACTGATTGGTGTAAACATGTTCCAGAAGTAAAGGATTCATCAGTAACTAAGCTTGCAGGACAGCTTGCACCTCCAAAGGCATTAAAGATTGACACTGTTCAACCACACCCTACTATATTATACTATAAAAATAAGCATGAAGTGTCCTCTTTGAATGTAGAAATTTGAAGTAACGCGCTCATAATAATCAAAAATAACATCATTACAAAATAAGACATTGCATCTTCCAGTCAACATTTTGGTCAGAGTCCTTTTTATCTCCCTTCTAATCCCGTTTTTAATTCAAGTGACAAGCTTTTATCCACAGATATGCTGATCTGCGAAGGTAATCAAACAATCAACAGCCAGCAAAGCCACTTTTCCATGGGTGGTTGCCACTTCTTATCAGCTATTCAAAGAGTCTTGAAAGATATTGTAGTGACAAGAGGTTCTGCTGCATTCCCTGCTCCTGATTGTTATCGTGCCTCCATAATGAGTCTCTCTCTGTGATAGCATCAGGATAGTATGAGCCTGGCACGATTCACCTGCCCCTTTTTGGAGATTATGAGAGGAGGAAGGTCTGGCTTCTCTTTGGGTCTGGGTCTATATGTGTGCTGTTTACCGTCTAGCTGGCTGAAGCCGCTCATCTTATCACTACTCGCTGACTGATTACCTGTCCTTGATTTCTCTTTTTCTAAAAACTTAAAAACATGTGCTAGACACCACACACCTTAGGTCTGCTGTGTGTCTGATTTTTTACAAAGAGAGGTGATTGCTTCAGAGAGCTTGCTGTGCGAACAACAATTGGCAGAAGGCATGCGAAGACTTCTAAAGGAGCCCAGCTGGCTCTTTGTCACCGCTGGTTGGCTTTCTGTTCTCGATCTATTTTGACAGTGGAACAAGTTACCTCAAGCTGCAGGTATCCTTCGTCCTGGCCCAGGTGTACAGCCATGATTGATAGTAGCACTCTGACCTTTCTCTGGACTTTCTTACAAAAGATTCCTGAGATTTCCCTTCACTTCAGGAGAATCCAACATGTCTGGGTATAGGCACTCATTTGGGGACCCCTATACATGCATCCACCCCCCCTCCCAAGGCCCCCCATCTTGACCTCCAAAAACAATGTTACCAGGTTGTATACGCACCGATCCAAAGAGTGTGCCTTTCTTGGACATAGCTAAGTACAGCCCAGTGCTGACAGATTTGATGGCAACAACTCCCACACTGACAGATCGGATTTCCATCAGGCCTGGAAAATAAAAGAGGGAACAAGAGTCTGGGTTAGAAACATCAAGCTATGGGAGTTTCCCCATCAAAAGCCACTCTATCATTAGCGATTAGGATACCAGACGGCCATATGCTCTGTGGAGAGAGAGAGAGAGAGAGAGAGAGAGAGAGAGAGAGAGAGAGAGAGAGAGAGAGAGAGAGAGAGAGAGAGAGAGAGAGAGAGAGAGAGAGAGAGAGAGAGAGAGAGAGAGAGAGAGAGAGAGAGAGAGAGAGAGAGAGAGAGAGAGAGAGAGAGAGAGAGAGAGAGTGAGGGAGAGCCCAAGACAAGAGAAAAAAACACACAGAGGACACACACAATGGCCTATTTGAGAGATCTCCCTTTGTGAGGAGACCAGTCGAGCTCTTAAAAGTCCGAACAGACGGAACAAGTGGTTGAAGTTTGATCGTGTCAGGAAAACAAGGACACATTTATTATTATTGATCGTATCATTATTTTTGATAAATATTTTGTTGAGCTTCATTAGATATCCACAGACAACTTGGTGAGCTAGACACGATTTTCCATTGTCACTTGCGTGCGTGCAGCCAGACTCTCACAGCGTCACACACACACTTGTGCAGCACACACACTTACAGTACGCTGTCTGAGCCTGCCCAGTCACACGTCTATAAAAGTCTCCCAGCTCCAGATGTGACACTCCTGTCCTGATGATACACAGTGTTGTTTACTGAGGGACACACAACCCGTGTCTGATGGCCACTTAAGCAGCCTCTCTAACTCACTTCACCCCATGAAAAAGCTGGCAAGCTCAAGGGCTAATTGTTTCCTCTGGGCACTGATTGCAAACAAGTCCCATGTGGCTCACTCTTGATCTGGTTTTTGTCTGCATACAAAAATAAAGGCACACACCCATTGTCATGACTACAAGAGGGAGAAATGTTTTGGAGATGACCTGAAGGCTGAAAAGAAACTAATTGCTGGAGATGAAGCTCCGTTTTGAATGACTTTGCTTGTCTTTATTTGCCCTGTTTCACCTTCAAACACACCTGGTGTGGCCTGCTATCTGATCACAGCATGAAACCTTCTTTTAGCACCCTTGGAAACCAAAGCTAAGCTGAGGAAATATCTTGAGGAGTATGTAATCTTTATACACAGTAGTTTCTTCATTTTGTAAAGTAGAGGCGTAGCTGCATATTTGGCCAAATGGCGTGTTGGCTTTGGCCAGATCAAGTAAACAGAGCAACACATCAAGGTGCTGGAGGACAAGGGGTGACCAGAAGCTTTTAGGAAATGACGGAGTCATAAAAGCAGCAGGGACTTTGTGGCCAACAGGCTGACCGGCTGACCAGCCTCCAGCAGCTCAGGCGCAACGACCAAGTCCTGGCCTGGCAGTGAGTGAGTCCCTGAGCAGAATTAAAGGTCGAAGCCACCCAGAAATGAAAAATAAATGTTCACACCCGGGGTTGAGCAGGTGCTGCTCTCCCTGTGCTGCCATTTGTCCTCCCTGTTTATATGTGAAAACACACATTTTGAGCACAAGGCTTGCGCACAGGCTTGAGCTAACATGTTTGTGGATCAACAATATTTCAAAAAATGCTCGGATAGTTAAGGGTTAAATCTGTTCTTGACATTTTTCATTGTAATCAGTGAAGTAGGTGCTACAGTTCTTGTGCGTGATATTGCACCGTTGAGACAAATGAGGCTTTACGGCTTCATGACTATGAAATCTAACTAAAGAAGCTTGAAATCTTTAGTCTTCAAATTCAGCTCATCAATGCTTCAACGTCTTGATTGTTTAACTTTTACCATTTCTGCTGAGCCTTTGAACAACAAACAATGTCATTGTGAAGATGACAACCAAGTGTGAAAGAACCTTCTTGAATGTTGTTCATTTTTGAACCCGGCACTCATTTCATCAGTTTCGCCTGATTCTTGAAATGAAACCCTCTCTAATTTGTGAACATCCTTAGACTAGCACTGCTGCTTTCTCAGAGACCATTTGCACGACTCAAAAAATAGAAAAAAATACACACATATCAAATTATATACCTCCTAATTTTCCTGAGCTGCCCCTGAACATGGCTAGCCGTGCCCACCATGTGAGGTCATCTACATTAAGCACAGACAAAAAAGAACAAAGAGGAGAAGGAGGTAGAAGGTAAACAAACACAAACTCCTGTTGAGTGTCTTTCTTCTCTGACAGGAGCGTGCAAATGAAGCCCCTCTCTGCTCCTCACAGCTGCAGGAAAGGAAGGAGCGCCCCAGTCGAGTTCATCCAGGTATGAGCCCAGCTGCGCCCCCATCATTCCTCCTTTGCTTCTGATCCTCCGAGGAAACATTAACACTTTGATGGCAGCCTCCTCTTTACGAGCTGTGTGTACAAACACCGGGTGTGCTATGGTGGCACCTGGAGCGTGCGAGGGACTCATAAGCAATTAGCTGAGGCTCGGCTGGTGATTGGAGCTCTGCAAGGATTTATGGGGGATTAGTCCAGGCCAATGAAAACCGCTGGTGCCTGAAAGTGCTGCCAGCAGTAATTGCCTTTATTTTTAAGTTGGAGTTCCAGACACAGTAGGTGTGTTGGAAGCATGTGTTGTCCCATCTGAGACATTGCGAGGAGTGGGGACATCCACAGTGACATCCTAACATAAAGGAATTAGATCATAACTCAAAATCAGATGTAGATCCAAATAGGTGAGATCATGATCAGCAAGAGATGGAGACATTTCATTTGACGACATTTTGGAGTTTTGAAAATACCAATATTATCAATCATGGTAAAAGGCACTTAAACTAACCTTCTTTAAACACTTTATTCTATGCACACATGTGGGTGCAGCAGCCGGCGTGCACAAAAGGTCCAACATGAAGCAGGGATTTCACGTTGTTTAAAGGAATCACTTGGACTCTGGACGCTTGACCACACATCTATAAAGACCTGTTAGATCCATATAGCCCATAGTCCCCCCTTTGAAAAGTCACTCCATTGTATTCAAAGCCTGAGAAATCAGAGCGAGGCATTAAACTATTAGACAGTTTTCTGTTCTACTGGAATACAAAGGTCACTGTATTGGAAGATTTTTTTTTTTAAACAAAGCTTAATAGTGAAGAGGTATGTGAGTGTCTTTAAACAAGTTTTTACAAGAATTGTGTCCCAGATGGTAATTTGCTTTCAACTTTTCTGAAAAATTGTGAAATTTTATTTAAAAAATAAAAGCTTCAATCCTTTTTATTCAAGAACCCCTTCTGGAAAAAACAAGAAAATAATGAAAACAATGGAAACAAATTAACTCTTTCCTCAGCTGCCGTGGAAACTGAAGGTCACTTCTGTGCTATATTCTGCTGCACAAGTATCAACTGGTGGTCCTATTGAGCGGATGAATAAGGTACTTTTGGCTTCCCACTTGCAATTGGCAAGATCTCTTAACCTTTGACATGTTTTGGCTGGGACTGTCAATAAGTTCAAGCTGCCATTACAAGCAAATCCTGGACTATACATGTCTAGTCAACTGTGGACTTGCCATTTATTTCTCCTCTATGGGATTTTTAAAAGCATAGAAAAAGTCTTTTACCCAGTCTTTTTTTACTCTTTCTTTTCTTCCCGTTCCCCATTTTTTGGAAGTTAGCCCATCGTCAGATCATTCAAGCCTTTTCTGACCTTGAAAAAAAAAGGCAGAAAGAAAAGAGAGAGAGAGACACTCTCACGGGGTTCCCTTTTGTCAGACTTATGGTTTGGGGGGAGGAGTGAGGGGAGGCAGTACAGAATGAAGGTGCTGGTTATAAGATGGGGGGTTTTGCTGGTGGGGGCAGGCGCTTCCCAATGGCTGCTCCCTCCAGTAAGTCTTTGTTACTCACCTGTGAGGTGAAGAGCCAGACAAGATCTTATTAATGGCAGAGCGGTATGAATGGAGCTCTGCAACAAGTGGAAAAACGTTTCTTTCCATCGCAAATTTAAAGCAGAAAAGAGTGAAAGACTGAGCAAAGAGACAGTGAGAAAAGGAGATTTTTGAGCTCCTTTCCTCCTGTCTTCTTTTTGTTCCTTTCCCTGGTCTTTAATTTCTTAGGTTGCCCCCTTGAGCAGCCCTCCATGGCTCAGTGCTTGACCAGAGCAGAGCCTGGGAATCTCAGAGTTCCCGCTGTGCTCCTGCTCTTGATTGACATACCTTTTCAATTATTTCACAGTTTGCTTGCTTTTTAAACGAAGAGGGCCCTGTTGTTTTTTTCCTTCTGCCCTCCTTTTCAAAACACAAGCTTTTCATGTCGGGTCTCCACTGCTGGGCCTAATGGCTGTGACCAGCACCTTTGATCTGCCATGACCCCCTCGAAAGGCCTGGTACTGCGCGAAGCAACCGTCTGTGTGTATCGGCACAGACAAAGGCATCACTCACTATTGCTTTAAACACCTTGAGAGATTACCATGAGAACAGGCACTCTGGCGGAGGCCTTCACAGGTGGTGTGAGACGGAAACACATTAACCCTTGAATGTACAGTAAAACTGCTTTTTGATTAGCAACAACCACTCTGGTTTTTGTAGTCAAAAGAAACACAGATTGACTAGCAGCCATACACCATAATGATGAACTGTCTTAGGGGCAAGTCTTCCCTCACAACATAATGCTGAGTCACACAAAACTGTGATTATTGCCTCCAGCATGTCAGAGATCAAATCCAAGAAATTAGTCATCACAATGATGACACAGGGAGCAGGAGATGAGCGATACTCCTCCGTCTGAGCCAGAAGTGATGTAATACATTTTTTAGATACAGTTTAGAAATACAATTTAGTGTTTAGACGTAGTGAAGTAAATGTGACCACAATTACATTCAGAGGTTGCATTTTTTTTAAACCAGAAATGCCACCCATAGAGATGCTAAACTCACTGCATATGTTTTGCAAGTTCATTGTGGCAGTTCAGAGGTTAGTGTTAATTTCCCTGTTGTTGGTATAGCGCCACCATCAGGTCATAAGTCAGGCATATGCAAATGTGCACAAACAGTAGGTACATTAGGTCCATACAGTAGATTCATTACAGTAGATTTTTGTAGGATGGGCCACCCCCAATCAACTTTGATTTGATTTGGTGAAATCATAGGGAATATTGAAAAACAAAGTTACAACTTTTATCCAGCTTGTGTTCAAGCATTCTATGACCTACAGTTTAAAATATGTCAAAAAGGTTCAACATTTAAGTGGAAACAAATAAAAATGTTGAAAAGTGCAGACTCCAACCAATCTGACAAATCAGATAGCGACTGTCGATGTTGTCGCCATGACAGACAGACAGGCAGACACCAGAGAGTGTGATTCCGTTCCACTAACACTGGCTTTCTGTGAATAAAATAAGAACAGTTGCTTGTATTGATTAGTCGATTACTCTCACATGAAGGAACGTCTTGTCAGGTCCTCGTAATGGGAGTTTGCTATTTCTGCTGTGCGGCATGTGATACATTCTCAATGATGACCTCATGGCAATGTGTGGCTGATATGAAAACTGATCTTCCATTTGTTTGAAATATGCACATGACAATGCTTCTGGGGCAGAGAGAGAGAGAGATCCAGAGAGAGTGAGCTCATTTAAATGATTTACAGCATGATGGGAGGTATCTGCTTAAATAGTTTGCAGATTGTAGTATGCCCTGTTGTGAAGATACACTGAAACAGTATAAGGCTCCCGAACTACAACAGCCTTCTTTTGTTTTGAGGTGTGTTTGCAGAAAGGGCAGATTTCTGTTGTCATGATGTCATGACTATGTCTGGGACCAAGTCACTCAAAAGCCAGGGGGGAGGAAGGCTGTCTTTATGTTTGCTGAGCATGGGGACATTAAGGACCTTGTCTTATTTTAGGGGGACCTTTTGCATTATATTAAACACCTTTAGCTTTGCTTTCTCATTTTCAACAAACTACTGGTTTGGTAGAAAGGCCCAGATCTCACAACCAGGATGGACCAATCCTTTACAAACCCACACGCCTAAGTGGAACACGTACATGTATCCAGATACCCTCTACTTGAGTGAGAGGCAAGAGTTAAATACAGCTCCCTGATGAACCATGACTTGAGGGCTGATTGAGAATAACTACTGGTATACTTTATCAACTAAAATACTGACCTCTAGGTCAAATCCACCAAGCACACAAGCCCTTGATTAGCAGATGGTAAGGAATTCCCCGAGAGCTACTTCCAGTGCTAAAGAGGCCAGAAGAGTTCACATTGTAAAAAAAAGAGTAGTTGGTGGGAAAATAACATTTTAATATGTGAACTCCCCAAAATCATGACTTTATCTGCAGGAAAATTATTTATTTTCTTTCTTCTTTACATCTGCTTTGTGTTGCATTTATTTAGTTTGCAGTTTGTGTCTGTGCTTTGTGTGCAAATTCAATTCTAAAACATAAACAGTGAGACAAACAGTGCATACACAATGTTCTAAAAGCACTATAAAGCAAAAATGGAACACAAACAAACACCCGAAGTGTGTTAGATGTGTGCATCTATACATGACTTTCCTTCTATCATTGCAACCTGGGAAGCTTCTTCGTAGCTTCTCTGTACCGGTACCATTAGTAGCAGAGACGAGCTGTCTTCCATCTGTTGTTGCCATTGATGTGCTAACTCTAACCCTGCTCGACATCAATATTACACTAAAATGATAAAATGCCACTTATGTCTGCTGCACATGCAAAGCGCAATTAACAGCCACAAATAAAGCCGCTAACACATAAGAAGTGGAACATTTGTGCCACGCTGGGCGGCTCATTGTTTGCTATGAAGCTAAGCAGCTACTCAACCTTGCTACATTGCTACTTACAGCAATCAAAGTTTGATTAAATTCAACTCTGACTCTTCTGCTGTTGACCTTTCTAATGATGGAACAGAAGAGAGGCTCTTGAACTGAATAGTTGTTAGAAGTCATACAGCCTAAGCTTAAAATTGACATGTTATGTTAGCAGCTAGTAATGATTAGCCGCTAACAGAGTTTGTTAGTCTGGATTTGGCCTTTTTTGTCTGTTTTACCGTGTGCGAATGTGTTGTGGTCATTGGGGCTTGCAGCTTGTATATGTTTTAATTTATTACCCTGCTTAATGCATCATATTACATGGCATTTTCTAGAAACATATCAATCACTGTAAGCTAAATGGGTTTTATCATGTTATAATTAGTATTGAAACAACAGAAACACACATGTGACACATTTGCTCAAGCAATTCAGCAAGCAAGAGGAACTCAGTATTTGACATAAACGTCCAACTATATCACGCCTGAAACCACAGGTGAACAAGTTACACACTGTATGCGAGAATGTTTAATGGCAGAATTCTATTGAAACCTGCAGCAGTCTATCCAACCTTAATCGATGTCAAAGCTCACATGTTTTTCACAGTGACTTCCTATGTTATTGGACTGCTTCAGGCATATCAAGAAAGGGGATCTTTAAATTCCATGTCCTTCAGTGAAGCTGTGGGTCACTGTACAATAAAGGCATTACTGTATGTCCAAGTCTGATGACTCCACAGTATCTATAGTTTACGTCATACCAAACTGAAGGTCAGTTTCAGTTCAGTTCAGTTCAGTTTAGCTCGGAGATGCTCTACACTTTCCTGGCCATATACAATATATAATACAGTTACATTACAAACACCAAGAAAGCTAGTTTTCAATGTATAATACATGAAATTAAGTGTCATAATTTTGGACGACATCATTAGAAAAAATTCTCTTAACCAACAATAATATTTCTGCTTCATTTTTTGCTTTGTTTTGGTTGTATGGTTGGATTGTAGAGTTTAGTATAAAGTAATCATTCATATTTTGAATATTCTTGGGATTTGGGTTTTACTCCTGTGTTCTACTCTGGTTGAGCTCAGGCGACACAAAATGTTTCATACACTATGATGGCCTGTGATATAGGTCAATATCGATATGGTGCAATGCCCTCATTGGTTTAATGGACTCAGTAGAATAAGACAGCAATGTCAGATTTACAGTCTCCTTAACAGGTCCTGTGGTAGCCACTCTGAGTGCTCTACTGGCCCAGAAATGACGATTCGTGCATTAGTGTGAGTGTGTGTGTTGTACTTGGATCCTACACATTTCCCCATCATGCAGATTATCCCATCTATGTGCGTTATCTAACTGTCTCCTCCCAATCATCTTCACTTTTCGTTTTCTCCCTCTTTGCTTCCTCTCTCTTTCTCTCTTTTTCTCTTGATCTTTTTTCGAGCTTGGGTCACTTGTCTCTCCCTTCCTTCTGGCCTGACATTCATCATGCCTATTAATTCCCACAGGAGTGGAGTGATTTATTCATCCCATACTAACAGCTATACTCTGACACACACACACACACAAACACACACACACACACACACACACACACACACACACAAACGTAGTTTCTTCAACTGATTCTCTCTCTCTCTCTCTCTCTCTCTCTCTCTCTCTCTCTCTCTCTCTCTCTCTCTCTCTCGCACACACACACACACATATTGTTTCTACCTGTCTGTCAATATTCAGCACAGTTATTATCATTATGATTATTATGAATGTTAATTTAGTAATAATATATGCAATGCAATCTCCCCAAGAGAATTACACATCCTACAGAGCAAATACAACTCAATTTATTATTATGAAGTCCATTTTCATGAGGTTGAGTGTGGGTTTGTACAGTGCTTCATCCCTGCCAGATTGAGCCACTGAGGGAGGTGTAAAGCAGAGACAAGCTACCTCTGGACAATCCTGGGAGCAGTTTCCGAGCCTGTGAACAAGCCACATGGTGGTGATCTGCTGAAAGCCGACTCCAACACTCCCTCGGCCCTAGCCCCGGCCGCGAGGGGTGACATTCTCTCACACACAATCCAAAAGGGCCGGTCCTCTTTCAGGACTCGCACTCGGCCCTGTTACCCCCACCCTTTCATGCGGTGCTGCTGGGAGAGGTACTCCTGGGATTAGCCCAGCCAGGTCTTTCAAAGGCCATTAGAGCAAATTACAGGTATCCTGTTACCAGTGCGCTGGAACAGGCCAGGTGAGGGGCGCAGAGGCCAGGCGGGAGAGCAGGGGTCAGCTTGGGACAAAAAGACAAGGCCACCCTGGGCCCCACTCTATCGGAGTGTCTCCCTGGCTCCACGAACTGGTAGACCTACATCTATGAATGGCTCACTTGATGGGACCTCAGAGACATTGTCCCACCACCGTAACTTTAGCCTTTTTTTCTTAATACCCCCCACCCCCACACCTCACTCTACCCACCCTGGTTTTCTTGTCTTTCTATTGATGTGGGTATGGCTTTGCCCATATAAATGATTCTGTGTTAAGACTGTAAAACCTTAACAAAATAGAATAAAATATAATGTGACAGCGTATCTGTACCTTCTAACCTTGATGAATCCAGACTTTGGTATTGTGAGTATATCCGTAAACACTCCGTAACATCCAGTAATGTCCCAGCTACACTAACAGTATACAGCCCTCCCTTTGGCCAAGGATTTTCTTCAAATTACATTAACCATTTCTACTTAAAAGCTAAATTTGAATAGCAATGGCGACCACAAACCCATTAATGTGTGCTCTGTCAATGTATCAGTATGCTGCGGGCGACATGAGACTGATGCTGTTGATAAAGTTGTGGAGATGACCACAGGGAGTTCCGCTTCCTGCCATTTTCTCTGGAGTACTCGCAAACACACACAGGCACATAGACACATGTTCGCTAGCACAAAAATGCCTTTTGGCCCCCTTGTACCAGACACTCAAAACAACACATGTATGCACACACTTGCCTCACCCAATCCCAACCAGTGGATGACAATCTAGTGGAGGGGTTGCGGAAGTGTTTCATTAGCCAATTACCGCTAGTAGATAAAGCCTGCGTTCCCACAGTCCACAAGGCCGGGGGTCAAATGTGACCAATTACCCTCCATCCCCTCGCAGGACAGATTAGCCTGTCTGATTTATCCCCAGACAGACTGACCCAATCCCTCAGAATCACCGTCCACATCTGGGTGTGTGTGTGTATCTATGCGTGCGGGGGGTAGTTGTATATGACTGTGTGTTTGAAGAATTCCACTGTAAAAAAGGCATGAATCATGAATAAATAGACGTCTGTGGAACGACAAACACTGTCCATAATTCAACTTGACTGTCATTGTTAACGATTTGAAGCGGAGCGTGGCGCTGTTCTGTGACATGAAAATATACACCCACCATCATACAGTAATGAGTGTAGCTACGTGTCCTGTCAGCATGCACTCCATGGTCGTTATACAACTGAACACAAACCTCCACGGACATCCTAAACTGTGATTATATGTAATGGAACATCAGTGAGTTCATTAAGGACCTCCAAGATGCTGAATCAGAGGGCAAAGGCCCGGCTGCCACTGATCAACCCCGTAGACCTACATGCACGGTGGGGGGCAGGCCAGCCAGCAGACGGCTCGTGGTGAGTTGGAGTGCTGGAGTAGTGAGGCTGAGGGACATGAGAGGTGAAAAAGGTTAACGAAGCACACAGTGTGGGCTCTTCCTGGTTGTCTGCGTGTGTGTGGTACCGAGGGGCCGCAATCTTACCGACCGAGGAACCTTCTTTAATCAAGGAGAGAGAAACTACCTCCAAATCATGCATCACATCCGTAACAAGCAAAAGGCAAGCTATCAAAGGCTTCACAGATAGTTACGAGCAGATTTGCCTGCCAAGAGCTTTGTGACTCACGGCTTCTGCAGTTTCCTGCACTTTGGTACTGTGGGAGGGGAGGGGCGGCATGGCGGGATCCACATTAGACTGAGGTCATTCCCCTGTGCCACGAAATTTCAGTAAACTGTTGTGTTGCATCTGCAGCTGGTTTGGTTGAATGTCCAGACCAGACTCAACCACCCTGACTGGAAACATAATCAGGAGAAAACAAAGGCCTTGTTTACAGTTTCCTACCTTCATCGTCATTATTAGAAAAATCTACACCCAGTTACCACATCTGAATAGACCCAGGATTGGGTTGGCTCAGATCTTAAAAATTACAGAGTAACAAGTAGATGCTGTTATAAGCATTTCCTGGACGTACCTATCTTGCAGTTGACAAACATGTGTTAGGCAGACGCGCAATCAATTACAATTTGAGAAAGAAGTCCTGTATTTGGCTTTGGTTGCCATCAAACCTGTCAGCATGTTAGCATACGCAATCAGATATTATGCACATTTCCAAAAAGTCTGCTCTTGTAGCTTGTGTTGTGAAAATAAGATAAGGTGATAATTAGATATCATAAGTAGTGCAAGTTGTAATTTTGCTATGTCTACAGCAGAAGCACTGCTTATTTTAAAAATCTGTTAACATTCATTTGCATGGTCCAGTCTATATACTGACTCTTAAATATCTTAATGATCTTGAATCTCTGGAATCAACCAACCTCAGTCTCACTCATCAGAACTCATCACATTGTATCTATGTGACAGTAAAGCGGTGGCCTGAGTGTGAGCATGTGCAGCTAAGGTGTGCCGTGTGCACATGCGACGCTCCACTGGCTGAGCAGCAGGACACAAAATATTCTCCATGCCCCGAGCTTGCCCCATATTTACATTATTAAAATGAGATGGACGTTCAGGAAGATGACAGAAAGCACAACAGTGAAATCGGGCCCTGTCAGAGCTGTCACTTGCTCCAGTGGTCAAAGGGCCGTGACCCCAATCCTATCCACTGCAGGGGAGGAGAGGGGGGGTGGAGACAGCAGGAGAGAGAGAGAGAGAGAGAGAGAGAGGTGGTGGTAGGTGGAGAGGAGTGGACAGACACAAAGAAAGAGACAGTGAATTATGTGTGCATATTAACATAGAGCTGCTTTGTGATTTGATATATAATGTCCACTTTAATGGTTATTATCTGGTGATACATTTACACCATCAGGTACAACTGACACAGTTCCAACACTTATCTGATTTGTGTTGAGAGCATGTGAACAGATGATGACTGACGTTTTGGCAGAAAACATAGATGCCTAAAGCTGCAACAAGTGCTTTAATCCTTCTTCTCCAACTCAAATATAACAGAAATGTTGCAGGGCTGTCTCTGTGACCTTTATGGCTTTTTACTTATCTCTGTTTTGAATGTTAAAACGTCTTTTGCATATTTAAACATTAAAGAAAAAGCAAAAAACACATACAGGCAAACAAAATCTACATTGGGCATCAAGACCTGTAATGTAAATGTGTTTTAAGTTAGAAATAAAAGATGATGTTGCAGTCAGAGAGCAACAAGCTGTTTCTCAGGACAAAGATCTCAGTGTTATTATGGGAGTGGCCTGATGTAAGATGTGGACTGTACTGTTTCAGCTATAATGCCACAATGCTCTGTGCCACCCTGTGCGTTCAAATGAGGAGCGCGGCCCTCCAGACAAGACAAACACCCACATGCACACACACATGCGAGCATCTGAATTGAGTGCAAGGTAAGGTCTGGTTCATATTAGCCATTAGGGAAAGGAAATGCACATCTTTTTCAGTTTAGAGTCCACTTCATGCTGCTGCAATGGCACAAGTATAAACACAGGCACATGCATTCTGAATGTACACACACACACACACACACACACACACACACACACACACACACACACACACACATTCAAAGTGCTCACAGAGCGCTCCGACACGACACTCACATCCTGCTCATGTTCGTTTAGCTAAATGGCCTCAGAGATAAAAAGCAGGTACGGGTGGATGTGTGTAATGTGGTTGGGCAGACGAAGCTGCATGGTCTCAACCTGTTGGTATGTGTGGACCTGCGCTGCAGTCGTTTTTTGCCTTCCACATTTGCATTAATTATCCTACTTCTACTTTCAGGAAATGCTTTTGCAGAAAAGGGTTTATTCACTCCAGACAGCGATTTCTCCTGCTCCGCTCTTCAAGGCAAAAGAGATTTTTATCAGTTTGTTGACTTTGAAACATTGGTGATTTGTTTCTCTTTATTCAAAGGTCATCTACAGGCTAGAGGAAAGGTTAAAATACAATTAGTGATTAGTGTTTAAATCGTAAATTCATCGGTTCAGCATCAATTAAAACCAAATGTTAAGTCCACATGGTCCTGCTGTCGTGACCCATATATATATATAAATGCACACAGTCCATATTCAAATGTGGACTATGTAGCCTTTATGGGTCATAACTGGAATGCAGACATCGTGGAGTTCATCACACACCAGTCACAGATTAGGACTACACACTCAGATACTTTGGACCAGAAATGCACCGTGACAGTCAAAGTCATTAATGCTGCACTCATCTCATATCACCTATTATCATGATCTCACACTGTCAGGTAAGCATTCACGAATTCTCTTATATAAGCTACACAGTGATAAGCACACAAATGAGAAGTGTAATATCTGTCTGATAAGTAATGATCTGATGGAGAAACCCAATAAATTGTGGGTCCAGTTCTGGATCCAAGTGCAAGGGAATAATCTCTTCGAAGTAAAACCAAATGTGACAATAACACAGGTATAATTATCACGTGATAAACAGCTCACATATCAATAGGTGCACTTTGGTCCAGATCCATATAAGGAATGCGGATCAGGCAGAGTATAGTATATGCTTGGAAGGCAGAACAGTAATGGGATCGCTGTACAATAACAAACTTGACTTGACACAGCTTTTCTGCCCTTAGTCCATTATCTACTGAGCTCCCCTCTGCTCATTGTAAGCAGCACCTCTTCCCCGTACAGAGGTGTGATACTCTATGTCTGTTAGCGCAACCAGGAGCTGTAAACTTGATTTCGACGACTTGATTGCCTGACAGCAAGTCAATATTTAGCCACAAAGAGTCATTGACAGACAGGTTGCTGTCACTGTGTGCGCGTGTGTGGGTGTGCATCCACATCTACTGAAAGTCCAGAGAGTTTCCACGTGCTTCTGGGGCTTATAGCTGTGCAGAAAAAGGGTGGAGAGCTCAAGATAACCCTGAATGTCAGATGAGAGAGGAATCCAGCACCTGTTTTTACTGCCTCTTGCTGCTTCCTTTATGATAATGACCAAATCATACAGGGAGGGTTGCTTGCTGTTACTGTTCCATTCTGATTTTAGGTCAAGGTTTTCTCACCTTCAAACTAAATAAGCCAGTGAGCCAAGGCTGTGTTTAAGGATGCCAAAGGTGTTTCTATTCCCCCGTCTGCAGCAGGAGATCTGTTCCAGTTGCCTTTATTTGAGGGCCAATGGTTAAACACCTTCCAGGACATGATGTCTGGAGAGAAGCCTTATTGGAAGGGTCAAAACAAAACCATTAGCCTGTCTTGGTCTACCTAAGGGAGAGGCTATCCTGTCTCCCCAGATTCAATGGGCTGATTATGTGTGTGCACGTGTACATTCATCTGTGCTCGTCTGCGGTTCGAGATGTGCTTGGTGGCTGTTCCTCGCTCAGTGTTTCCTTTGGCAGATTATTTCGAACATGTGGTTCGGCATGAGTAAGAGTAGCCGGCTGGCGGCTCCCTACTGATCTAATTAATACTCATTTTACGCCCAAAAATACACATGGTAACAGTGCTAATAGTCGCTCATTGAGGAAAAGGCCAAACTTCATTCCCATTTTAAAAAGTTACTGCTCAGCTTGCAGGCCACCTACAATAATGCACTGCCTGACTGTACTGAATTGTAACTCATTACAATGGTGCATAAAGAACCTAAATCATTGACAGAGTCATTTTTGGACAGTCAAAGATGTGAAACTAAGATGGAAAAAGAAGCAATTAAAACCATCTTTATGAGCCACAATGAATATTTTAATCTCAGTATATTTCCCTGCATAATTGTGTTCTCGTGCCGTTAGATAATTTCCTCCTGAATGCATTTAGAAAGTGATATATTTGCTTGTTAAATTCAGTGTCGTTCTGTGCTTTCACAAGACTTTGAGAACATCACTGCAAACATCTTTCATCTGTGGGCTCTAGGATGTGAGCGGCTTGTTACTGGCACTGTGAAGTCTCGTCTTTTGTGTCCCCTTCACACCCACAGGATGTCCCGAGCTGTGGGACGTTATAAAGGAATTGGCTGCTGGAGCCACAGTCAGACTCTATAAACCTGCTGATGAACCCAGTAAATCCCAGAGAGGAGCCAGAGCCGCGCTACTCAAGGTTGTTAGCTACTAATTGCTACATTTCCAGAGCCTATTCATGATATCAAACCCTGGTGGCAGAAACCAGGGGTGTCAGGCTAATTAGAGTGACACCGACACTCCAGGCCTTTAATGTTCCCAGGACAGTGTGTGTGTGTGTGTCTGTGAGTGTGTGTGAGTGACCATGCATGTTCAGCCTGCCTGCAGTCTGTCGCTAATGCTTTATTTAACATTCTGCTTCTCCATGCCAAGCAACAGCTGGCAAAGGGTCGATTTTCGCTTGTCTCCCACCGGCTCAGGCCACTGTCCGTACTGGGAAGGGTAATAAAGGCAGGATTCGTGGGATTTTACCCCTGTGTTGGCATCTGCATGTCCGCACAGCCCCTGTCTGGTGAGACAACCCAGGGGAAACCTCGCATAAGGCCTAATGAGGAACGGGAAACGCTCCAGCACTCCTCTAGCCTTTAATTTCCACCTCAATACTGAGCAGAGCACGCCCCGGCCCTTCTCCGAGCCTCATTAACATGTGTATTCTCCTGATTCTAAACACCAAAGCACTTCCTCTGGCCAGGTGCTTCCCTCCTTTAGCCCCTCCAGCTCTGGTGCTGTTGATCCAGTCACACGTCCCTGTCTGAGCTCCCTACCAGAATTAATGGTGAGTCATGATCGGTAGGTAGAACGGTCAGGACGGGGTAAACTTTCTCACGCCTTCAAAATGGCAGTCACCGCCGAGTAGACATTTTCTAATGTCTGCTGTAACGGCCTGTGGATGTCATTGTGCCTAAATTGCCGTCTGGATGAATCACAAAGGGGCCGATTTTCTATTTATTTGAAAAAGTGTCTACATGGGAACACAGCTAATTCGATTTTAGTTTGATTACCCTTTTGTTTTCTGTTTAAATATGTTTCAGTGTGTTATGATGTGTGACTCTGCTGCACGAGCGCCATCTAACATTACCCTATTAAGAAGCTGTGACAAAAAATTGCTATTTTCACTCTCTGCTTCATGGATTACAAATGATTAAGCAACACGCCAACATTTCTTAGCTCTCACTGCCATGTTCGTTTTGCTGTACACACATTGTCACGAAACCCCCGTCAAAGAGATCAAAGCGTTTGGAGGATATAGTCATCTGTCTGAAGCACTCATCCTGTCTTTTCACATTTTCAAATTCACCTCTCTCCTCGGCAACTGACAGTCCTCCCCCCCCCCTTCCATCTTTGAATAATTTCCACAACATATTTGAAACAGGGTGGAAGATTTTTCTTCCCGTGGGCTCCGTCCAAGTAAAATACACTCGTGAACTCGGAAAACTGTCGCATCAAACGGGTGAGATGTTGCAAAGTGAGGGAAATGTGGTAAACACAACACACACACACCCTGGCTGTGAGAGCGGCAGAGGGCAGAATGAGGCTCGTCTAGCTGCGGCGGCTCCTACGATTACAGCCGTGCGGTGAGGTGACCTTATTTCCGTCACTACCTGGAGCCTGCACAAGTGTTTGATGCCTTTAGCCACACACACACACAGAATTGAACCGCCCATCCACAGATGAAACCAAAAGACCTCAGAGTTTATAATAAAAAGAGAGACATAAATAGAATACAGGATTGTAATTATAGCCACGCAATTGCGATCATTCGACGCGTGTTTTGATTCGTCCTCTTACCTTCAGATCTGCCGTTGCGATCGATCATTGGCTGGTTGTTGGGTGTGTCTGCGCAGCTGTTGCGCTGCAGCACTGTCTAATTAGCAGTGTATGACCGATGACCCAGGACAGGATATGATGCGTACCTGCCTCTGGAGCTTTTGTAAACACTTGGGTGTGTTTTTCCTCTCCATCATTTTCTGCTCTAGCGTAGGTCAAAACACACACTCTGAGGCCCTCTCTCCTCCCGCGCTGCACGCTGCCTCTGCTTGTTGCTATTTTAACAGGTTATTTTTAGCCGCTTCTCTTATCCAGCGACTTGCAATCATAAGCAGACCTATACGTAGAATGTGTTCTTATCTTGTCTCGTTTCTGATTTGATTAACGAAGAGATCAGGACGATTGTTACAACACACTTCAGGAATTGATACGTGTGTGTGTGTGTGTGTGTGTGCGTGCGTGCGTGTTTGTGTGAGTGTGTGTGTGGGTGTGGGTGTGTGTGTGCGTTCGTAGAGGTTCATACATCAAGTGTGGCCAGACAAGGCAGGAAATGTAACAGATACTCAGTCAGCCTGTCTTGTCCTTCGCTGATGAAAGTGTTGCGTTTCATCACTTAGCAGAAGGAGGATCAAGTGAGCTCTTGTCTGATCATTAATAACACCTGTAAGATGGAAAGGCATTAAGTGGGTTTACGTTAGAGTATGATTTGAAGTACTAAACGTTGTATTTTATGCATTCATTATCTCAAGACCTCTGGAAAGGAAAAGAGGTTAAAATGCTTGAATGAAATGAAATATTTGGGGGTTTTTTCATTGTTTTTTTTAAA
The DNA here is from genome assembly GCF_046128005.1 of Genypterus blacodes. Taxonomy (NCBI): domain Eukaryota; kingdom Metazoa; phylum Chordata; class Actinopteri; order Ophidiiformes; family Ophidiidae; genus Genypterus; species Genypterus blacodes. The sequence goes on along the minus strand of NW_027466870.1, from coordinate 907,172 downwards.
CCAAAACCTAAATGTAAAGATACAAAGCCAGTCACACTGTTTACTATGCCTGCTGAAAGGCAACTCCACCTTATTCTCATTGTTTGGTGATAAAGATGAGTCACCAGAGTCACACTGTATGATTTTGGCCATAAATCTTTGACTGCCTTCCCTCTCAAGAGCGTTAAATCTGTCACACTGCCATCTATGACCACTGTTGGATCGGTCGTCAAAGCTAAACTAATGGTTAATTGCTGCATACATACATGGAAAACCAAGAGTGACATGCAAAGGTGCTCTCTCTTGCGATGTGTCTTTTGCATTCTATGTCAACTCTGTCCACCTTTCTCATCCCTTTCACGTGCCATCCCTCTCTCTCTCCCGCTCTCTCACTCCCTCCCGCCGCTCCCCTCAGCTGTTCCATGCTCCCGCTCCACTGGGATTGATACAATATTTTCCAACCTCAATTAGCAGCGAGCAGCCTGTTGACTAATTCCAACTGTTTTTGCACCTGAGAGGGAGTTGGGAGTTGGGGCTGGAAAAACTGAGTGGGGTGGAGGTGAGGGCTGGGGCTTGGGTGTAGCAGGCAGAGCTGTCGGGACACCAGAGCTGTTTCGACATGAGTGTGAGGGCAACAGGGAGGACAGAGGAGGGGTCGGCCAGACTGCTGAGCGGCGGAGAGAGAGCATTCATCTTCCACTGGCACAATGGAATCATGAGGTTAATGATGCTGGAAATAACAGCACTTTGTGTGTGTGTGGGTGTGTGTGTGTGTGGGTGGTATCCAAGTATATTAGCACGATACATCAGAATACATTGAGCTTCAAATCCGATCCAAGTAAGTTTGGTATGTGTTTTTATTCCTGCAGTCATACTGATATTGCTCTGTTGTATCTGTGTCACCGCTCTCGTCATTAAATATGTACAACTTCCTGCCCGGCCCTCCCTCTATAATCTATATAGCATGGCCTCCTTATGTATCCTCACAGAGAGCCAGTGAAACCTCAAAATGGCCTTAAAACCAGATCTGCCCCATCATGAGGTGCGACCACAGCTTGACCACAGGGTCCATTTTGTTAATTTTGAGGCAAAGCCTACATGACCGCCGGCTTGGCTCCGTGCTGAGCTCAGGGTGCACTGCACACACCCTCACTCTCTGTGAGCATAGAGAGAATCGTTCTTTCCACCAAAGGAAATGAGAGGATGATGGCTAAAGTGTATGAGGACATTACTTTTAAAGGGGACTGCACTTTTTCACGGAGAGCCACTGCAAACCCTTGTAAGCATTACTAACATCACCAAGGCAAGGCAATGATTTTCAATTTGCCTGGGCATCACTTTTGCTACTTTCCAAAGGCTACGGACACTTACTGATTTTCTTACATGTTGCCAGTGTGCTACCCGTCTTACAAGCTGAATTATGAAGTGCCAAATTGGAGCAAAGTTGGGATAATATTTTGTCATGGGGGATGATGCTATTATAAAAATATAAATCCCATACTTGGAGAGGCACACAGTAATAATTCACCTCGACTTGAGCTTTTCTAGGCGCTGTGTGTGGCTCTCAGAGATTGTGCCAGGTGAGTAATCTAGACAGGTTAACAAATGTCACCCAGTCTGCAGCTCGGACTTGGCCTGTTGTGCTGCTCCCGTATGGAAAAAATCTGACTCACCCACTTATGTAAAAACACATTAATGACCAAATACATAAATATTACCGTCAAAGCCATAAACATCTCTGAGAGCCATCCAGCCACTAAGTGACTAATGGAGAGGGAGGTATTCTCATGGCCAGAGTTGGCTCCTCTGACCTGGTCAAGCATGTGAGAGATGAAGGCATTGATGGAGAGGCTGAAGTGGCATCGTTGCTCTGTGAACAAGCTCTCTTGAGGTGTGACTTATGGACACACACACACAAACATATTACAGCTTTATTGGTGTAATCATTAGATCCGACCTGATAATGAACACCTACTTTCCTGGAATGGAAGGTTGAGCCGGTCTGACAGATAGTGAAATGAAACTCACATTCACCACTGATGGAAAGTAACTATCTGCATTTACTAAGTATTGTACTCAAGTAACTTTTTGAGATATTTTACTCGAGTATTTCCACTTACTACACATTTCAGAGGGAAATTTTACTATTTTTAAAACACATTTATCTGCCAGTTGTAGTTACTATTCACTATTTTACATTCAACATGAGACAAAATTGTAACTTGATGGGTAAAAAAACATTGCATGAAGTTATTACACTTATTCATTTTAATACTTAATTCTAAAAAGCTACCAGTGATTTTTGCTGACCTTTGTAATTTCTCATCATTTAACACTGATAACCTTCACAATGAGTCGTGCTGCTTGAGTAGAATATTCTAAGCAGGGTTTTGGCTGTGATTATAGATTTCCTTCCATCCCTGGCATGCACACACAGCACCGCATGAGCACCCTCACTTCAACGGTACAACTCCACTGCATCCAGGATTGTAGATTTGTAAGAAAAATCTGTTTATATTTACATCTGCCCCTTTCATCTGATGTGCTCTCAACACTTTTGACAAGTTAATCCCCGTTGAAATTAAATCTTTTTTCCAAGCCGAGTTTGCGCGGCCAACTGATGCACAATGTCTTTCCTCGAGTCAGCGTTCTTCTAAAGTGCCAACTGTCCCACGAGGAGCCTAAATCCACACTGGGGCATTCCCTCCTTACCTAGCAACGGGCTTCTCCTGCTCTAAACACAACACAAATAGCTCAGCACTGATATAACCACAGGATTCCCTATGAGCAGCTATAAAAGTACACTGATAAGAAAGTCCAACCATAAAAAATAACATTGAAAACGTCACAGGCAGTGCCCTCCATTCTTTCAGACTGCACCCACATTCAAGATACGGCTCTGAGATCTGACACTTACTGTCTGCGTAGTTTTTCCGCCGTGTGCCGTCCACCTTTCCAGTTTTGTCAATACAGAGGAAGAACTTGTTGGCGGAGTAAAGTCGCCGTAGTCGAACGTCGCCCTCCAGGTGATTGTAACTGCGAGTGTGTCTTTCCAAAGTCCAAGAGCAGTTGATGCCACTCGCAAGCAGCTGAAGAGGCTCATGCCCGACCCCGGGAGGACAGGCTCCAGCTGCAGTGCCAGCAGTGACCAGGAGCAGGGTGAAGCATGCCAGGCAGAGAGAGGCCGCGCTGGGCAGGGGGAGAAGTCGCCCGGTGGCGGCTGCGGCGCTGGCAATGCCAAGGGCAGGTTCAGGACAGAGCTGAGCTACGGACCGCGTCCATCTGCACATGGTGGGTCAGACTCCCGAGATGCACCTTGCGCAAGCTGCAGGCATGCTGATGATCTGGAGATGCCCCAGTGAGAGGGATGACAAAAGGGTGGGAGCCCTGGAGAGAGGGGAGAGAGGGAAATGACACACAAAGTAGGTCTTCTGGATGTCACCGGTGATGAAGATCCACTTTAGGGTACATGTGCTGACAACAGGCCTTCCTGCTGAAACAAGCTGGTCAAAGTTTCTTCGGTTGGTGATATGATTTCCTTGTCATCTTCTGTCCATTTCTGACTGCATTCCTCCTCTCGTGTCATGAAACATACTGATATTATGAATCCACTTTCAAAAAGTTGTAAGTTCTCCTTGTTTGTTCTCCTCCTTAGTCAGAGGTCTTCTCTCCTGGTCCACAGATAAAGTCCTGGTGTGTATGTGCATGTGTGTGTTTGTCTATGTGTGCGTGTTCCTCTAAGTTTGTGAAGTATGTGTGTGTGTGTCTGTGTGTAAGTGTGCACCTTGCGTTGCTCTCCTCTTCCCAGCTGGAGAGGAATAAGGTGCCTGTCTGAGCTGCTGACCCGTGGCTGAGAGGGAGTTGAATGAGGGTTTGGTGACTGGCAGTGGTGTGTGTATGTGTGAGTGTGTGATACAGAGGAGCAGCAGAGAGGGAGAGAGAGAGAGAGAGAGAGGGAGAGTGGAGAAAGAGAGGGAGTGAGTGAGTATGGGAGGGAGAGAGCCGGTGTATGTGTGTGTGTGTGTGTATGTGTGTGTGTGTCAGAGTGAGTGTGTGTCAGCTCGTATGGGGCAGTGAAGCAGCAAGTGAACGGCCTCGTGCTTGGCTGTGTGCAGTCAGTCAGTCAGTCAGTCAGTCAGTCCCCTCTTCTGTGGGAGCGGCTGCTGAGTTTTTCTGCAGCATCTCGGGGGTAGAGCGGAGACGTGAGGGGGGGGGGCAGGGGGGGGGGGGCCTCCGCACTCATTCATAACCATTTCAAACAAAGTAGAACGCCTGCATCGGCCAGCGTCCCCTTTCTCCTCTCTCCCTGCACTTCCAACTCATTTGCTTTCTCTACCTGAGGATTTCATTCTCCTCTTTTCTTTCCCCCAGACACCTGGAAAGACTTACATTACATCCCCGTCCTATCCCCTGACCTCCTCTGTCTACCCCCTTGATGTGTATGGGAGGGAAGCGTTTCAATTCAGACTGACTCCAGCTCCATTACTGTCTTGCGAGGCAGCAGCTTTTCTTAACACCTTCACTTCTCTCTAGGCCACGTGGGGCAAATTAAGGAAGCCTTTTTCTTTACCCGGCTGCTGGTTTGAATCATCAAGCAGTAGGAAACGCGCAGCAGATTGGGAGTGTCGGTGGAGTTAGTCCAGATGAAGCCTGAGAGAGGTTTGCGATCACCTGTGTTAATATTTCAATGAAACACCCTCCTCTTGATCTTTGCCTTTTAATTTGCAGGACCAGGGCGGAAATGAAGAACACCTTTTTTTGTGACTTCCCACACTCTTGTCTGTCTTTTAACAGCCTGAGTAATGAACCTAAATCACGTGTCGCAGCAGTGCATGCAAATGATTTGAGCAAAGCTTCGGCTCATCCAAAGCAGTCCAGTGTAACGCACAATATACAGCATATGCACCCACATTTATGTCGAAGGGGAAAATGGAGGGAAGAGGAATCAGTTGTTCGTCTGATCGGCTTATGGGGGAGAGAATTCATGCACAGAATGATTAAGCTGCTCTAAGTGTTAACTTGCTTGATTAAATTAGGTTACGATCCCTTTTATGTTTGTTGTTCAAGGTGAATCAACGTCTATTTATGCAGATTTCAGTTTAATTCGTTTAGCAATGAACTTCTGTTTCTTGGTGCAGGTAGAGACAGAAAGGAAAAGAAGATGAAGAAGAAGTTGTTCTGAAGCGAAGCCGCCCATGTTGCTGTGGCAGTTACTTCCTTTTTTTATTAGGGTCCACGTCTCATGCACCACCCCGCCCGGGGCCACACTGGCTGGAGGAGTGTAGTGCTCAGTGACGGTGATGGTCATTTCACACTCTTTTGGCTTGTTAACAGCTCCCAGAGACTTGCTGTCCCCCTGGTCTCTGTTTAAACCTCACCATCATAAAGATTATAAGAAAGAAACCAGTCGCCTCTTGCGTCCCAGTTCCTTCTCTCCCCCCAAACTCCCCCAAGTCATTCCTGTCTATCTGTCAGTATGTTGTAGTCATTGGTGCCCGCCAGGCTCCTCATCAAAGCTGCTTTCCGTGTAGATCTACGTGGGCCCTTCGTAAAAATCACAGTCTTTCACCCCCAATTAAGCCACGCTGTTGCTTCTCTTAACGTTTTCAGGCTCTTTACTCGTCCTTTACTCTCCTCCTATCTGTCTCCTTTAGGGTCAAACCCCCCCTCCTTGTAGGATGCTGTTTAGTCACCACCACGCCTTTGCTTTTTCAGCGTTGCTGGAAAAGTAGAGTGCGCGAAAGAGACTGGAGGGAGAGAGAGAGAGAGAGAGAGAGAGAGAGAGAGAGAGAGAGAGAGGGGTTTGTGAATGTGTTTTTTGTTAGAGTTTGTATGAAGTTTTTCCCCATCTTTTAGAAAAAAAAAAAAAGATGTAAATAGTTTTCAGGACAGCTGAGTGTTCGCAGGCTTGGCTCAGTAATTGATTTATGGTGCTCAAGCTCTCTCTATCAGCACCGTAATGGAAAATAATATTCCTTAACACAGTCCTAGAAGGCTTTGGATACCAGCTGCTTTTGATTTATGAATCTCAAATGTGCGAGTAGTTCTAATAAAGCAGACTGTGTGAACCCTTATAATGTTGTAACTAATGGTTCTATTAATGGCTTGTGCCACATTTATGCTTTTATGATTTATGAATGCTTTAAAGGCCGGTAATAAGTGTTAATAAGTACTTCTAGGGTGCCAAGTTGTGACAAAATCCCTTTGGCTGGTGTTTATCTGATGACTCTTTTATCAACTACATCCAGTAGACGGATCAGATTAGACCCCTGGACCATCTTGATCAAAAATCCATTTAGAGTGTGACTGTGAAGTGGAAACCAAAAATGACGACCCGAGGATTAATTCAAGGAAATGAATGCATCTTATATGGGATTTGTTAAGTTTTCTGTGAAATGTTGAGATAAATATGCAATAACTACACAAAATAACACCAAAATTAAGTTTAGATTGTTTTTCTTATTGCTCTCCACAATAATTTGCAATATTTAATAATTTTTATATTATTTTATGCAGTATTTTGGAAGGCTATATTGGTCATCCTCGTGCACACACACACATGCACAAAAACAGAACACATCAAAGAAAGCAAGAGAGAAAAACAGATAAAGAAACCTCGGGAAGTTCCAGTTATCCTTCCTCTGCTGGAATTGCCCCATAATTAAAATCGTACAATCATTCTATGCACTGTACGACTACTTAAAAGTCAGAGCGACCCCTGAGGTCAAGAACAAAGTTTGGGCCTGATGTGAATGTCAGATGTGGCAGCAGATTGCTTTGTGGTGTGGTGGAGGAAACCGTCTGGGCTGTGAGCTCAGCAGCAGAGAAGACACAAGCATAATGTCATTCTTTGTTTAAAAGTTTTTTATTACAGTGTGTAGATCTTTGATTTGGAATGCTAATTTATTCATATCAAGGTTTAAATGTGGACGGAGGGAATCATAAATAGCTCTTTATATATTTACACTGTTTGGTATCGTCTGGATCATTTACAATCAGTGCACTTGAGTGAAATGAGCCCTGAGCAGCGTGACTTCAAACTTCCAAAATGAGACTTCTAACTTCAAAATCAGAAACAGGTGGAGGTGGAAATAAATAAATAAAAAGTTTGGTCCTTTTGAGGAATCATTTCACAAGTGACACTTTGGTTTAATTTCCCATGTCCAATCCTTCCAGAACCCAGCGAGCCCCTAAGCCTGACCACTCCACAAGGACTATCCCCCCACCCCAGGGTGCTGTTAGGTAGGTATGGTTCGGTGCTGGGTGGGTGGGTGGTTGGGTGGGCGTGCCCTTAGCTGAAAACTCCACTCTGTGGCTCAGGCACCCAAGGAGGATGTTCTCAAGTGGAGGAACCTAATCTTTCCCAGCAGGGATCCAAGCGGCTCTGTAAGTGTATGAATAGAGATAATATCTCTATAATGAGGCCTGTTTTGTACCATCAAAGTCTTCAAAAGGGTCTGAAACTTGACCTCCCTCTTAGCGCTGACAATCCCTCAGTAATAGGTCCTATTATTAATTGTTTTGCCTACTTGGTATCTTTCTGTCTAGCTCTCTTGTTCGATTACTCTCCCCTTCATTTTCTCTTGTTTTCTTTTAGCCGTTCACCCTTGACCTACTGCTTTTAAGTGCACTGACACACTGCAACTCTCTAACTCAGTGTTAAATGGGTATTCAAATTGTTTACAAAGCTGTGTCCTGATAGGTAAGCACAACAGTTGACCTCATACATATTCACAGGTGGGAAAATATCATAATTTCTGTGACTATGCAGTTTATCCTACTGGTCCAACACTGAATGTTGCAACCCAGTATGTTCGTGCTTGCTATTCCAGCCGTCTGTCTGTGGTTGGCTGACAAACATCCGGAGATGGTTGAGGAACTGAGCATAAACGCCACAGCCCAGTCCCGCTGAGGACAAGCTGCTTTGCATATCCTGACTTGGTGACCATTGTGCATTGTAGGTGGCATGGGGATAAGTGGGTCGTCTATCTGATGCTGTGGCTGCTCAGAGAGATCCAGTTTGACCAGCACCAGATCCATAAGCTGATAGCGGCTAGTTGTATTCAGGTGTGATTAAACAAATGTACTTTGTTAAATACTGTATGTGTGAGTACGTATGATACATCAAAACGCAAGAAAGGGCACAGATGAGAAGTAGAACACTCATTAGTGGTCTTTCTCGCCCTGTTTGTTATGATAGATGACGTTTAACATGCCTGCTTTCTAAAGATATACAGTATTTAAGTCCATCCAATCTTGTTCCAATCCAAATGTAGACCAAGGTAATATTACTAACATAAGCTGAAAGTAAAGCTGTTACAAAAGCATTTAATTAATAAAATAAAGATGGAACTATAGGACTAAATTAGACTGAAAATTTTATTCTGGCTGCAATAAAAAAAATAAAAAAATGTTGACATTTAAACTCAAGTCATTATTATAAACGCACAACAAATGCAGGTGTAACACAATGTCGTGTAGAGAGGAAAACAACACTTTACACAACCTTGGCTGGCGCCGTATTTCCTAACGCTCTGGATGACAACAAAACAAAAAAGTTCTGCATTTGTAGCAGTTACAGTAGTCTGAGCATTGTGGTTCACCAAATATCATTACAGGCTGAACTTTACAGGATCCTCTCCAATTTTACCCATTATACACTTGTAAATTGTAGCATAATGTGTTTTCTTAACTTGACACGCTAATTCAATCCATTTTAAGTTACTTGGGGGGGGAAACTCACTGCGAACTGTGTGAGTCACAACACTCCACATTGCAGTAAAGGCTTTTGTATGAGCCAGGAATCACTCTAATGTACCATGCCACACTTTAACGAGCTGTAATGGACAGAATGCGTGTAATGTAATGAGAAATATTTAACAACTAATGTTTGTATCAGTTTACAGTGGAGCAGTAACATCCTAATGCACTGCTTCAGGTCTGGCCAGGAACTGTGATTTGAAAAATGTGTTTATTAAACTTTCCAAATCCAGCTCCAAATATTACTTCTTTGTTGTCTCGGATGTCACATAAGTGGAAGCCCATGAGGAAGGTTCTTAAGAAGCTGTTTTTTCCACAGGGGGAGAAGTCACTAATTCCATGTATGAGGTGCAGACACGCACACATATGCACACACACACAAGAGCCGGCATTTACCCACACACAAACATCACACAGAGAAGTATCTCCATCAAGTTTGCCTGGCCAGGTGAAGCAGTTTCAAAAACAGCCCTCTCTCCATCTGTTAAACAAATAGGGAGCCCCTACAAAGGTGTGCAAAAGAATCCACATGATCAAAGTGTGTGAGAATGGCAGCCTTGTCCTGGCCTGGCCATTATCAGGCCCCATGAATGCCTGTCTTCTCCTCTTTTGTCGGCGGAGGCATTGACAGTCACTCACCCGGCAATGACTGTCACACCAGCGCAAAGAGGCAGCCGCCGACAGGGGCCAACCACATCAAACGAGCCTGTCAAGGGGCCCTGCTCATGAACCGTGGCAACAAACACCTCCTGATCCTCACCTACAGCTCAGCAGCAGACACCCACCGCTGTGCTCTCAGCCACTGCCTCCACTGAGAAAAGATGTACTGCCTGGACCTCATTTCCCTCAGTGCCCCCCTTCTCTCTCTCTCTCTCTCTCTCTCTCTCTCTCTCTCTCTCTCTCTCTCTCTCGCTCTCTCGCTCTCTCCATGTCAAGTAGGGCTTGTGTTAACCTCCAGCCGGCGGACACACAAAGGGCTGCTAAAGTGTTTAAGAATGCTTTATGGATGCATGACAAGGGGAACCCGACACTACTGGAGGTCAGAAAGCATACAGGATGTGAATGAGATAAATTCTGTTTTACTTTCAATTTAGAGCTGAGTCACAGTTGATGTGATTTAAACTGTCCAATGTTTGAACCTTAAAAGTGCCACGAAAAAATAAAAAGAATTGTCAGCGGGGTGTATCGAGTGTTTTGCTCTGCAAGTGAGCATGAGTGCCACACACAATTTGCAAGATATACAGTAACTTATCAGCTTCAGGTTACATGAAGGGAAATAGATTGAACCACATGTGCACTGATTTTTTTCCCCCTCAAGGAATGACAAATTTAAATAATTGAGACACTGCGGGAACTATTTTTGATGAGTTTGCTTTGGCTTCGTTACTGGATGTGATTTACTACAACTCCAATCAGTCTCAATGATTTGGACACCGTAAAATGAGTGAAGATGTGGATACAGTCAAACTGTTGCTGATATTCAGTTACAACTACAGGAAACAAACATTAGTGCTTTAACTAATTAGAACTAATCCATTTAAATAAAACACAAGATCCTGTCAACTTTTCTGAAACTAAACCAGATGCCTTCTTATAAGCAGCATGAGGAAATCATTTGAGTCATATATATTTACTCCAATTAAGGTGGAAAAAATTGCCAAAATATGGAGCAAGATATGATTCCTATAATGCTGTAAATTAGACCTTCACTCTGTCTCCTCTTTGACCTCTATGATTAGTCCTTGACTGTGGTGAGACTGCCCCCTGTAGGCCAAACACCTTACACATTCATTTTAATGTGTGACCACTACAATACACACAAAAAGGAAACCAGAAATTGACAAAAATTAAATAATTTTGACTTTCATCAACAACTCACATGCAAGTAACTGACTGCGTTTTTCAAACCCCTCCCCAAGTCTAGTTTATTTTCTATGAGCTTCGAGTTTGCTTTGAGCGGTTTGCAACTTAAATATATATGTTAATATATATAGGAGGTGATAATTCAACTTTATTTCACCTGCTCTTTAAAATGTCCATAATTGTAATAAGTATTACATTATCTGGCAGCGCTACAGACCTGAAAGCAACACTCGATTGATCTGCGCTCTTCTACCCAGGTCTTGTAGTTGGATGATGACGTCTTTGGATTAGCTTGGTCTGTTTTAAGATGGCTGCGCACTGCTGCTGAATAACGCGCCTGTACCGTCCCAACATGTCACTTCTACGCGTGTGTGCCCTTGCTAAATGTTGGAACCGTCGAAGTTTGTTTGAAAAGTGTCTGCGTGTGAGCGTCACCTTAAGGAGCGGGGCGGTCAGGCGGATATCAGGTGAGCCAGTGGCTAAAATGTCTCAAGTCATACTACAAACATTAAGACATGTTATTGTCCTGAACCCTCGCTGTCCACATGGAGACGCAGTGATATGGTGACATCACTAGTTTCATAAAGATGAACATGTATTAAAGCTTGCTACGCTGTTTGGGGATAAATGTGTCAGTTTGTTGGAGTCAAACTGTCCTTAGCAAGAGAGCGAACTACTGTAATGTATCTTCATAGGACAAGGATGAACATAACTTGGCAGAGAATCAAAACAATTAAAGCTTAAATTACCTCTGAAGCTCTGTAGTTGCCCATAACGGTCACTCCGAAGCTATATAAAGTTTTTCCTATGATATAACGGTTTCAGTCGTCAATAGGCAGTAAGGGAGTGGAACATGGACTATTAAGGTCCATTTTTAGGTCTATTTAGAATGTGGAATTCCAAGATCAGAGATGATGAGAATATCAGCAATATGTCCTTAAAAGACAAATAGGGTTGCAGGTGTATTGACTTCAGACTTGTAGATGCAACAGGATGTTATTGCTCTGTATTTATTATGGACTCTAATTGTTGTTACGCCCTCTGTATGTGTCTATGTGTTATCAGAGACACCGTTGTGGCTTCAAAGAAGGAATTTCGCACCGTCGATCCCTAAGACGGAGGATGGGAAGAAACGCACACTGGCACAGCTGTCTGACGGTATGGTAGTTAATTCTAGAACGCAGGTCTGATCAGGTTGTCGAGTTGCTTTTAAACTACAATATTACACCACATCAAGTACCATGTCGCAGTTGGCATTTGGTTCTTCTTTGGTTCTTCTCTTTGTAATCTTTTTTACACTTATAATCAACAGAAACTGAACAGGTTAAGTCAGATGTGAGTTTTAGTTGTTGTCTTATTTCACATGTATCAACCAGAAGTGGGTCAGGATGAGTCTGTTTCTTGACTGATTCTGTTTCTCCCCATCAGTGCTTGAGGCCCGGATCCAGCAGCTGCAAACGGACGTCGTTCTAGACGTCCAACATGCTAAGGTTCAGTTTCTCAAAGCCCCTTCTTCTGGAAAAGGACTTCCAACGAGTAGGGGTCCCAAAAACATTGCCCAGGAGAAAACGGACATTCCTAAATTGGAACAACAACCTTCCAATAAAAAAGCTAAGCGCTGGATGGAGAAATTAACTCAGGAGAAGAACAATAAAATCAAGAAACAGCAGAATTTACAGAAGTATATCAAGGAGAAACAACATAGAAAAAGCAGCGCAACGCCTCCGCCTACGGAAGAAAAAATCGCTGCTCCCGTGCCTCAGACCGTCTCAAAAGTGAAAGGGAAGGACTACAGTCATCAGTTAGGGAAAGACACTACTTTTCAGGCCAAGGACGTGAAAGACCTTGAGAAGAGGCTGAAGAAGCTGGTGGCACAGACATCTTTTGTAAAGCCGGAGCACCTGCCAGAGGAAGATTACCGTACACGTCGCTTAAACGAACACATCCAGCTTCGCACCCGCACTTACCTGAAGGCGTGCGTCTCCGCCAGGAACCTGGGCCGGGCGCACACTTTCCTGCTCAACCAGCACCGGAATCTGCGTCGGCGAAAATTACTCACCACCAACATCTACAACATCATGATGAGGGTCTGGGCCAAGAAGGTGAGATTCAAAGACACTATGACACAGATTTGAAACCAAATAATAAATTGAACGTGCTGTCCTTCAGAAGTTTTGAATGTTTGGCTGATGTTGACATTGAATCCTGAGGGTAAACGTGGACCTAACATGCACTTATCAGAGACTGATTGTCCTCCTTTGTCTCTCTCTTTACAGGCTTCGTGGAATAATATCAGTCGCCTCTTTAAACTTTTGGAAGAAGCCAATTTGAAGCCTAATCTGGGATCCTATTGCGCTGCTCTGGAGTGTATGGGCCGCATGCCTAACTGCTCCCCACCGGTCATCACCAGGTAGACACACACACACACACACACACACACACACACACACCCTGGCAATTTACTGTATCTGTCCAGTGTTATTTGATATTTAAAAAGAGATCGTTACCGCAATCGTCAATAGCAAGACTACGGCAATACCGCCAATCACCAGCAGGGGTCACACTGTCCTTTTTGATGTCAGCTTTCCAGCATGGTTTCTTAGTTCTAGCATGGAGTTGTTGTTACTGTAAATAGAAATACAGTGTGTTGTTTTCCTGTGAATTATTATAAGGCAAGCTTATGATTTATACCAAGACCAACTATTTTTCATCAGGGGCTTCAAGAGAAACCCAAACTGATGCAGACTGCCAGCAGATTCAGTCTCTCTCCTCTACTGTCCAATGACATCTACAGATGTTGTAGCTCAGGTGTCATTGACATTTAACACCTAATTTCCTGTTCCTCTCCCTCCTGATGGGTACTGCTTCCATAGCAACACATACAGCAAAATGTCTGAGCACAACTCCCATCATGAGTTTCCATTTCGTTGTTCTTGAACAACTGTGTGTAACTTCCACGTACAGGAATATTGCAGGATATTTCCGGACATGAAATACGAGTGCGCATTTCACAGCTCCTGGATTGGACTGGCACTGTCACAATAGGTACCCCTCATTGATTGCCACCTGTACAATCAGCCAAGGCCTGCTGATTGCGATGATGGACCCTAGGAGGGGGGGGTAGATTAAGCCCTCTCTTGACTTCATGGTCTGCGTCTTCTGATGAAGCAAGCAGCCTATAAATCTGAACATAGTTTATAGCGTCTTTAACAATCCACAATGCTTTTTTGCAATCACACACACACACACACACACACACACACACACACACACACACACACACACACACACACACACACACACACACACACACACACACACAGAGGTCCCCAGGGGTGTCAGCCTGTGCAGCATGGTCCAATAGTGGGACAGGTGGCAGAGCAGTGGGCTAAGTGGGAGCTAGCTGGTTGGTTCATCGATCATTGTAAACTGATGCCTCACTGACGTTGTTCTGCAGTGTCTGCCTACCCACCCCCCATCATGGCCAATTGTCTGCTAATAATATTACACCGGTCCTCCATTTACCCCTGTTGCGCGCTTGCCTTTTCTGTGGTAACTAATCACTCACTGATACAATCACTTCCTCGCCCCTCATCCACTGACTCACTCACTCAATTGTTCACCGAGATACTCACTCACTCACTCACTCACTTCCCTGATTCACTTATTCACCTGATCCCCTTGATTCCTTCCCCATCCAATAATGACTCACTCATTGATCAGCTAATCCATTCACTCTGCACTCGTCTCGTCAGTCAGTCACCACTTCACCCACTAACTGACGCAGAAGCTCCCTTACTTGCCCACTCACTCACTCACTCAAAACTACTCCACCTGGTCACTCCAAAGACTCGCACGCACATAGACACTCATTCGCTCACCCTCTTGCTTCTCCCTCACTCACTGGCAAACTCCGCTTTTTCACTCACTCACTTACTCACTGGCGACTCTTCAATTGTTCATTCTGACCCGAGCACTAATTTGCTCACCCACTCACTTACTCACTCACCCACCACCCCCTAAGTGTTCCTATTGTGTGTGCGGTGTTCTTGAGGGCGCGTTGCTCCCCAGGGTGCAGCAGAGCAGTCACTAGGCTGATTATGTTCCGTCTTTAAACCTCTCTGCCCTCTTTGTTCCCCTGGACCACACTGCCTAGCGCCCAGTCTAATCCCGCCTTTGTTCACGGCTCTCTCTCATTTACTCAGAGTAAAATTGCTCTTTGCATCACAGGCGACCCCAAGGCACAAGTTAAAGTACAGCCAAATACTGCAAGAATGAAGAAGTATTTCTAAACATAGGCGACATCACGACATCACAAGCTCATGGATGTGATATCATTCACAGTGCTTCCTTCATTTTTTGAAATTCAGGATATCATCCATGGTTAATTGTTTCAGATTAGATAAATTAAGGGAAAGCTACTGAGCCAGATGGTAATTAGTGAACTCTATTGAGGAAAAGAGGTGGTGGGTGAAGCTCTCTCTCTCTCTCTCTCTCTCTCTCTCTCTCCCTCCCTCCCTCCCTCACTCTCTCCTTCTCTTCTTCCTCCTGGGCTGACGACAAATGGGTTTCTCTCTCACTCACTTCTGTGGACGATATCATTGCAGTTCCCTCTTTAACCTCTAGAGAGCAGTGCAACCAAATCCAGCCTCCGGGTGTCTCAGTCTGTGGTAGACGAAGGCTTTATACCTCACAGTGTGTGTGCGACACCGACAGGGCTTCGCTCTACAGGTTGAAACGGGTAATAATTACATATAGACAAAAGACTTCATAGTGTGTACACAAAAGACACACCTCGGTCCAGTGGGGTAGAATGAAAGAGAAGGCAAATTATAATGGCAGTTGTGTAATTTCGTACTTCTATTGACAGACATTATGCTTTGTTAAACCAAAATCTTTTCATCCATCTTTTACCTGAAGTCAGATGTAATGGGATTAGGGCATAGAGACAATAATATTGCTTAACATTAAAGGTAAAACATAACAATTAGTTGAACTGCTGAAATGTATCACTTTAGCCATCGAATTGCATCATCTTGATATTCTTTATTTACCAGTTTCCTAAGTATAATACTGTTAATCATATTGAATTCCCTCTCATTTATATTCCATAGTCTGGTCGCACATTGGTGGCATTGTTTGAATTCTGCAGTCCAGTCATGAAGACTCGTGCTCTCTGTAGAAGATTCTATTTGAATAAACATTTCTCTGATGTTGTCGGTGCCCATCTGCCTCTGGATCAACCTCATGATTTCAGTGTGTGTGACAGAGAGGCCCAGCAATGCAAATACCCGCATTGCTATTCTGCTACTGTTGATCGGGTTAGGGAAACCATACGCAATGATCTCACAGATGTGGGTCTTTGGTTTGAACTTGAATTAATAGGGTAACCAGTAAGGTATGTGATTGTCTTGGGTCTCATTCCCTTATGGAGAGGAAGGTCAGGTGGTTGTGAACCCTGAACCTGTGATCAGACTCTAAAGACTGTTCCATCATTATAATCATTGTGGAAAAAATGCAAATCCCTCCTTTGTCATCTGAAGGGCTGTTTTTCTAAATAGTTTATCGCCTAACACTCATTATGAACAAGCACCAAGCTAACACAATGGAACAGAGTTTTCATCTCTGTTTTAGTGGGATTCACATCTCTCTTTAGATGGAATTCAGTATGAAAGCTTTAGTTTAACGCTGTGCTAAATGTCTGTAATGTATCTGTGTTTGATGTGTGTTGTTTGTGATCTTGCTGAGTTTATCCCTGTGTATTCAGATGCCTGGCCGAGATGGAGAAGGACGGTCTGTCCGCGGATGATTTGTTCAGCCAGTTTGTTTTCCGGCAAGATGAGAGAGACATGGTGCTGAAGGCCCTGCAGATTGTGAAACCCGACTACCAGCCGGGCCCAAACGTCCCCACGACGCCCCCTTCATCGCTGGTGCAGGATTTCTACAACAAGGTATCGCCAACTAACCACGTCTTAATCACTTAATCTCTACACATCAAACTCAGTTGGTTGATCATCAGGAGCACTATTTTGCATGTTTTGGTGGCATACAGAGATAAGAATTTTGTTATTTTTCCACATGCCTTATTATCAGGATCCTCATTAGCCGGCTGACTGCCTTCTAATGGGTCCACACACACACACACACACACACACACACACACACACACACACACACACACACACACACACACACACACACACACACACACACACACACACACACACACAAAGGCCATCTGTTCCACTGTACTCATCATAAATGTTGTTACCAGGCCGATTCTAATGGAGGTTGTCAGGTTTCAGATTAATCTCAATTCTGCAGATACAGTATTATGTTCTATGTGCTCATTTCAGGTTTGCAGAGATTTTAAACGAGTCATACGTCAAATGTCAAAAACAAATAAACAATGATGACAAATGTTATGTCATAGCCATTTCTTCTAAATGGTGCATTCCTCCATGTTTCCTTAAAGTATATAGTGTCTCCTATTAGCCAAGTCCATTTCCATAAAGAATGGATTTGCAATTCAAAATCAGAGTTAAAAGGCCTTATGGAAATTAGTTAAGGGAATTTATATAGAAACTGATGGTGGGTGTTTATGTTAAAAAAAAGAGGTGATAATGTATGAGTATAAATACAGATATTAGTTATTTCTGTGTATATTTTTTGTGAGCCAAAGCAGCAGAGGTGGTAAAGCAGACAGAAGACTCCAGCGTGGCTATGAAAGATGTGATTGTCACCCCTTCACAGGCTGATAGGCAGCAGACTATTTATAGTGAGCCAGCGATGCTTTCTAACAGGTCCCCCCTCTTTTCTTACCTCTCCTCTCTTCTCCCCTCATTTTTCCACCATCCGTCGCACTCCTGATCGTCACATGATTCGTTATTAGGCCGGCGGCTGTATTTTTAGTGTCAGCGCTGGCACCACATTCACCTCGGTGTTAATCAGGTTCCAGTCAGCAGGTCAGGAGTGCGATCGCTCCAGTGGCGTCGCCTCAGATTCTTCACACTGACTAGTCACCTCGCCATCTAACCAGCTAACTGGCCGTTTGCCGCACAGGCTGTTTGGCAGCTTTAGCGAGTCATCCAAAGGCTGGCCAAGCAACTGTTCTGCTGGATCATAGAGAGGCACAACAGATGATCTCTGTGAGACTTTCAGCCACAGTCTAATTAGAGTATTATTCACTGGTATAGCAGGGACGTTTGATTATGTTGGAGCTCATAGAAAATGCAGTTTGATTTTGTTTCAATAGCCCTTCAGAGAATTGGTAGACTTCTTTTTAATTATTTTCTACGTGTAAACATGGCCTATATTTGTGCATGTTTTATTAAACACTGTAATATTGCTTAGCTTCTAACTGCGAATGAAGACTTTATTCAAACACTCTTGGTCAGACTGTGATGAAGGCTACACAAGCAATGTAGGAGAGATGAGAGAAGGGTTAAAACAGCAGGGACAGTCAAAACAGGAGTGGCAACAGGAGGAGAAGGTGGAGGAATAATGAGGGAACAGTGTAGAAGGAACAAGAGGAGGAGGAGGGCTCAGAGAAGCAGAGGGAAGATTCAAATCAAATCTTCTCTTTTCTTTTTGAATGACTTTGCCTGTCTCTGTACACTAGAGGGTCATAGGCTGTAGAAGAAATTCGAAGGACCAAGTAAGTATGGGTGAAACAATAGTAAGGCCATAGATAATGCTGGACATCTTCAATATAACTGCTGTACTACATCCATTTGACCCGACAACATCAACCTACTTCTAACAGGAATTTACATGTAAAGCACATATGGGGCCTTTTATCTGTTTCCACACACACAGGCTCTAATTCCCAAACCATTTATTGAGCTTTTGTGTATATATATCCTGCTCCCTTCGTGCCTCATATGGGTTCTTTGCATTCGTCTTTGAGGAGCTTAGATTAAAGGACCTTTCCTTTTAGTTTGATCTTAATAGTGTTCATGCATTTCGCACCACATTTCCTTTCCATTCATGCTCCCTCGCTTCCCACAAGCCTCTTCCTCAATTCATTACTATACACCCCATGGTTAGTGCTGCGTGCGTTCTCCCTTCACTCAGATATGTTATTGTTGTTGTAAAATTACTCCTTAACATGCGTTTGTAGCTCAAGTGCGATTGATTGCACATAAACTCGGATGCAGTAAGGTTTACACAAGTTGTTAAGTTTTACATTTAGTCATTTATGCCTCGTAAAGACTGGATACAATGTCTGGAATTTAATTCAGCATTAGTGTCCCACACCGTCTTCATTCTTATTAAATCAATAATAGATGCCCCCAAACTACTCTCAGTCACAGTTTAATTGCCGCCTGAGTAAATGATTGGGAGTGTTACATCCTGAATGAGTATCTGTGTGTTGCCATCGCCGCGTTCTCCACCATTAAATTGCACCGTCCTCTAATTCACACTCGTAAATTGTGGCTGGAAGGTGGTCCAAGTGTCTGATTGTGTTATTAGCTGTCGGTTTAATCCAATGAATGAAAGGCACAGTGCAAATTTCCCTTGTGTTTTTATATCTACACGTCACATAATAAGGAATCATTTCCCGTAAAGACAGAATTGTAGATGGTCCTGATCTTCTGTCCTGCTGTGACTTCAGTGATGTTGCTCAGGGCCTCGCTGAGCAATATTAGCTTTACCAAACCAAATTGTGAGAAATTGTGGCTGCTGAGGATTCAACCAGCAACCATCTGACTCCAAATGTCGCAATCCAAGTTGCGATTCTTCTGCCACCCAAATGTAATCTTCATCAGCAGTGAAAACCAACAGACTGATAATGCAATTCCAAGAGCGACCACCATGTTTCCAGACCTTATTATGCTGTGAATAATGAGCTATTTGTCTGGTTTCTATCAGCATGGAGAGTCAACGTGAGATTGAATCCCAGTTTGACTCTCTCTTGGCAGCAGGCTGAGTTGGTTTTATGACTCATCCTTTGCTCACTGGTCTGGAAAGGCTGCTACTAAAGCATTTGAGTGGCTATCTTTCCCTGATGGTTTGGCCTGACACTTATGGTGCCTTACAGTAGTTTTTGGCTCCCTGTGGGAACCTTAAATGTTATGTGTGTGTGTCTTTCAGGATGGACACCACCAGTACCCCAGACTGGACTTCACTCAGGAGGAGCTCCAGCAGCGATTCACAGCTCAGCTCGACATGGAGCTGAACTGCACCGTCACCATCGACTCTGTGGAGGCCACCAAACCTGTCACCGCAACCATGGCCAAAATGGTAAACAAACTCTCCTGCTGCCCCTCCTCATCTCACGCTTGGTGGATCAATTCTCTTCTAGCTATTCATATACTGGTTTGAGAAAAGTGGTGTCCTGAAATAGAGAACATTCCGTTGTTGTAAATGTGTTTGGGACTTCATTTTTCACCACTGGACATCTTTTATCTAATGGAATTCTTGTAAACAATTCTAGAGAATAACAATCCCTTTCATATCCAAGGGTACGTCGTCTCCCCTCAGCAAAATATCTCAAGCAGAAACTTTGGAATAATATTCATTTCAGGCCCGAGGTTTCGGGGAAGGGGCATATTCCTGCGGTGCCGTCTTTCCAACCTTGGCATTTACAGTCCAGTCTGGCTCGTCTGCCTCTGCAGATAGGCTACGTGTGAGGGGAGCAGGCTGAGGATCCCTGGTGGTCAGGAAGCATTTACAGACAGGCAGGACAGAATAATGTATTATAATGGAGGCCTCTAGAGGAACAGCAGAGACACCTCTCCATCACAATTCAGGCTCTGTCTCCACGTCAGTCAGTAATACTTAGTGTGCCTACTTACCTAAAAAGGACATTATACATTATTCCTTTAATCAATTAATTACAATTTATCAGGCGTGAATAATTATCATGGCCATTTCCATTCTAGTGTAAGTGTGACTCTTCCCTATGGATAACAGTTGTGTTGTTCTTTTCAGAGGGATCTTTTGGCAGAGCAGCGAGCTCAGTGGGAGAAGGTCCTCTTTGATGCCCTGGGCGAGGCCAGAATCACCCTGTCTAAGATCAGCACCAGAGAACTCACCGGATGCAACCTGTATCCCTTCCTCTGTCTGCTGGATGATAGAGACTATGTTGACATCATGATACAGGTAAGCATACAGCTAAAAGCATAACCACAACGCCTGAACGCCACACAAAGGATTTCACGTCTTTGACCTTTTGAACTTGTGTCCCACCTGTGCACAGAGTCTGTCCACCATGCCTCCCACTGGAGTGTCATTGAGTACTATAGCCATTTATATGGGCAACCGGGTCTTCACCATGTGTAGCGTGCGGGAGAAGCATTGTAATCAGATGGTGGAGAAACTGGCCAACATCTACAGCTCGTATGCAGAGCTGCTGGTAAAAGATACCAAGGTAAAGCACTATACAAATTCTACTTAAGATGTGTCTCTAAACAGCTTATTTAAGATGCAGCATTTGTAATTAAATGCATCTTGGACATATGGGAAATATTTGCAAAAGGATAATAAGCTACCTTTCTTCCCTGTCCAGACAAACAATGTCCTTCCCAGGGAGCAGTGGTGTAATCTGGAGGCGGAGCGGCCTTCAGGACCCACTCTACTGGGGGACGAGGACCACTGGCCGGACTTCATAATGGTGCAGCTGGGCATCTACCTGTTGGAACTGATGGTCAAGAACCTCAAATTTAACAGCGACATCCTGAATCCATCCGTTGACAGGAAGATCATCCCCATCCTTTACCACATGTACACCTTTCGTTCCACCCGACAGGTACAGTGGACAACATGCATATCCAATCATAACAGAACCTTAGGGTTTGCACATAAACATCTGATCTTATTACCTGACTGCAGGATTCCTTATCACAAAGCCAAAACTTTAGTTCAAGGGATCTGTAAACACTGAGAAAGTATTCAAAATGATCAAAACTGCTTCAGTGTGTGTTGTGCATTAAGTGGGCCTCATTAAATGGACCATATCCAGCAGCATTAGTAGTTAAAAGATGCTAGTTTTGATTTGATGAAGATGTTTTACTGCTCATTTGCACAAAATGTCTACATTGTTGTCATCAGGAACATTCATCGCACTTTGGGTTTAGAATTTACATAGATATAAATGATGAAAGAATATAATAATATAGATAGGTTCCAGCCTCGTCTCCTTTTTAATTGGCTTGCTGATGCTCTGCCCTGGGAGCCAGGCACAAGGGGGGCAGGAAATAACAATAACATTTGGACATTCAGACCTAATGCTCTTCATAGGTGGTTGTAGTATTTAAAGATATTTTTCAAAAATTCTCTTTCATTTAGTCTCATTCCCTTTTTAATCTCTCCCTGATGCCCGCCCTCTTTGCTCTGCTGTGTGCAGATGGAGATGGGTGGCTCATCGGGGGTGCATTGTAATGATTTTACAGCACAGCATGACCCTTTAACTCGTGGACGCAGTGCTGAGGTGTTTCATTTTTCTGTCAGGTCACTGTGTTGGAACAGAGCCTGACACTATTTCTGCCTTAAATGTAGAATACGTTCATATGAATGTATTTTTCTCAAGCCAATATAAGATGGTCCACATAATAGACAGTGTAAGGAGTTTGGAATATGACCCAGCCTGTTTCCAACCAGGTTGTGTCCTGGTAAACGTTGTTCAGGTGAACATGGGGAACTATAATTACTACAGGGTCACAGCACAAATTACATTATAACCCTACAGTTATTAGTTGTTGCAGCAGCCATAATGTAATATGTATCAGTGTCAACTTCTCGCCTGCTTAGCTATGAATTCTACTCTTCTCAAATGCAGAGTGGAATTGTTATATTAACATTTGATGAGATATTTGATTGAAGAAATATGTCCCTTTGAAGCTTTACCACATCATCTGCCCATCTGTGATGTGAAATTTATGGATAATATTGAAGCGACCACTTTTAATTACATACAAACACCCAATTTGGGAAGTGATGTGTATGGAACGACAGCTGTCAGTCTGATCTTTTGAGTATAGAGGTAACCTGGTGTTGAAGATGATCTTTGACATGCATTTCCTTCTAATCTCTTGGTCTTTCACCCACCAGATTGGCTTCATTAAGCCCCACCCCATCCTGACTCAGATGATGCAGGACGCCACGGTGTCCAAGCTGACCTTTGACTCCTATATGTTGCCAATGCGGTGCCCTCCTCTCCCTTGGACCTCTGCCAAGTTTGGGGCCTACCTGCTGACACCCACCAAGCTGATGCGTGCCCTCGGTGGGGCAATCCAGCATGAGAAGTTGTTGGAGAAATGCCAGAACCTCGATCCAGCCTTAGACTCTCTCAACCTGCTCGGCAACTGTGCCTGGAGGGTCAACAAACCTCTGTTGGATATTATTATCTCAATGTTCAACGACCGAGGAAGTGAGAAGTTAGGTATCCCTCCTCCCATGTCAGAGGCGCCCGCGATCCCCCAGGTCAACCTCCAAGATCCTTCCTTTACTTCCACAGAGAAGTCCCAGATGAAACGGAATGTGGTCAGTGCCAAAAACAAATGCAGCGAGATGCACAGCATGCGTATGGACGCGCTCAATAAAATTTCCATTGCCAACTACATGAGAGACGAGGTCTTCTGGTTCCCTCACAATATGGACTTCCGGGGGCGAGTCTACCCGTGTCCGCCATACTTTAATCACCTGGGGAGCGATGTGACTCGGTCCATGCTCATCTTTGCAGAGGGGAAGCCCTTAGGTCCTTTTGGCCTGAATTGGCTAAAGATCCATTTAGTCAACTTGACGGGGCTGAAGAAGCAGAACTCACTGCAGGGCCGGTTGGACTACGCCAACTCTATCATGGAGGACATCCTGGACTCTGCTGACAACCCTATGAAGGTCAGTATTGATTTATTGGTCTTTACTAATCGCTGATTCCTCAGTACATCCGTAGTTTTGTACGTCTCACAGTTGAAGTCACCATTTCCCAAGGGAACCTTAAGGAGATGCCAAGGCCAAAGCACAAAGTGATGCTTTTTCTGTCATTTGATTCCACTTGGTTGTGTGTTTGTCTTTCTCAGGGTAAGAAGTGGTGGATGACTGCAGATGAGCCTTGGCAGACTCTGGCCTGCTGCATGGAGATAGCCAAAGCTGTGAGATCTCCAGACCCGGAGCATTTCATCTCTCATTTCCCCGTTCACCAGGTACCGTTTAACACCGGGCCATTGCAGGTTCCACAGTTGGTTAGAGAGGCTGCCATGTTGTGACGGATTAAATATGTGTTCACTCATACGGGATCTCTGATTTATAGAGAGAATCTAGAAACATCGCTCACCCATGACCTAATTTGGTATTTCATGCCATATCTGTATCTGATCCCTGTATATTTAGGTTAGTAAGTCGCCCGTCTGAAAAGGCCTAGGCCATTCATAGTTTCATTTATTGCCTCCTTTAAATAAGGCGTGCCGCTCAGTCGTGCTTTATGATGCGGTTTTAGGGCGCACATCAAAGTTAACAAGCCAAGACCTTCACTGCCATCTGGGGCCATTTCATGCTATCTGCCATAAACCTGTAGCACTAATCACAGCCACCACACACCTGCTTGAAGGATACTAATCTGAGTATCGGCATTTAAAATCCCTTCGGCAAAAGAAAACACAAAGCCTCTACACTATTGTTATGGTAGCGGGGCGTATTAACTATGCAGGGCCATTAACTATACAGGCACGTGGCGGCGGATCAGTGATTTGTGTTAACAAGACCTGAGCAAACTGGTTCTGCCCCTGAGGTCATAGACAACAGCTGCATTAGACCGTAGCTCATCAACGTACGTTACCATAATGTATTTGCATTATTTATATTAATTATAATGAATGGGTGCTTGAATCGTGTCATGTTAAATTCCATCAAAGTAAACCAATGTAATGCAAGTAAATAGCGATACAGAAAGTGTCCTCGACCTCTAGGCGCCTAGAGAACAGAATTTCTCAAACATTAAAAATACATTAAACAAATCGTGGGCTTCTCCTGCATTACATAGTTTGGTATGTTGTCTAATTAATGTGACGGAAAGAATTTAGCGCCTCTTTCATTATGCAACGGCTCTAATGAGTTCATTTAATTGTCCTTTGAAAAAGAATATGTATGTGTGTGTGTGTAGCCTCTGGAAGTCCCTTATGTGTGGAATAATAAAGGAATAGATATTTAATTGCGGTTACAAATCTTGATTGTGACTTCAACTCTCTACACAGCCAGAAATTGCCAGCACGACTCAAAGTGCGAAGTTTTTCATTTGGCAGTAATGTGAGCCGCTACCTCGCAATTAAAGGGGAATCTAAATTTACCAATTTCATTAAGTTAAACAACTCCATCTGGTGGACAGCTTGTTATTACGTTTAGTGGTAACGACGGGGGCAATCTTTAAATAAACCAAAATAAGTTTGTCTTGATCAGTTATTTGTGATTGATATGAATTCTGTGATGAACACTTGAGTGGCAGTTCATTTTGTTCATTCCTAATTCCTTTCCTCTTGCTCTGTCGAGTCCAGATGTTGTTTTGAATGAGAGTTAATTTAAGAAGCTCTCGCACATTTTTTTCATTTTGCAGTAGTTGAAACATTCAAACAAAGAGACACTTGTGGCTGTGAGACACGACAATATGTTGTTATGAGCTGAGACTAATGGCTGCAAACAAATCACACCTTATTCTGCTGTAGACACTTGCGTTCTTCTTGGTGATTGCCTGTTTGTTTTTTCTTTCTATTCCATTCCTTCCACATGTCTTTTTTCCTCATTTTCCCTTTTCTCTCCTTGCTGCCCTCTCTCACCCTCCTTATCCTTGTCTGTCTCTGCCGTCTCTCCCCGTCTCCTTCCTGCAGGATGGCTCCTGTAATGGTCTGCAGCACTATGCTGCCCTCGGCAGAGATGTCATTGGTGCCACATCAGTCAACCTCATGCCGTGTGACGTGCCCCAGGATGTGTACAGTGGAATCGCACAGCAGGTCAGCACCTGTGGGCTACTGACGATACCGGATTGTCTGCATGAACAGCGGAAATTCATTGTAGATGATTTTGATAGCTAGTGACATCTGCAGTTTCTCAGCTGTTGTTTTCTAGTTGTTCCCTTTCAGTGGCACAGTGAGTGACAGATTTAGAAATGATGATAGCGAAAATCTGGTCTTCATATTAATATATACTAAATAAATGTAGTTCATAACAAAAATAGATTGGACAGTATTGAAGCCGTCATTAGACAATATGTCAAATCATTTTGACACATTGTCTAATACTCGACACTTGAAATCATTATGCATGTGTTTGTTTTCCTCTTGTGTCTCAGGTGGAGGAGTTCCGTGCACGGGACGCAAAGAACGACGTGAAGATCGCTCAGGTCCTGGAGGGCTTCATCAACAGGAAAGTGGTCAAGCAGACTGTGATGACTGTGGTATACGGAGTCACACGCTACGGGGGACGCCGCCAGATAGAAAGAAGACTGAAGGAGATTGATGAGTTCCCCAAGGTATGGGTGGAGGGTGTGGGCGGGGGCGGGGAGTGATTTAGGGGGTTCCCTTCTCTTCCCTTCCCTTCTCTTCCCCTGCACACTGTGTTATTTTTAGTAGGGTATCAGTCTGCTTTGACAGAGGGCCCTGTTAGCACTGGGTTTCCTCTATTTAGGTCACTGAAAACATTTCTCTGTGTCTACATTTTCTCTCTGTGGAACTAGTCCATACATTTTTAGTATTACACACAGATTAATACCACACAGAGCTTTTTATAGC
The DNA here is from genome assembly GCF_046128005.1 of Genypterus blacodes. NCBI lineage: Eukaryota > Metazoa > Chordata > Actinopteri > Ophidiiformes > Ophidiidae > Genypterus > Genypterus blacodes. The sequence continues at coordinate 880,851 of NW_027466870.1, read as the reverse complement.
CCTACTGCACATTAAAGCATTTATTTCCACGGTGACGGCGCCCGCCTGCATTTTTAGCAAGCTTGATCGCACACCCAAAGGGATTTCCGTAAGTGTAACCTTGATGCGGAGAGTCCCACGTCGTCTCGTGCACTGATCAAGACGAGACGGTTTTAAATCCTTTGTTGTAGTTCGTAGAGATCCTTGGCAATAATTCCAGTTAAGCGCGTTGCCTGTATGGATGCGATGCTGGAGATACAGCTGTCAGTGTATCTACCACTGCACAGCCGGCGGGCCCCCGTGTTAAATTACTTCTGCCTAATAACCCTAATTATTAAACAGGAAATTAGCAGGAAGTGTAATTGTGACTGATTAGAGAGGGGTGGCGGAGGATAGGAGGTTATCTCAGCGTAGTGATAAAGGGCTCGAAACAATGGACCACTTTCTTTCACTGCCACAGCTTTCCTCACTCACATTCATGCTATACACACATTAACCCTGTCTCGTCTCTCCCAGGATCACGTATGGGAGGCATCCAGTTACCTGGTGCGTCTGGTGTTCAGCAGCTTAAAAGAGATGTTCACGGCCACCAGAGAGATCCAGGTGAGGTCATCAACCATCAATACATTAAAGTTAGATAAAATACACCTTATCACACACAGCATATTGTGTGTGTGTGTGTGTGTGTGTGTGTGTGTGTGTGTGTGTGTGTGTGTGTGTGTGTGTGTGTGTGTGTGTGTGTGTGTGTGTGTGTGTGTGTGTGTGTGTGTGTGTGTGTGTGTGTGTGTGTGTGTGTGTGTGTGTGTGTGTGTGTGTGTGAGTAACAGCCATTTTTTTGCAGCTGATCTCACACTTCACATAACACCTAATTTTATTTTTATTATTGACTATTTCACGCAACGATTACCCTCGCAATGGCGCTCATTCATCACATGACTCCATTTATGGATTTAGAAAAAGCACCTGGCAGGGGATTGGGCATTATCGCCACAGGCCGGGAGGAGTCTCTCTGCCTAATAGGGCCGCCACCCACTGTTGGTGTGTGTGTGTGTGTCCTTTGAGGAATGTGCGGGGACGACCCAGTGTGAGATGAAAAATCTCCTTCCCTTCATGCCATGGAGCCAACCTGGTGCTCCTGTGTAGATATGTGTGTGTGTGCACCTGCAGCTGTTAACTAGGTCACGTCCTCTTGCATTTTGCAGCAGTGGTTTGAGGTGTGAGTGACAGAAGTAGTTGATCATTCCCCAGGGCTCCCTTGCCTGACCTCTCTTGTGTTCTCTGTTCAACACCCCCCCCCTATTTATCTTTCTCACAGCTGCATGTGACTGTGTGTGTATGTGTGAGGAGATGTTGGTGGGACCTTAATAGGGCTTCTTTTTCTGGAGCTAAACTGTGCCAGTCACTCACATGAATAACACTGTTGCACTGGCAATTTTTAGAGCAAGCAACAACTTTTCACCCGTTCTTCAGTAGGCCTGCAACAGATGTTCACAGCACAGTGTTCAATGTACAACAGTTGTAAATGAATGTGATGCAGAGGGTGCCTGCTCTGTTTTCAGTTTGACCTTCCAAATCCCAACTGTGTTTATATTTATAGTCTGATTTATTAAGTCGTCTACACGGTGGAACATAAAAGTTTCATCGGCTGTCTGACCTCACCGATGTAAACTCCATTGTGCCCTGAAGAATGTGTGTGTGCGCGTGCACTCTCTTTACGTCTTGTGTTGTGCCCATTTTTGCAGGATTGGCTGACGGACAGCGCCAAGCTCATCTCCAAGGCGGGCCACTCGGTGGAGTGGGTGACACCCCTGGGCTTACCCGTCATCCAGCCCTACCACCGCACACGCCAATATGTGGTACGTCTCATTGGGATGTGTGAGCGAACGAGTGAATGCCTCGGGGGGGGTCTTTCTTCATTCCTATACTTTGTAAACACCACTGGTTGACCTTTCTAAGCTTCCCCGCCAGGTATCTGTGCCTGTTTGCCTTTGCTGGCTGTTTCTCGTTGTCTCACCTATCACAGCATCCTCAGTACTATAATTAATCCTCACATTTGACCTTTTTTGTCTATAATTCTACGCCAGTCAACACCTACATTCACACACACAGATAATTGAACACTTGAAATGATGAGTGTGTAAGTGTGTGTTATTGTCCTCAGGCTCAGGTTGCTGTGCTCTGACTGATATTGCCGTGAGATAAATGAGCCCTTTGAATATCACAAAGATAATCATCATCATTTCAATGTGTAATTTCCATTCATTGATGGAATTCCTGTTGATGATATTCATAAGTCAACCATAAAACAATCAACGTCAACACTGAGAACAGATCATTATCCTTATAAGTGTCATCTTATGTTATTCTATATGCTGTGTTTATGCACTGACATCAAGCCGTCACACAGCCTAATTTCACTCATTGTTACCCGGCGGGCCTTAACTCACTTGAGTTTGACAATGAAGACAAAAGCTATTGTGCCCATTGTCAGACCTGCACTGTGTGGGAGCTCAATTGTTTGGGTGGAGCGTCCATATTATTGAAATCCTCATCTAATCTACATCTGAGCCTTTCATATGTCTTTTAAAGTACCTTACAAAGTAGGAAATACAAACAGAAGTTGCAAGTGATACAGTGGATCAGTTGCAAGGATGAAAATACAAAATTAGAATTGAATATATAAGTAAATATTTAATAGTCTAGTCTCTGAATAATGCATGGACCCGGAGTTAAAGCAGCGGTTTGTAAGCTTGCTGAATGGATGGAATCACAGAGAAAACTGGAACAACTCCCTCCTCCTCCTAAAATATCAGCTGTGTTTGTCCTCCCCTCCCCTCACTCACACACACACACACACACACACACACACACACACACACACACACGGCGTCCAGCCTATCACAGAGCTCTAAATTCTAGACACTCTCGCATCTGGAATGTCCCAGCTGGGTTTTCCAAGTGGAACAGTCTGGATAGGTTTGTTGCATGAGTGCACCTCTGATGGTGTAGTGTGATTCGCTGTGAGTGGCCCGACTGTAATGGAGCCGAACACAGTGTCACTATGGCGACCAGGACGGTGGTCACATCTCGGCGATAACACGTCAATGCGGCCGCACACGTGAAGATAACACGCCTTTGTACACGCATCTGTGTGGAAGGAGTTTGAATGCGTGTCTGTGATTGTCGGCCTACAGGAGGAGTGACACCTCACAAGCAGGAGGAAGAGGAGGGTTGGGTGATGGATGCCGGGTCCCCAGAGGGTGCGTCTCTCCACGTAGCAGAGGCGTGTACTTGATTTCACATGTTTTACTCTGCGCTAGGGAGAAGATACCTGATTATCCTGCCTTTACTCAAAGCCCTATAACGACTGAAGTGAAGTGCTAACTTTCCGGATGAAGTTTCAGCTCATGTTTCACAGATCATTTTCTTCATCCTCCGCAGTATAATTCTATAATCCAGTTGCATCACCGGGCACCACAAATTAAACTAAGGTGCAGAAAGGTCACCTTCTTCCTTTGCAGCTGGATTAAATCCAATCTCCCAGCTCCCCCTCTGCCTCTTAAGTCCAAGGCCACAGTATTTGCAGGGGTCACTAGTAATTAGACTTTAGACAGAAGGGGAAGATGAAATATGATGAACAGAGAGAAAACCAGTAGGGGGGGGAGAAAACACTTACTTTGACTTTTATTAGACAGCAGTGTGTTTACTGTGTCTGTTCACTCATGGGGGAATATACTATGTAGTACTTTTCCGGTGGCCTCTTTTTAGTGGGCAAACACATCTTGTTGACCTGTGTAAATATTTTCCATAGTTGATGGGCGTGAGGAAATTACAGCCCGAGTGTGTAACTGAATAGAGCATGAGCATACATCAGTGAGACTGCATAACAGGATTGGGACTAATCGGATCAGGGGTCGCTCTGGCTCCGATTCCTTGTTTATTTTTTATCCCCCTCCAAGGCAAGGTTAGACTGAAATCTCACTCTCACTGGATGCTGACGCAAGGGAATCATCGGTCGTGTTTGACTGGATTTATGAGCTTAGAGTGTAACTAAAAGCTTGTGCTTTAATGCCCTTTACTGTACATGGAAATAATCAGTTACTGTAGGTTATTTCCCTGCTCCTCCCGGGACGATCCTGCATTCTGACCACAACAATGTAGAATCCGTGAGCTCCAGACCACTTTAATTACTGCCACAATCTGTTCCTGGGTGAAATGTGCTTAATGCACCGTAACTGTGTCATGATTCTTAAATCTGCTGGAGCTCTCTACTCGCATTGTTTACGGACTCTATTGATGGACGAGCTAAGTGCTAACTGATGAACGGTAATAATATTTGTGGAGAGTGGTGTGATGGCTCTGGTTACAGGTTGATATTTATAAATATTTATCCTTATTAAGTGTAAAACTTGACGTTGGTCCTCTGAAGTTCTAAAGCTGTCATCATTTCCTGTTGGTAGCAAAGAGTTCAGTAGTTTGTTTCTGCTTTACCAACTTCAAAACTGTAGTTGACTTCAGTGGCCTTCAAAGTCCAAACACGTATATCTTAGAAATACCATTAATTATACAACACGCATTGCTATCTCGCCGAGCAGATGGCATTCCATTGTCCGTGTCCGACCGGCCTCGCTTTGTTATAGACGTAGTGTTACAGCGGAATTTCTAGACTTGACCATGAGTCAGCTTTTCATTCACATTCCGAGACACTCTGCATCTCCAAATGTCGCCGTGCTGCCCTCCATGCCTCCCTTTTCACGGGGAAGGAAGCCAGCTGTTCCCCCGGGGTAGTCCGCTTTTTTTCCGTTGATCTCGCGGAATCTGGTGGCATTTTGGGGCGCAATAATGAATGCCATTTAACTATCAAGGAAACCCCCCGAGAGGAAGGGAAGGAAAGTTGAGCAAGGAAACAACCCGGGAAAAGGTCAGAGAAAGTGTGACAAGACTAGGAGGGTGTGTGTGTGGGACCGTGTGTCTACTGCTGTCCTCATCTGTCTTCAAGGAAAGCAGCAAGTTAGAGGACCAGGTGACCTATAACCGCAGAGATGGAGGGGAATAGGGCTGAACTGGTTTTGGCGAGGAACAGGTTGGAGATGTTATTAAGCGGCATGTGATGAATGGGGATTCCCTTCCTGGTGGGGGGGCTTTGATGCAGCTCCCGAAGGCTATTTTATCCAGGAAACCATCTGTGCTGCGACTCTCGGTGATTTAGACGAAAGGAGCCTCGTCCCCCGCGGACACACAGTCCCATCAGTCAAGGTCTCATTCATCATAACGCGGAAATTTGACTCAGGGTTTGCATTTGTGGCCGTATGATAATGAACAAGGGTACGGCCCGAGCAGGTGACCTCATTTACACTGCGGTAGTCCATTACTCACGCCAAAAGGCTACGGCCATTTGTTTCACCTTCGCTCCTTCTTTTCATCATGGCGTTTCCTTTTTGCCACGTCTGACCCGAACGCAAAGAGGGGAATGATGGACAGACCCCAGACCCCGACCCCAGGTCCTCCAAGAGCAATGATGGATGAGATAGGTTCCATAGGAGGAACTAATGGGGTTTGACCACACTATGCCTCTATTTAAAAAAACGTTTCTTTTTAATCTATGGTTCTGTCATTCATCACACGCCGACCTCCAAGCGATGGAATGGAGCCGCCAAACCAGATAGCTTGGTGTCTCCCTGAAACTAGCTTTAATATCCTCCTGTCCATATGAGCACCTGTCACTGTAATCCTGTTAGATCGGTGCCTTCTCTATACGGTGAGGTTAATCATTTGAGTGTTTACACTGTCCTATACATGAACTCACCGTAGAGGAGTTAAAGCTTATAGCCTGGATTTTCCTATTGCGGATAAAAGTTCATCTCTTAAATAGCAGCATTTCTGGTTACTTCAGCATCTCTCTGCTCATTTGTGCGTTCAGTACTTCTTGAGTTTCCCTTTCAGCTGAATTTAGACTCAGTGTCGTGTTGGTTTCTCCCTGGGACAAATCTATATTATTCCACTCTACATACAGTGACTAATGGACAGACTGCTGGGATGTGACTCCACCCATGGTGATCTTACTATTCACAGCTGTAAGCCTTACATTTATTCATTATCATCACCACCACAGTTTACCAAATTTACTTTGCAAATGCAGTAATCAATCATCATCTTTGCATTAGCGGCTTCTCTGTCCGTCCCACAGTGAAATAAGCGGGATCAAATGAACAAATGGCACATTAGCATTTAACTGCCTCTGCACTCTTCTGAGTTATTATGAGGATAGTAAAGAAAGCTGAAATCAAAGACCCTATACAGGAATTAATTAGGAAATTTGATGCATTTGCATTTATTCGCACTATGAAGGCCCCAACTATTGCATTGCCGGTTGTATCAGTGGTGAAGTTCTGGACCCTCACAAGTGATGCAATCAGTCACTTGACATTGGGCAACATGATGCGTAGGTACCAGAGATTGAAATGACAGTTGACAGTTCTTAAGGACTACATTGCATTTGTGTTGTAGGACTAATTCACTGGTCTGTTCTTCTGTTTGACCTTATAGAAGTTGTGTTTACGATGCTCCAAGTGACTTAGATTGGACGGAATTTTCACGAAAATCATTCACATTTCAGTTTAACACTAGCATATCACAACAAAAGGCAAGGCTTTCCCAGAATCCATGTTTGTTTTGCCTTTTCATGACACAGTTCCATGTGTTTCCCCTCCACATAACTGTCCTCATGAGAGCCCGTATGTAATTGGGAACAAACATCTGAATGAAACTCCATTATAGTTGCGGTTCATTCATATTATTGAATCTTGTTCTATAACAATATTTAATGAGCTTTTAAATGATAAAAGCACTTTCATTATTTAGAGTACAAATTGATCAAAGTGTTTGCAGTGCTGAAGTGAAAGCTCTTTCCATCAGCGTAAAAGGATTAGCCTTCTTCAGCCGTCGTTTTAGGCAGAAATGTGTTCAGGCTGGCCGGTGGACGGACGAAGACGTGGACGGACAGACATTCGTCTTCATTAGCGGGCCGACTGAAAGGTAAACAGACTAATGCGGTGTTCTGGTATTGATGAGGAGTGAACAGGCTCTGAAGACTCCTCTGCCAGTTGCCAGTCGTATCTCTCCTCCCCTGATAGCGGCCCCCGTCGTCACCCAGGCATGCTTCCAAGGGTCAGGGACAAGTCTGCCCAGCCACACATGCCTTAAGATGGCACGGCTGACTGGCTGGACACTCCAGCCTCTGGGGATTAGAGGGCTAAGTCTTTGCTCCACTGCCAGTCAGTGTTTTAGTTTTGCAGATGTGTGAAAAAAAAGAAAAATCATGCAGAGAGAAATGTGCACACGCTGAGAAATAGCTTCCTGTTTATACCGCTGACGGTTGGTTAAGTTCAGCCTGCTTGCGGTTGTTGTATGTCAGAAATAGAAGAGTGTAATTGATGAAGTAGCCAATTATTTTGCATTCAAGTCTCCATTGTCGGCCACCACTATTTTCGAGAATTATTTTGATTGGAGGGAATATTCCGTCGCTGTGATTGATTGCCACCCTTATTTGAACAAGCTTACACTGTAGTGATTGATCCATTTAGTATCCTTTATTATGTGGGGGGGGAAAAACATCACAGCAAAATGTTGCAAAACATTAATATAATGACATTATTGCAGAAAATGCTGCAGAGAAAATGCTTTCACTGGCAGCTGCTATGACAACAGCACAGCCAATATGAAAAAAACAAAAAAACTATTGTCATCATTGCCAGTATTCTGCTCCAATCTGATGCATGATCATCCACGCTTTCTTTTCACATGAACAGGACGTAAACCCTTGGGCCGATCACACCCCACCAGCACTTTGTTGTGGGCAATCACTCATGTCATCATAGGAGAGGTTGGTCACGAATGCCATGTGGGAAGCAATTTTATAACAGTTTAGGAGAAGGAAGTAGCCACCGCAGATTAGCAGGACACCCATGGATAACCAGATAAGGGAGGTGACAACGAAGGCGAACCGGTATATGGCTTTATGGCAGGATCGATCTGTTCCAGGCGAGTAGTTTGGAAGATCAATACAATAAACCCAGAAGGTACCTGCGACGACCCACCAGAAGGTGAAAAGGTGCAGGACGACGGCACAGGTTAAGACGACGGTCAAAGTCTTGCTGTCCCTTTTGAAGCTGCAGACGTAGACCTGAGACAGAGACTGTGACAGCAGGCCGAACACGCCCAACACTGCGAGGTAGACGGGGATCTTTGGCTGAGCGGGACAGCTGTCCAGATACATGACCCCCAAAACAATGGCTGCAATCATAAACATCGTCCAAATGATATTTAATAGAACATTTGTTGAAAGCAGCACCGGATTGACCAGTCTGACTTGTGTTCTTCGATTAAAATCGCAAAGTTTGGAGATGAAAAGAGCTAAGCCCGTCCACGTCTCCATAAATGTAGTGGCACTTCCTCTTGCTTCCTCTTCGGCAGAGATGTGGCACTTCCTGGGTAAAGGTCCGACAACGAGTCTCGGTAGCCTTGTCTTAAATGTTTATTTAGAAAACACAGCTGCCGTGTCTGAGTCTATATAGGCAACAGTGGCAGCATCAAACTAACAAAGACACAAGTATGATGTCATCAAAACTTTACAACAATGACGTCACGACGTGTGTGTGTGCGTGTGTGTAAGTGTGTGTGTGTGTGTGTGTGTGTGTGTGTGTGTGTGTGTGTGTGTGTGTGTGTGTGTGTGTGTGTGTGTGTGTGTGTGTGTGTGTGTGTGTGTGTGTGATTTGAAGAATTGATATGGAGTAAGTAAGAGCAACAATGAAACATCTCTCTGGTTTCTCTCTTTGCTTCCGTCTCTCCAGGTGCAGGGCAAATTACAGCAAACCCACATCGCTGTCAGCTGCGACCACACTGAGTAAGTCCTGGCCAAACCCCACGCACACACCTCCTCCGCATGTTTCCCCTTCTCATTTTCCGTCCTGACACTAAACCCTCAGCAGATGTTTTCCTTCCCACGTGGCGCTCGCTGGCATTTGTGTTCAAATGTCACCAAGTTAGCCCGGTACGGGTGACCTGGAACGAGGACAGAGGGACGCTGGTGAGACAGATTGTGTGTACAGCAGGAGTCTTTGGGTGTCTTGGGTTTTGGGGAGTTTGGCGGCTCTCCTCAGACTGCTCCACGAGCTTCTGTTTGGAGTTAGGAGGTGAATGAAAGGAGAAGTGGAGCTCTCTCTCCCGAGGCTATTAGCTTACATTTTCACTCACGCCGACTCCACAAAGGCTCTTGTCTCCAGTGGGTATTTTCACTAATTGCCTACTCAAAACTCAGATGGAACTTTGAATGTTTCATGAAGAAGGAAATCCCATCCGTCGTGTTTGGAAACTGCTTTTGAAAGCCTTTCTTCAACTTTACATGTGGAAATTCGCTGAAAGAAGTCGGCTCAGAGAAGTTGTCCAATGTGTTTGAAATTTAATGGAGGAAGAGTAGAATATTTTGATTCCATTTTTGGAGTAGTAGTGGTAAGTGTGTGTGATGCATTTGGTGTGGAGGAAATGTGGCAGGAAGAGAGGACTGAGAATAAAGGTCGTGGGTGAGAGAGCTGAAGAGAAGGGAACACACAGATAGGAAGACAGATGAGAGTCGGCGAGGAGGAGACAGGGGAAGACCGAGTGGGAGAGGATGAGACGAAGTCGCCAAAAAGACTGGCGGCCGTCCTCCCTGTTATGTCACCGACGGTGCACACAGATCCAGCAGAGCGAATACTGGATCACCTCAGACGAAAGAGGGAGAGGGCGAGAGAGAGAGAGAGGGCAGGAGGCTGTCAAGGAAATGCATCAGTGTTACATAGGCTGCCACACTGAGCCAGGTCCACACACACACACAGAGGCAAGGGCTAACACACGTACACACAAAATTGCACTCGCAGTAATTAAAGATCCTAAAAAAGCTCCTCGGGCATTAGATTGTGTAAATACAGGCACAGGGAGAGCCGTCTCTTCCCCTCTCTCACTCTCTCGCGCACACACACAAACACACACACACACACACACACACTGACAGCCTTCAACCTCTATTTTCATCTCCCCTCGCTGTCCTTCGCCTCCTAAGAAAAGTGGAACACTAAACGCTATAAGCCCCATGCCAACTCTCAATATCTCTCGGGGACGTGAAATGAACTCTCAGCTCCGTTGGGGAGAAAACAAGTTAGACTCCGGAGAGCACAGGCACACACACACACACACACACACACACACACACACACACACACACACACACACACACACACACACACACACACACACACACTGCCACTTTCCAGTCAGCACACCGGCCTGCGGGACAAGAAGGTGACGTGTTTGTGTTTCCGTGCAAATGAGAGAGAGAGGGAGAGAGAGGAAGCAGGCTCCCATTCTAAATATAGACGCAAATGCTTGCAAATAATTAGGAGGAATCTTATAAAGACCCCCCAAAAAAAAACAACAACCCAGGAGCACCGAGATAAAGACTGACATATCCACACTCATAATAAAACGGAGGGATGGAAAGTGAGACTGACGCGTGAGACTGCACTCTCTCAGTCTCCCTCTCCCCCCCTCCCTCTCTCTCTCTCTCCCTCTCTCCCTCTCTCTCTCTCTCCCTCTCGCTCTCACTCTCACTCCCCACTCCCATTAAAAGCAGCATCCTGGTTTGTTGCGGCCCAGAGGATTTGGACGGGGAGAAGCACGGCGTAATGACAACATGAGGATACAGATTGGCAGAATGCGTTCTTACTGCCAGTTCCATTACCCTGTGCTATTTCCGTCCGCACGTCTATATTTGTCGTCTGGAAGCCCTCAGAACCACAAACTTTAATGTTTTATTCATTATTACCACTAAAAGTCTTGTGGGCCCAACTAGTATGTCTTCTAAAATCACCCAACGTCGATAATACTGCAGATTTATTGTGATTGTGTGTGTGTGTGTGTGTGTGCGTCACGGCGATGCAATCTTCATCAGAGTCCAGGCTATTGTGTTGTCGATGAGGCCGTGGTTCTTTGTCGGGATCGTCCAGCTGGGGAATGAATCGCCGGCTGTTGTTGTGCCGAGCTCAAAGGTGAAGCTCTCAATTTACGGCTCGATGTACGTTCCAATCCCTCGATGATGATCATGATCTCTGGGTAACGACCCAAAGAACAGGTTCGCAGGTACGAACCGGCCAGAATGAGTTTTTCGAGACAACCGCTGCCCCTTTGTGTTGAAAGCAGACGGTCTAGGGTGGTGATGGGTTTCTAACGGGTGGGGGGGGGGGGGGGAAGACCTAGAATCCGTTCCTAATGAGGCCACCTGAGAAGAACAAGACGACTCTGGGCTGAAACTTTGACCAAAGAGGCACCGATGTAGACAACCTTAAGAAATGAATGTAGTGTCTGGTGTGAACCTTTGGCTCTGCTCTCTGTCTCTTCACAGGAAACCAGACACGATGAAGCAGAAGAACGCCTTCCCACCAAACTACATCCACTCTCTGGACTCCACACACATGATGCTCACCGCTCTCTACTGCTACAGGTATCCACCCTGAACAAACACACACAGAGTTCACACACACAGGGTTCACCTCCTGTTAGCTATGAATAAAAAGTCTCCTTTAATGTCTCTGTCCTCCTCTCCTCTCCTCTCCTCTCCTCTCCTCTCCTCCAGGTCCGGTCTGACATTTGCCTCCGTCCATGACTGTTTCTGGACTCACGCCCTCACCGTCGACACCATGAACAAGGTATTAAATCACAATATCTTTATTTGTCTGCCTCCGAGCTGAACCTTTTCCACCGTCTTTTTTCCTCCTCCTCCTCCTCCTTCTCCACTCCCGCTGCTGTTTCCCGTCCCGTGTCTCTTGTCTCTTTATGCACCGCCGCTCTGTCCTTACAAGACCAGAGCCCAGCGCGCTTTAGCTCCCGGCACAGTGACCGCTAAAGGTTACCGGTTGTGAGAGAATAGTGGGGGCAGCGGACGTGTAACTGTGATTGCAAGCAGGAAGCCAGTTTGAGAAGAAAAATGGGAGTCTTCTCCACGGCTTGGTATGTTTGCTGGCAGCAGGCAGCACCGTATGTCTCTATCAAACAGAGCTGTTGATAGTTGTTGCTGTAAATGACTTCTCTGCCCCCCCATGGTGATACGAGGCTTGTCAGCAGGCCCAGACTGAGACGCACAACACACACACACACACACACACACACGTATGAAACAAGACAGAATCAAATTACCACACAGCCCCGGTTATCTCTGGATGGAGCTTTGGTTTTATGCCTTCACCCAAACTCTCAGGAGCTGCAGTCAGCGACGCAGCATCGCCGCCTCGCTCCTATTCTGTCTCCTTATATGTGTGTGTGCACGCCCTTCTCATTACGCGGGCGATTAGACACTGAAGCGGGGGGCGGGGGAGTGCGGGGGCTGTTAAATGTCTATCTACGCCCCTGCACATGACTCGGACCTGGATAGTCGCGCTAATTGATCGTCCCTTCAGACGGACATAAACCAACCTGCCGTCTGTGTGCGAAGTAATGACGCCGACTCGTCCGTCTTTCCTCCTCCTCCTCCTCCTCCTCCTCCTCCTCTCTCCCCCGCGTGACTCAGCGCCTCTGCCTTTCTCTCAGGTTTGTTCTCTTTCATTTAGTTCCCTATTCCGCCCCCGTCTGTCTGTATTTAGGTCAACCTCACACCGGTTTGGGAAGCCGGTCCGACACATGTTTTGGGCCAGAGTCACTAATAGAACACTTCTCTCCTCCCCTCTCCCCTCCTCCCCCTCTCCCTCCTGTCAGATCTGTCGGGAACAGTTTGTGGCCTTGCACGAACAGCCCATCCTTCAGGAGCTGTCAAACTTCCTGCTAGTGAAATACTGTGCAGAGATGCGGTGAGTTTACACACACACACGCACAACAGCACAAACACAAACGACTTATTAGTTTCACTTTTCATCTCTTAGTGTATACACAGCAACATTTATTGGTCGGGCTGAACACTTCACAGACTTTTATGGTAGATGAGATCCGGTGTACAGTGAAGGAATCTAAACACACCATCGCAGTGTAAAGCTTCGAACCACAGCGCCACAGTTTGTCATCCCCTTTGTTTGCGACGTGTGATCTCTTTCTTCTTCTATCCTATCGAGTCGTATGCAGCGTCTAACCGTTTCTCCTCTCGGGGATAATTGGATGCCTGAGCAACTTTCTCTCTCTCTCTCTCTCTCTTCTCTTTATGCGGCAGCGATGAGGAGGAGAAGAAGTACATCGAGTACCGGACACTGTTGCTGTCGCTGGGCAAAGTGCCTAAGACAGGTTTGTGTGTGTGTGTGTGTGTGTGTGTGTGTGTGTGTGTGTGTGTGTGTGTGTGTGTGTGTGTGTGTGTGTGTGTGTGTGTGTGTGTGTGTGTGTGTGTGTGTGTGTGTGTGTGTGTGTGTGTGTGTGTGTGTGTGTGTGTGTGTGTGTGTGTGTGTGTGTGTGTGTCTTTTTCTCCTAATTGCCTAATTGGACAGAAGTGAACCTTTAACTTTTTCTGTTTAAAGTTTCCGTAGCTGCACTTTCCTGACTGGAGCCGTTGTTCTCTGATGTTAACCTGCCGCCGCTCTTCTCTCTCTCTCTCTCCTCTCTCTCTCCTCTCACCTGCAGGGGATTTTGACCTCCAGCAGGTAAAGAAATCCACGTATTTCTTCAGCTGAGAGGATCGTAAAGACAAACTGACAGAGGGGAGATGAGAGGAATCGACAGAGTGCAGCAGGGGAGTTCTGCTGGTCCAGGTGTTCCCACCGGCCTCGGCTCCCTCACACACACACTACCGCATTGATCCGCCCCCCGCTGGAGCTCACGGGGGGGGGACGTTCACACTCGGTGAATCCGTTTCGATTGACTGACCGGTCGGGTGAGATTCTCATCAAGGGAGCGTTGAGGAAATCACCCATGAATTGGGAACATTAAGACTTCCAAGCTACTGTTGTTCTGTTATAATGGCACGTAGAACACAATCAAGTGTGTGTGTGTTCTTGTGCCTGTGTCGGAGATAAATGAGCTACTGTGTTAGCTTACAAGCCATATCATGGACTGAGTCACATCAGAAAAGTACGTCAGTCTCCATCTGTCAGCAACACTTCCACTGTAAAACAATGATCCAGCAGCTCAGTGGACTCAGCAGCCGAGCCGTCACAGCGGGAAGACAGCGCTCCACAGGACGCTGACCTGCTCCGCCTCACCTCATCAATCATGGAGCCCATCGCTTACAATCTTCAAAAACATTTGAACTTCGAGACGACTCCATTGGAAAGTTTCAAGAGGAACCAAACTCCTCGCTTATGGAAATGGGAACACACAGAAGAGAAGTTGGAGAAAGAGGCCTGAAGGAAGGAGAGGAGGAACAGATGCTGCTCAGATAGCGTCGTGACCGCAATTCACACTTGATTCTCACTTCCAACAGAGTGACTTAGCGCCCGATCGTATAAATAAATGTGTTTTTTAAAATGTCTGCTCATTCATTCATTGGTTCTAAGAGATGATTGACATCGGTAGTCGGCTAAGCAGGAGTGAGTGTGTGAGACAGTTGGTTACTTAGTTATATCTGCTTATTCAAATTCGATTGTCACGAGATGAAGGCTTCCTTTTAAGATGCACCACAAAGGGCTCACAGGCTTCCCTAATCAACTCCCATCTTATTTTTCTGGGCCAGTGCCACATCTAGAAGTAAAAATAGCAGAGCTGCTATCTTGATCAGTGCTGGAAACGCAGCGGTTTCACACAAAAGGTGCTGTTGATGTTCAAAGGCAAATATAGGCTCAGCCCAAACAAAGAGAAAATGACCTTTGATGGTCCTGTAGGTTCTCATCTGAAGTGGATGAAGACCAGAACACGACATACTTGACATATTTCATCTTTCTTCAAACTGAATTTTCTATCGTGGCAAAAATTAGCTATCGTATCAAATGAATGGAAACTGATATCCATGACAGTTCTGCTGTTATTATACTTTAAAGTAGCTGCACACCCATTTTCACAATTTCAAGCACTTGATGAACTGAATAAGACAATTATTTCTCATATTGCCGATTTATTTATTGCACTTACATATTCTTGCTTCTCTGGCAATCACATCGGCTCAGTTTTCACCAAGAATATTAAAAGAGCAACTAACGCATTTTGACCTCGTGTTTCAAAGCTGAGAAGGTTCTATGGATGAACTGGGACTCAAATCCCTCTGGACTTGGAGATGGACGAAGCCAATGTGGAGGAGACCTGAAGAAGCTCAGTAAATGTGTTTTTTAGTACCGAGTACAGTAACCAAGCAATTGTACTTCAGTTAGTTACACCTGCTTAATTGTTGTCATATGTCACATGATAAATAAACTATCTTAAACTATCTTATCTGATGACTGATGACTGTGATCCAAGTCCTGCTTTCCAGATATTACTCTGATCCCAACGCTGTGTGACCTTTGCGTTGACATTGTGATGATCTATTCTGCCTTTACCCTTTCTTTATTGCATCCATGGCAGTTTACTAAACAACACAACAAATGAATCACATTTCCCTTGAACCTGTCTGATATGCCGGCGGGCATTCTTCTATACTGTATCACCTCAGCACGCGTCTCCTCTGGACTCCTCCACCCGGGGCTCAAGGACAGACGCTCTCCTCTGTAAAGTGCTCTCAGCGTTTCACATACTTAACACGTATCACATTTCACTTAGCTTTTGACACACCAAAGAGTGGGCATGGATGGAGGGATGGATATGTGTAAAAGCGGCTCGATCAATAGCCATGTCCAAACTGCACAACATCACGCGGGGCAGGAGGCCGGTAAACCTACCGGCCGCTCTGTTTTTCTCGTCGAAGTGGAGAAACTACTGCCAACTCTGTGCTGCCGGAGTAAACAGGATATTGAAGATGTCCTTTCAGCAAATTGCTGTTTGTCGTGGAGCTGGATGGACCCGTCTCCGTTTCTCTTGGGTGATTCCGAGGATGTCTGCTATTAAAATGGACCTGTGCACCATCCGACCTGCAGTAATGGAACGCAGCTTGTAGCAGGAAATGGTGGAGATGGCGTCCATTATGGGCCCTCCAGAGGTTTACACGTTGTTTTGATGAGGATTCTGTAAGGGGAAGTGTAGAGCAAAGGAAGACAACTTTTGTATTTGTCAAAGCCATCAAGCTTCTATGATTGTTTGTGTAGAGACAAAAAGTTCTTCACTTTGGAACAAAATAGAGCTCTGCCCGTCTGCTGTCTGCAGCTTTGGTCGGATCCATACAGGAGAGACTCTGATGCTGCTATCGGATCATTTGAGTTTATCGATCAATCCTTCAACCAATGGCTTTAAAGTCCTCAGCATCCTTGTTATCCTTTCCTGTTTCAGTCTGGCACAATTGACTTCTACCAAGTTATTCTTTATATATGTTAGTAAACACACAACGCTTCAGCTGTTTTATCAGTCAGTTTCTCACATTGAAATTAAAATTATGTTAATTCAAACTATTGTTACAATAAATTAGTTTTAATCATTATTAAATTAATTACACTCAAATGGTGAGTCACTTTCATACAGGGGACATTTTTTGCCCCCATATTTTAGAAGAAGAAAAATGTAGAATTCAGGGTGGATTTTGCCCTTTTTTCTCTCCTGGTTATCTCCACAGTTCAGCGTATTAGCCGGCGTGACGCCTCTGTCCGTATGTCTGCTTCAGTAAACATCAGACAGACAGCGTGGCTCTCGGCACCCTGCTGGCGAGCTTAATGAGTGAGATGACTTCACTAACGGGCTCACTTGATTAAGGCGTTTGCAATACTTAACTGGCACATGTTTCCCCTTGCTGTGTGTGGCCGTCACAGTTAGGAAAGCACAAATTGAATTCTTATCGTTTGCTTCTCTGTTTATTGCCCACTGGCAGCCAGGCAGCCGGTCTCATCTTTCAACATTGGAGTAACGACAAGCCTTATTGTGGCTGTCCAGGAAAAGCTAAGGATGGCATCTCGGAATTGTAGTAGAAGAATGCAAAGCATCTTTTCTGCAATTTTCTAAGTAGTTCTTTCTCGATTAGGATCTGTATCTTCACATAAATATGCAGTTTGTTCAGTTTAGAGTTGTTCACGATTTGGAGAGTACATCAATCCTGTCAGGAAATGTGAGAACTTTATAAAAGGGTTATTTATAAACGAAACATCCTGACCGCTGAGTTATGGCTCTAGTCTCACATATTGAACTAAATGCCATCAAACTGTGGCAGGATCACTTAGAGCAGCAGCGCTGATGCGGAATACGACTTTAAAACTCCAGTCACATCCAGCACAGACGGCCGGCGTGGAGCTTTTAGTGTGAGAAAGTGCAGACTGTGGAAGTGTCACTCGCTATCTGACAGGCACGGCGGTGCTACGTGCCGTCACTCTTTGATAGCCGGAGCACTCAGAACTCACAGAGAGAGGCTTTGATTTCCCTGCCAGGGCTCCTGGGCTCCCCCAGCCTATCTGCAGGCCCTTCCACTCAGTAACAGGACACACACACACACACACAGTCCAGGGGATAGAATCAGGACAGCGGTGGCAGGTGTGTGTGTGTGTAGAAGAATTATCAAACACATACGCACACACATCTGCTGGGTGATGTAACAGAACGCACCACATGGCCGGCTGGTGATTAAGCGCACAAAGTGATGAAATGTTCCTGGGAGCTTTTATCCTTGAAATCCTTAAATAACTGATAGACAAAACTAGATGGGAACACCAGGGCTGGTTCACCATCGCTAACAAGAGGTCAGAGGTCATTTTTACTCCGGCTTTATAATATTCACAACATCAGGCAGAGGATTTCACCATCACAAGCTTTTATTGCATTAAGAAGCACTGCTCCCAGTAGGAATATACCAAGAATTATCATCTGGGAAAGCTTTGTTGTGCTTTTTCAACATGCTAACCCAACACTCTGAGTTAGCTAAACACGAAAGAGTAGAATCATACTGTAATCAAATACAATTTATTTCTTATTTCCTCTGTACAGGTATTGCAAAGAGATATAACTGACAGCCATGTTTGCATTATGGGGGTTTTACAGCCACACACAAGAAGAGTAGTAGTACATGTAGTCTACTGTTTGTGGAGACGCTAATATATGCTAGGCACTATTTATGCACAGTCATTGTTGTGGGATGTGATTAGTTAAAAGTGTGAACAAAACAAGGTCACTGACATATGGACGTCTTCTTGGTTCTCTCGGTACACACACACACACACACACACACACACACACACACACACACACACACACACACACCCCGCCCGTGACCTCGTTCTGTGGTGATGGACGGTACTGCGCTAGGAACCGAGCCTCAGATCTATGAAGAAAGGGAACAGAAGTAATGACGAGTGATTGCTCTTTTCATGTTATGGTGCGAGTCACTGGCGGGGGGGTTTGGACTGGGGGAGCCGGTTCAAAGGCTGAACCCAAACACTAATCATCTGAAGTCATTAGCCTGCATTTACTTGACAGCGTTGAAGTAAAGTAAAGTCGCTGGACTCCAATGAGGAGCCCTTTATAGGAAAACACTCCACTCCTCTCCACTCCACTCCACTCCACAGTCTGCAGGCTGTCTTTACTTTCATGTGTGAAGGTATGTTTAATGGAGAAAGAACTAGAATGGAGAGTGGAAACACACAGGAGAGATGAGAGTCATTGGGAAATAAGGACACAAGATGGCAAATACCGATACTGCTTTGTGTGTGTGTGTGTGTGTGTGTGTGTGTGTGTGTGTGTGTAACCGTCTCACACAATGCTGAACATGTTTGGTAAGAGTTACAAAGGTGTCCAAGAATTCCAGAGGTGACATCATGTAAAAGGAAATGAAATCATAAATATGTATAGTTAAATTAATAATAAACAGTGGGTGTGGTCGCCACGGCAACCAACACAGGATCATATACAAAGCCGATGATCAAAAAGTGCTCCATCCTCTGTACTGCAAGTGTTTTTATTCTACTGTAATTCTAATATTCAAGTAATATTTCATACAGATGTTAATACAGTTTTTGTAGCAAAGATTCAAAAGATGATTTCCTCCCAACCGTCGTCTAGTTAACTTGTCTACAGCTACGGTAAACTAGGCTAAACACGTAAACCTAGGTTGTTTTACACGATGTATGACCTTTGACCTTTATATTCAGTAGCTTGCGATTTCAGTCTAACTTGTGAAGTATTGCCAACTGCTTATTGCTCATAACTTAGCGTGAGGAGTGTGTTAGTCTGATTCTGAGTTGTTAAGTGTCATTCAGGATTTGCATACAAAACATTTCAGGCCCCAGAATTTTGGTTGAAGTCTGTGTTTGCTGTTGTTTTGAAGTTGTGGTGTTGATTTTGCATCATGGTGGTGAGGTTTGTAACGTGTGACTGTGACTGTTGATTGATCTCTGTTGTATGTAACTACATCTTTGTCCATTCCTTTCTATTCTTTCCGACGAATTTGAAATGACTAAAAACTATTTTTGTCATTAAATGCATTTCCAGTCTTCATGCAAATTCTTTAAACAAGTTCACTGAAACACAATCATCATAACAAGACTCATTCTTAAGGACTTTTTGTGAAGCTAAATAAGTCCCGGGGCCTAAAACAAAAATACAGATCTCAAGTTTCAAATCACTTTATAAAAATGACTAAAAATATTCCTATTAGTTCTGTATAGAGCTCTGGGGATGGATTAAAAACACCGAGACTGAAACTAAACAAAATGAAAATGCAAAACGAATATAAGAGAGGAGCTCATTATTGGCAGTGGATAATGAAATTCATTGAATGATAAAAGTCCCAAACCGAGCGAGGGATTCCAATTTCCACTTTCATCGGCCACTAATGGTTTAGGAATTAGTGAGCTGAGGTGAATATAACATCAGGCCCGGCAGGAAACCTCCTTTCTGCCCGCTTTTGAACTCAAATCTGTGGGATCCGATGAATTCATCAAAGAGAAGCACCGTGCAACACACACACACACACATCCTTGTGAAGTGTGTGTGTGTGTGCGTGCTGTCTTCTGCTGTTAATTTGAACCGTACAGTACACACAGCGAGTGTGAGCATCGCAGGAGTTTCATTATCGGTGCAGTGAATTGAGGTTGGCATAGTGACACGTCGCCAACACACCGTGGCTGAATGAATATGAGATTCCAGATTAGAAGAAGAATGGATTTGCATGTTGATGATACGATGACTTTGAATGGTTTTTACATTTTCACTCATACATTCCTCAGATTTAATTGGCAGTGAAGCTGAATTCTTAACCTAGAATAGATGAATATTTTCCCAAAGTGTCAGATGTCACAATTAATAAATGACTATAAAGTCCATCATCCTCATTGAGCTTCAGAAATCAAGTCCTCAGAAAGTGTTATTTCCTTATTTATACATTTTTGGTAGATCATTTTGATTGATGACTCTTTAATTTAAACAAACATTGAGCCTTAATCTATAGAAAATACATTTATTATGAGATTGAAATTTAGGAGAAAAATTGACTTAATAACGAAAATGTCGTTCCATGTGTCTGCACATAATTTCAGGAATAATAAAGAAGGACACAAACACACACACACACAATCAGAGAGAGAGAGAGAGACACACATTTCATGGTTTATGTATCTTGCATGACGTGAAGTGCCTAAATGATAAATGCGCTAAATGATGATGATCCCAGTAAAGTGCCGGCTTCTCTCCTCTGAAGCAGGTCCCTGATATTCCTTCATCCCGTCCTTTCCCAGGTTTGCATTACATGAGGTGACAGAGAAGTTATGCCCAAGTGTCCATACGCACCAGTCTGTGACCACGGTGAGTTCTAGAAAGGAGGCGGAGTCGGGAGGCTCCTCCGTGACTGTCTGTGCATCTCCTGTGTCTGAGTAGAAACACCCAAGTGCTGCGGTTACAAAAGTCACCAAACAGCCTTTATTATGTAATCAGAACAGTCTCCCCTCTGATCCCCCCTGCTACCACTCACGCATCCATACATTCAGATAATAAAACTACAGCGAGTAGAGAGAGTAACTATAGCAACTATAAGAAGGAGAGTAGAAACCTCTCGAGTCCCTTCAGTCCAACCGATCCCTTCACTGATTCAGAAAAGGTTAAGGTCACAAGTTTGAAGATAGCCTGGATCTGATTTTGATTTGGTCCGTCTCAGGGAGGCTCGCAACCGAGTCCTTCTTAGGGAGTCCGGAGTCCGCCAGACCCCCCACCGGCACCCCTGCCCCAGCCCCAAAGCCCTGCATACAGCCGGGCAGGGACGCTGCGGGGAAAGCCCCGACGGACATCTGGTGGGGCAACACAACCCTGTGTGGTATCGGGCCTCTGAGGCCTGTCGGGGTCTGAGGGGGTCCGATAGATGTGGAGGACACTCTGGTAGACTGGGGCGGGCTGGGGACTACTGCTTGTGCCCCGTCGTGGGGCAGCGAGGGCTGGGAGGCTGACAGCGCCCTTGCGTCTTGGCTCAGGCTGCCCATTTGCAAGGAATGGGTGCTCTTATGGGTGCTGGTGCGGTGTGTGGGGCTGGCTACGTGCTGCTGGGCCAAAGAAAGCTGAGAGCCTGAGGGAGGACCAGACAGGGCGCTGGATCCGTACTGGAACGACCGTCCCCCGGCAGCGAGTGGACTCTGGACGGCGGGGCTGGGCAGAACGGGAGCAAAGGCACCAGAAGCAAGGAGCTGGGACTGTAGGGACTGCTGGGACTGCTGTAGAGGAGAGGCGGAGACGGGGCTGGGGACATTTTGGATCACCTGGAATCTCCTCACCATCCTCGGGGACTGCAGGGTTCCGCCCACCGGGGGACAAAAGTTCATGGCCACGGCTTGCTGCAGGGTGGCGATGGCCGAGGTCTGGGGCTGACCGGTGGAACCCGTGGGTGTAAACATGCCACTTTGCAGAGACGGCACCATGGACATGGACATGGCCCGCGGTCTCGGCACGTCCACCTGCTGAACCATCTCCCGATCGTATTTGACGATTTCCTGGATCATTTCGTTTTCGCGGTTGTTGAAGATGCCCGAGTTGAGATCGTGCTGAACTTTGTGCATCAAGATGGAGTTCTTCTTGCCTGCAAATGACAGAAAAGGTCATGTTTCGCTCCTTCACACTCTCGTTATTCTCCTCTTGCACTTCTTATTTGACATTAAAACTGAAAACATTGCAAGAATCAAGTAATTGGATTAATTTCAGCACTTGTGTGTGTGTGTATGTGTGGTAGTTATCTGGCTCTGACTCAAGCATGTATGGGCACATCACTCTAATTGGCATCTCTTTTGGTTTAACCCCTCCCCCCTTGAGATTGTCCCTGGGCACCCTGGCGTCCTTAGCGTCTCATCACAGCTGAGGCAAAAACACGGTGCGAGCTAATGCGTTAATAACATAATGACATCATCCGTGCAGCTGGTTGGAGCCTTGATAAGCACTTCAGGTTATATAGGGACAACATGTAAATAATAGAAATCTTTCAGGCGAATTCAATTAAAAACATAAAATTTGTTGCAAAAAATCTACTTTACATCAAAAAGGAACCAAACTTTCTTTCCAAATAGAAGAAAACGTTGTGATTGGTTCCTGTAAAGTTCCTTCAGAATATTTGCATGTTGCGGCTGGAGGCACAATCACCGACCGACTGAAGGGCCGCTCATGTATGGAATGTGTTGCTGCTATGGCAACAACTGGCAGGTGGCTGATGCGGCGCCGCTTTTGTAAACAGGGGAATTACAGGAGAGGGGGTTGGGGGATAGGAGAGGGAGAGGGGGCCTGGTGGGGGGGGGGGGGGGTTCTTCTCTCACCTATCCTGTCCAGTCTGTCAATGGCCACGGTCTCGAAGGCCCTCCGCATCATGGGATACTCCTCCAGCACCTCGTTGAAGTTGTCGACAGAGAGCGAGTAGAGGCGGCAGTAGGTGTCGGCGCGCACGCTGGCCGTCCGTCTGCCACGAGTCAGCAGGCAGATTTCTGAGGGGAAGAAGAAGAAGAAGAGGTAGAGGCAGTTAGACTCGACTCCATCATATCATAAAAGAAGGAGAAACTGGAATGGACTCTGAGACACCCTTGTCTATGCCTATGTCACACCCCTATGTACACAGTATGGATTGATGTGTCTTTCCTAAAGAATGAGACGTGCAGAGCTTCACACACAAACACGCAGGCCTTTGTGAATGAAAGTGGTTTATTCATGCGGCGCTCGCTTGTAGCCAGTCGGTGTGACCTACTGACAGCCACTCTGGAGTGTTTTCCTCCAGCGCTGACGGCTGAGGGAAAACACTTTATATTTGGAGATGCGCGGCTAAGCTTCATTACGTTCGGTTGTTCCCCGTCTCTTCAACCCGAGCCTGCCTGGGCTGAGGCTCGCCGTTGTCTTGACAACCGCATGCCCTCGTTTTCTCTTCATAAAAAAGCGGGTCGACCTCGTCAAAAATATGAGGAGACAATAAGCAAAAGTCTCTCTCGTCTCGTCTGTATTGTGTATTTTAGGAACACGATCGAGGCGATTCTGAATTTGTTCATACGTGCGTTTCATTTACAAAACGAGAAGGTTAGTCTCAGTCAATACAGAATGTCTTCCATGTCCTTTCACACACAGCCAATTGGGACGTCCCTGGTTACACATAATAGAACTATTTGCATATTGCTCGCATCATTTGCTGCTTGGAAGATGATAACAGTAATGAAACCACTCTCTGCATTGTAACATTTAGGATTTGCTTACTGTCACCATTATAAATACATAGAATTGCATGATGGGTAAATTATAACCAGTGATTTGAATCAGAGGAGACCACCAACATCCTACATTTCTCCTCTGGGCTGCATTGATTTTCCTGTTTGTGTGAGTCGAACAGACGCTAAACAAAATCCGATCCGGCGGTTTTGCCACCTGGTGCGAATACTCCTTATTCTGATACCCCAAGAGACAACAAAGGCAGGTTTGCGTGTAAAAACACAGCGTGGTGCACGGGTGGGACAGAGCGCAGGACAAGTCAGGAAATAGACACGGCAGGAAACAACATCTGACGGAACGAGATTACAGGAGCGAGAGACGTCTAATGTGTTATATGACACGTGATTGTCAACCCTTTGAGCTGACCACAGTTTGAGAACCATGGAACCAAAGTCATCCATATGGTGTTTTGTGATGACTTTTTCCCCGATAATGCAGTGATTTTACTTCTCATGAACACACACACCCACACACACCACACAGGCGACTGCTGCTTAGCTGCATTAAGAGCGAGCAGTGATTTCCTCCCCTGGTGGCTTTTTGGCAGCCTGTGCCTGACATTACAAATGGCTCTGTCATTGCAGTGCTGCTGCGCTAATTAGCTGTTATTAATTGGACGTGTGTGTGCATGTGTGTGTGCATGTGTGCGTGTGTGCGTGTGTGTGTGTGCGTCCTGTGCCACTCCAGCAGAGCCAGTGAACCGAACTCCACTGTAGAGGTTCAACAGATGTTTTGAGGGTTTATGACTCAAATCATCACTCCACAACGCTTGAACAATGTGTGTGTATATGTGTGTGCGTGTGTGTGTGTATGAGAACAGTCCGTGTTCCTAACCAACCCCAGCAGTTTGGTGGCTGTGATGAAGACAATGTCGTACCTCCAAAGTAGGATCCATCCATCAGCTTCATGCCCAGGCTCCCTTTGGTCAGCACGCTCACCACCCCGTGCTGGATGAAGTACATCTTCTTGCCGATGGTTCCCTCCCTGATGATGTAATCTCCAGGCTGGAAGACCTCGAACCTCAGCTTGGTCAGCATGGCGGTCACAAAGTTGGGGTCGGCGTTGGCGAACAGCGGCATGGACGCCACCAGCTTACGGCAGTTGAAGTTGACAATTTCCTGCGTGGAGACGGACCGTGACGCTTGTTAAACATCATGCAAAGACGGTGTCATTCATGTTTGTGTTTTGGGGAGATTTGTTTGAGTTTGTTGTGTCATACCTCTCGTAGCGGCTCATTGAGCTCTTCCAGGATGCTCTCCTCGTCGAACATCTTGCCCTGGTATCTGTGCTCGTAGTAGTCGTGGATTTTCTGCCGGAAGTCGGCCGGTAGTTTGTGGAAGGACATGTACTGCTCCACTTGTTTGTACTGGATGATGGAAAGAGTGGAGGGGAGGGACAAAGAAGACACAGAACCAGGGACAAGTGAGACGATTGCCTTTCAAGTGGTTTTACAACACAAGATAGTGCAGCTATGGAGATTCCTCATTTCTGCTCCTCTGATAAGACATCTTATCATCAACTATACAAACTAGGCGTCTATATGCCGTCAGCGTGAAGATACTGTGACCTACTTATATATCTTGAAGCTGACGGAGGGAAACTGTGATGAAGAACATCGGGCTCAACTGTGTCTACAGTTTCTTCATAGGACTAAAATGAAACAAGGGAAGGCTATTTGCCAAAAAAGCCTGGGGTAAATAATTCATCAGAGCAAGCGAGCGTTGACGTTTAGGTATGAGCTACGAAGCTATTCTTAGAGACAGCCATGTTTGTTTGCGTCCGGATTGAGGAGAAGCTGCAGCCCGTCGCTCATGTTTGCTCTCCGGCCACGAGGGATTCACACCCTTGCCTACTCATCACCGTCGTGATCATTGACGTCACGTTGAGTCCACTTCTCTCGCTCTATTAGACATTGCACACCCCTCTGGATCTACTGTCCCCTATATGTTTGCACTTTTCGGCCATTCTCCTCCTTCCAGTGAACACAAGTGGCCTAGGTTTGTTTGATTTCTTATGAAGATGAGGCTTCCGTGTGATTTCATGCATCGCCACCTTCCCTGTGAGTGAAAACACAGCCTCATACATCACACACACACACGCAAGTAAACACTTTTTCATCTCCTCTGCTGATCAGAAGCATTGATCCCCGAATCCATGACGTTACACAGCGATCGACATTGTTTACAAAGTGACAAGTGTGTGTGAGTCATCCCTGTGTGTAAACGACTTGATTAGATGAATAGTAGGTCTCCATCAGGGCAAGAGAGGAGGGGGACAAGGCTTGTTGGCTTGACAAACAACAAGCCTCAGCTGTGCCTTCCGTAATCCGCTCGGATGTGACGGCTGGATAAACGCGCCTCGTCCCGACCGTTAAACACTTTGAAGACATATCTGTCTGGCGAAATAAATCAAGATGTTTAGGAATTGATTGCGCCGCGTGAGGCCTCGCTGTGGTAAACGAGCGGTGCTCTAATTCTTTGACGTTCCACTGTCTGCGCTACTTAAATCTGGATGAGGAATTCCAAAGCGTTTGAGGACAATTTAGGTGAGGCCGATGACGATTTCACCGCGGCTTTAGATGAAGGATCAAAGAGAAAATGGTGAAGCTACAAACACGTAAACAATCCATACAATCCTGTAGGTATCAGGATGGAAACATGACCTTCAATTATCGAGAGTGTGGATCCTGATCTTCCCCCATGCTGACGACCACAATTTATAAGGCGAATTCACAGAAAACAGTGAGAACATTAACGGCGACCTTGCCTGTAACGGTCAATGACACATAACATGGGACAGAATGAGTCACTGTCCAGGAAATTACATTTTGTCACAGTGAAAAGTGACATATGGGAGAATAAAAGAATGACGGTTTGACCCTGGTGGCTTTGCGTAACTCAGAAAACTAACTAACTGTGAGTCAGAACATCCTGCAGGCTGTAAATGAATGATCCTTATTTAGAAATGTGAAATACAGTAAGAAGTGCAGCAGTGGTGCACAAATGTGATTTCATGCTCTTCAGACTGCTGTATATAAACTTTATCTCTCCATAATCCTCCTTCAATCTTCCACTGTCATGAATGATTCGTTTTAAACTTTCGTTATTTCTCTCTCATTGCTAAACCCTGCATGAGCGAAGCATGAAGGATCCTACAAACATGTACAGTACACACAGCTTCCTCCTCCTCCTCCTCCTCCTCCTCCTCCTCCTCCTCTTCACACAATCCTCATTCTGTCGTCTTTATAACGCAACCCGACATGGATTTGTTCGGTTTGTTAGTATCATTTCGTTTAGCCCCCAGGGGATTGGTCTCATATCACCAAAGAAAGATTAATGGAGTCTAACAGATTCTCCTCTTCTCTTTGTTTACAGTGTGTCAGTCGCAATAAAGATGCAGCTGAGTCACCGAGCACGCAGTTTATTTAATCCAGCACGTGAACAAACCAGGAAACTCCGATTAAGTGGTTTCCGCCTCAGGATCCACCGCTCAGACAGTCTCAATTAAACTAAAGTGACATCTCTCTCTCTCTCTCTCTCTCTCTCTCTCTCTCTCTCTCTCTCTCTCTCTCTCACACTCCTCCAACTCATTCCAAACCAAGCGGCGGTTTATTGACTTTCTCATTTTCCCCGCATTAGACTTAGACTAGTGACCGTGTCGCTCAAGTCTGAAGTCTGTGATGGCTGAAGCGGCCTCGTCATTCCCCAAAGAAAGAGAGAAACACACTCTGCTGCAGGAGGCGAGATAAGAAGACGCCATGGTGACGAGACTGAATTTATCCCATTGCACGGAATTGCATTTCAGAAAGCCCGAGTGCCTGAAAGTGTGACCCCTCGTCCATGATGCTGTTTGGGGGAAAGAGTGAAGTAATACTGTAATTATCCCCAGATACACACTTCTACACTGTAACCCTTTATATTCCAAGTCCTAACAGCTCACTAGAAGATACTACATCCTTTCTTGGGAAGCTGGAGTGAGATTCCAGTGTAATTTCTTTTATGGGACATAAAGCTTCTAGTTGGTGAGATGTGTGATGTCATAGACGTCACCATTAGCCTCAACACAGGGGAGGCAGAGATTGGATTGGCGCTCCTATTATATGAAGCATGTCAACGAATGTCAGGGCGAGGGGATGCTTCTTATATGTGTGTGTGTGTGTGTGTGTGTGTGTGTGTGTGTGTGTGTGTGTGTGTGTGTCCGTGTGTGTGTCCTGAGGGAATTGACTTCAGCGGTGGATTTTAGCTCATTGACTGAGGACTGGACTGATACCGACACTGATACACACACACACACACACACAGAGACACACACACACACACACACTCACTAATATATTTTTCAGTTGAGAAACCATTAAATCTTTCCAGTGACGAGGATGATGGATCCAGGTAAAAGCCATTATCCCATTGAGTCCTTAGTATTGATTTCTCTGATGACATCATCAAAAAGCAGAGGAGCGGATTAAGATGTAGAGAATCAGGAAAGGAAACAGGAAGGTAAGTGGACTTAACGACATTAGATCATTATGGAAGTTAAATATGCGTTTAACTCTTTACTAAGCTTCTTTTGTTTATACTGATGATAAAACAGATCAGTTTCAGAGGAAAGATTTGGAAATGTGGAAACAAAAAGTTCTCAAACTCAAGTAATTTTATTCTTTTTGTTTCAGTGGCATCATTGGTGAGGAAGAGGACAGAGGAACTGACCAACAAGGACAAACCGCCGGCTGAAGGTACACTAACATTTCTTAAGTCAGGGTATGGATTCCTATCAGGATGTAATGAGTTTTTAAAGAGTGTGTGTGTGTGTGTGTCCAGTCATAGTGAGGCTGCTGAGGAAGCTTTGGTTTGTATAATCTGCAGTCTGTTTGGAGCTCCCAGCAAGTGCCTGTCGAGTGTGTGAAATGGAATTGCCAGGCTTAACATTTGGAATTGGGTGTCAGCCGGGGTCAGTGTGTGTGTGTGTGTGTGTGTGTGTGTGTGTGTGTGTGTGTGTGTGTGTGTGTGTGTGTGTGTGTGTGTGTGTGTGTGTGTGTGTGTGTGTGTGTGTGTGTGTGTGTTTGTGTCTCTACTCTCACAAATCTAAAGACGCTCATGGACACTGGACACACTCTTTTACGACACATGTGCCTGATTTTAACGTATAAATGCTATGCGGCCGCCCAGGGGGATCTGCTGCTGGGACACACTGCCTCCATCTGACTCTAACTCTGGAGGAAGGGCAGGGGCCAAGAGGAGGAGCAGGAGTACAGTTACATAACGGCTAATGCCCTCTGCGTCTGTGTGCGGCGCCTCCTCTGGCAGATGGTGTGTTGCCCCGGCAGTCAAGGGCGAACGGATTGACGAAAGGGAAGATTGTTGCGTTGTGTGGAGAAAGGAGTCATGAGGACACCAGGTCACCTTCACATTAAAGAGGGGACGATGAAGAGGAGAGTGAGCGGAGAAACGTGTGGCGCTAACTCACGAGTTTTAGTCTATGAGGCTTTGGGTGAGGAATGAGTGAGAATGCTGAGTCGTGTGTACCCAGCAATCCGTTTCTATGCGTGTGTATGTGTATGTGTGTGTGTGTGTGTGTGTGTGTGTGTGTGTGTGTGTGTGTGTGTGTGTGTGTGTGTGTGTGTGTGTGTGTGTGTGTGTGTGTGTGTCTTTGCAGTGTTTGCGAATGATTATGTTTCTTAACGACAGAGCGATGCAGTACAGTAATTATCCGTCCCGTCTCTCATCAACGTCCGTCTCTTATCTCAGACGTTGTCAGCGTCTATTTATATACCTTGCTTAACACGCTGCTCTTCAAACAACACAGTGTGTCCATTCTGATAAGGTGGAGAAAAATATGCTTTGTGTGAGTCGTGAACCCGCGGCAAAACATGTAGAAACACATCCCCGTGGTCGGCGAGGAGCTATTGTGCCGTTTCAGAGCGGCTGTTTGCTCTTGTGTGTGTCAGGATGAACCCGTGCAGTTAGATGATCGCACACAAAGAATCCATTTTGTCTCATGTTTGTTATCTGATGGTAGGAGTTGGAGCAGACACGGTTGACTTCACTGCTTAACTGAACAAACAGTGATGGGATTCAGGAGCGGGCGCGCTTTGACTTTGACTCATTATTTCACTGCTTTGCATCATGGGAGAGTCTGACTGAGTGAGTTACACACACACACTACACACATAAACGTGGGCGCCGGTCGTTTTTCTTAACTGTTTCAAAACATAACATGGATCTTGTTTTCCAGTGGAGCCGTAACAAGGTGGCGTTAGGGATCGGGAGAAGTTGCTACAGATTGCATCAGCCGATAAGAATCTGAATAAAAAACGTTGCTAAACTAAATTCACTAAGTTTTGTTCATGCTTAATAAGGATGTCAACATAGCAAATGTGATCAAAAGACAGATAAGTGGATGGATGATGTCATAGGATACAAAATTAGCCAACGAAGCTAAGGGACAAAATAGAGCAGAAGATAAAGAGATTAAAACGGGATCATCCTTTGTTCTAACACTGGCCAGAGGCTTCAATTAGACAAGAACAAAAGCTTGACCAATCACCCTGTGTGTGTGTCTGTGTATGTGTCTCTGTGTGTGTGTCGGATGTTCTGGTCACAGGGGTTCAGAGGAAGCTAACAAGACGCAGAGCAGATGTTGACACTGCCGCCTTATAAAGCCGCAGATCGCAGCCCAGCCTTCAGACGCCAGGAGCTTTGATCTGCTGCTGCGCGGAGACGACAGACAGCCGAGGCTCAGCCAGCTGCAGCCCTGAATATCAAGCTAGCAGAACACATGATGTTCTGTCCTGTCAGAGTGTGTCGGAATGAGAGAATAGTGAACCCTCTCCTCTCTGTTTGTACTGTATCTGCCGCTCGCCTTTACTGGGACAAGGAAGGTAAACAGAGCACATGGGCGCTCTGAGATGTAAGGGGCCTTCCATCGTACTCAGAAAAATGCAATGGGCATCCTGGAATCTAGCTGATACGGAAAAAAGTGGAGAACCAGGACACCTACATCCTAGAGGTCAAGAAATCAAAGCTCATATAAAGGTCATTATGGTTGGGGTCCAAGGTCACTGTGGGGTTATGGAGCCTGAACTCACACCTGAGGAAGACGCACAACACTCCTCCAACCACATCCTGTTGAAAACTACAGCAATGATACTTTATAATTGATAAATGAATGAAACAGTTGTGAAGGCCAAACAGATCAATACCTATTCAGAAAAAACAGTAACTACTTCTTAAAAGAGATATCCACCATCCCCACAGACTGCACGAACAACCGTATGCTGATGATCTCCAGACTTTCCGCTAAGGCTACCAAAGTGTTACTTCGTCCCGGTTTCGTTTGGTCCCACAGATTCACATCATTCCTTTTTCATCATCCCATTTTACCAGTTTACAAAATTTGAACCCTGAAGCAGAGACCCTGTATCTTACCTTTTCTTGGTACTGGCGCCTAGATGAGTCCAGAGACTGGATGAGTGCGGTGGCATGGCCGATGAACATGGCGTAGCAGGTGGCTCCCACGATCATGCTCAGCATAGTCAGCCAGATGTCCGACATGCTCTCTGGCGCTTGCCTTCCATAACCAATGCACAGCATGTGGCTCATGGCTTTAAAGAGGGCAAAGGAGTAAAGCTCACTCCATGAATCATTCTGTGGGAGAAGACGAGGGTGGGGAGGGGAGAGAGACAGGGGAGGGGGAACGATGACAAGGGGTTTGGGACGACAAAAGATATGGAAGGACATAGAGATGGATGGTATGGGACAGAATGGAGACAGAGATTTGAGCGTGTAGCAGGATATTCACTCCATTTTGACTCTTGAATGCAACAGTGATTTACCCCCTGAGGACTCGAGCCGGCCGTCTCGTGTCTCGTGTATAATGGCAGAGAAAAGGGAATTCAGCAGGGAGAGAAAGGCAGAATTAAAGGATGAGAGGACTAAAGAGTCATTCTTCGCAGTGAAGTGTGTGTATGAATGTGTGTGTGTGTGTGTGTGTCTCAGCGTCTGATGATGTTGTAGTTTTGGTGGAGAGCCTAATCATCATCAGCCAGCAGACGTGCCTCGTGTTGACGGAGCAGAAGGAGAGGAGAGGAAAAGTGTGTGTTAATGAGGAGCTCGTACATCTGCCTGCTCCAGTCTGCTTTTGATTGGTGCTCACACACTCACTCGGCTCTAAATCTCCCATGTTAGATTCATTAGAAAGCCCTTTACACACACACACACACACACACACACACACACACACACACATGCACATACACACACACACACACGCACGCACATACACACACACACACACACACACACACACACACACACACACACACACATGGCTAGGCCTCCTCAAACAGCTGTGGTTCACACACCGTCTTCCCAAACTCCCCTCTGTCCCTCTTTGGCCCGAGTGGCCTCCTCCATCGCTGATTGACTGCTTCTGCTTCGTGTTTTCCTCGGAATATTTGCATTTCATTTGGGATTCAAATGTGTTTTGGTATTTTTCTTTTGCGTAGGTTAGAGGAGGGCGTGGCAGTAAAGTGCCTGTTTTCCTCAGTGTGATTAAAGGAGATGTTTCATGTCTACGGTTAGACGTGTGACTGGAGGCATCGAAAAGAGTGAAGAAGAAGTTTTGTTGACTCTTGGCCTCCAGCTGAGGCGAGGGTAAACAGGAACGCAGCGGCGGTGGCGGCGGTGAGGAAGACTGCGGTGTCAGACTGCTCATTAGCGGCTCGGCACCGGCCCAGAGCCAAGCTGCAAGTTTCACGTCTGTTATGGCCTGTCAGCTTTATCACCCAGTCAGAGTTGTTGAGAGAGACAAACTGGATCTTCTAATTTTAGATGAAAGACGGCGAGACTTTGAAAAACCCGTAAAAACAGACGGCGCCCTTTAAGATCAGACGTTTCATCATCTTCGCTCCAGCTTTGTTGATGTTCCATATTCTCTAAAGTTTTGTTTTATCCCTGTAACGACTTGTCTTGACAATACAGCAGAGAACAGTCACACACTCTCATGTAAACGCCATAAACATGGAGTCCAATCCCTTTGGACATCAGCATCGTGCTCACATATCTACAGTAGATGTGTAGTTTCTTCTGTTTCACTCTTACACACACACACACACACACACACACACACACACACACACACACACACACACACACACACACACACACACACACACACACACACAGAGAGATGAAGAAGAATGAACAGACAGTACTAGTTTGTTCATATATCCACTTTGCAGCAGTCTGGCAG
Organism: Genypterus blacodes; assembly: GCF_046128005.1. Classification (NCBI taxonomy): domain Eukaryota; kingdom Metazoa; phylum Chordata; class Actinopteri; order Ophidiiformes; family Ophidiidae; genus Genypterus; species Genypterus blacodes. The sequence goes on along the minus strand of NW_027466870.1, from coordinate 847,908 downwards.
TAGTTACTTTGGCACACATACAAGACGTGGTGTGTGTGTGTGTGTGTGTGTGTGTGTGTGTGTGTGTGTGAGTGAGTGAGTGTGAATGCCCATGGGTATGAAACCCTAGGACCAGAGGAGCTGAGATCAGCACGTCTGTCCCACTGCAATAATGGCAATGAAGTGAAAAGCCTCATAGTATCGCAATAAAGTGAGGGAGGAAAACTCACAGTATTACAGAATGTGACATTATTCCTTTAAACTGGAGCTCTCGTAGTGTTTACTGAAGAAAAGAGTCACAGATTAATTAAAATTGTAGCTTTTTACAGGTTTCAGATGCAGGAAATGCTTGCAGCTCAGACGATCGAGCCGTTAGAATCACGTGACGTCTCTAATGTCTCCTCCTGCTGATTCGACTGAAGCCTCCAT
>NW_027466870.1:710000-842500 GCF_046128005.1 Genypterus blacodes | reverse complement strand
GTACGCGGCCATGTGTCACTGTCAGACCGCAATCTGGGTCAAGGCCCATTACTGCCACCAGAACCCTCAGCCTGTAGCAGACAGATGTTACTACACTGTGGAGTCACATGGGCCGCTGTGAGGTTCTGATGGAGACCAATCAAACCGGACCCCCAAGTGGCCGTCAGGGTGTCTCCTTGTCTCCTTTGCTGTTAGATTAATCATATTGTTCATTCGTCTTGTGATCCATTTTAAGGCCGTCCTCTGCTGCAGCAAGGAATGTGGCTGATAACTACATGCATCGAATATCTGTCTGCTGTCTCCCTCCTCTTTATGGTTCACCATGAAGGAATGCTGCTACACACACACACACACACACACACACACACACACACACACACACACACACACACACACTGACACATCACGGCGCCATCTGCAGCAGCGAGTGAAGCCGTTTTGGATCGAGCTGAGCCCAACTGTGCCCAAGACTGGACTGAGTAGAAGGCTAAGGAGCACTCGGGTAGTGAGAGTGAGGCAATGGAACACGGCAGAAATTCCACTTTTTGTTTTGATATGAGAATGGAACACGATCTCTCCTGTCGTGTTCTCACTTCAGGCTGAGGTCAGACTGGTTTCTTCTTCTCTCTCTTTCTTTACTGCAGCTTTAATGTGGCAGTCTTATCACTACACTGGCACATCAGTCACAATCAATACAGCACTTAGCATTTAAAGCCTAAAACTCATCCGTTACCTTCATAAACACACAGACTCTGCCTGTTATGAAACCAGCATACCTGCAAAACGGAATCAACAATGAGTCGTGCATCAAAACAAACTAATCTACTGCCTTCACATCTCTTTGGCCTGTTTGGATTTGAATGTTTCTTCCCTTTTCTGTAAGTTTAGAGGGAGTTTCAGCTTCTTAGACATCTTGAACTCGAGCTCAACTAACTAACCCTGCTTCTCTCTGTGTGATGTGTGTGCCAGGTGTAGGTGAAGCTCTTCCTACCTCCTCCCACTGGTGGATGTAGCGAATGAGCCTGGACAGCCTGAGCAGGCGCAGCAGACTGAGGATCTTGGTGAAGCGGACGATGCGGAGCGCCCGGGCGGTCTTGTACACCTCCGAGTCGATCCCTTTCTCCACGATGAGGAAGATATAATCCACCGGTATGGACGAGACGAAGTCCACCACGAACCAGGTCTTCAGGTACTGCTGTTTGATCTTCCTGGGGTCCAGGATGATCTCCGTGTTGTCCTCGAACACGATGCCTGTCCTGAAGTTGAGCACCAGGTCCATGAGGAAGAAGGTGTCGGAGACCACGTTGAAGATGATCCACGGCGTGGTCGTCTCGTCCTTAAAGAAGGTGATGCCCACGGGGATGATGATCAAGTTGCCCACCATGAACATGAGCATGGTGAAGTCCCAGTAGAACCTGACGGGGTGAGAGGAGAAGGCGGTTAGAAGAAGAAGAACACAGCCAACAGGAAGGCCTGAAGCATCCATGTGAAGAGGCTGAAGCTGCGTTGTGGCGTTACAGGGTGACGTGGCTCGGTGTGTGTGTGTGTGTGTTAGGATTATGTGAGTCCGACAGAGGAGACTAGACTGGGGGGGGCCTGAGCTGCACTCAGTGGGGCTATTTTCTGTGCGTATCACATGCAGGCAGACACGCTGACGCTGCTCCATCTATGGCCGCTGGTTTTCTCTTCCTCTTACTGTTCTGAACCACAGCACTTCTGTGGGACACACACACACGTCTGCAAACAGCATCACCACACCAACCGCCAGAACACCGAACCCACTGGGGCGTCTGAAGTGTGTCTGCCACTACTCAGATGTGTATAGAACCTGACTTATGTCAAGGTCAACCCAAGGACACCAGGGGCAGGGACGATGTCATGAACTCAGAACTGCAACCGAGTGAAACCAGCGAGGATGTTCAGTGTATGAATTGATCCGGTGTGTGTATCCCCCCAAAATACACACGGCCTAAACACCAATCAAGCCACAAAAAGCGACGGATGAGATGGAGGAGATATTGTAGAGATGCAGGGGAGTGTGTGTGTGTGTGTGTGTACTGTGTATCTGATGTATTATGTGATTGCGGAACGTAATGGAGAGTCTGGAGCTGCAGGGAGGAACTGATAGGTGTGTGTGTGTGTGTGTGTGTGTGTGTGTGTGTGTGTAGCTGAGTCATGACTTGACTCTGTCCTATTGTTAGACTTAAGGCTTCATTTCATGACGCACAAACCGCACATTCACATTATATTTCATATTTGGATGGTGTAACTTGAGAAAATGAAGTTAAGAGAGGCTGGTTCATGTTCGTGTGCGTATGTGTGTGTGCGTGTGGTAATTGGACGAGCTGTCCGCGGTGCTGAACAGCAACTTTTTCCTTCAAGTTTTCTATTTTTAACTTCCCTTTTGAGGTAAAATGGTGCATTTGTGTCTCAACGCTTAAATCAGTCACATTCCTCTGATCCCTGATCTGTTCCCCCATCAACCAGGACGGAAGTCATCAACCAGATTTGAAATTTACCAACAAATTACGCATTGTGAAGAATAGATTGTGTAGATTTTCATTAAATTGGACAAATGCGTAATGGTTTTCTTCCAAACACAAACACGCACACGCTGGTACTTTGATCAGATGAACCAGCTGTTCCTTCACCTCCTAGTCTGACTCGGTGCACTCGGGTTCATACCTGAAGTCGCTATACGGGTGGATGATCCAGTTCCCGGCTGACTTGACGCGCTCCTGCTCCTTCTCCACCGCCTTCTGGCTCCCGAACATACGCAGGGAGAATTTGTTAACTCCTGGCTGAAGCATGGAGCTGAACTGCCGCTGCATGTACGTCTGGTTCCCCCTGGATTCTTCATCATCCGGCACGATCTGCGAGCTGTCCTCGGCTTTGGAGAAGGTGACCGAGTTCCTGGACTGCTGGCTCGGCGTGTGTCCTTTACTCGTCGGCGCGTTGGAGAAGGAGACCCTGGAGTCCTTCTTCTCCGACGCCGACGTGGCCTTGACCCCGGGCGCTTCACCCCCCTGCCCCGGCACCAGGGAGCCCCTCGCTGAGGTGAGGGAGCCGTCCATGCTCGCCCCCTGCCCCTTGATGTACTCTTCCTCCGCCGCTACTCCATCCGCCTGCTTCTCCTGCCTGGAGATGAGGGAGGAGAGGCTCCCGGAGCTGGTCGGGTCTCTTCTACAATCGCCGTTTTTGTTGCATTTCATCCCGGTGGCTCCTTCGCCTAACGCGGCCACGCTTGTGTCCTCTGACTCGGCAGCATCTCTCTGGCGTGACACCGCCGGGGGAGTGAGAGGTGTGGAGTCCTCGTCTTGCCACAGCCACAGCTCATTGTTGTTGGAGTTTTTACGCGCAATGGACGCGGCTCCCCCTCCTGGCGTAAACCTCTTCATCCTGGCGCCGAAGCAACTCCCATCCGCGCATCCGGTCAAGCTGGATCGTTGAGGTGACCGAACCCGCTGCTGCTGCCGCCGCTGCTGGAATTTGTGCTCCTCCTGGCCGTCCTCCGTCTCGTCCATCACAGGCAGACAGGCAGACAGACTGGCGGGCGGACGCACAGACAGACAGGCAGACAGGTGACCACTCCCGCTTTACCTTGGAGCTGCGAGGCTGCACGGCTGAGGAAGAGGAGGGAAGGAGGGCAGAGTTCAAAGCAGCAACAGCCTTTTTCTCCTTATTATCATCACACCACTTTGGGATACAGCAGCACCGGTGGCGTTGCTATGGTTGCAACCTGCTTGCTGTAATGATGTGTGTGTGTGTGTGTGTGTGTGTGTGTGTGTGTGTGTGTGTGTGTGTGTGTGTGTGTGTGAGAGAGAGAGGCGGGCGACAAACAGCGTTACTCTTAATGGCTTGCAACAACCTACAGGTGTGTGGGTGAATCAGTGTCACTAAGGGAAATCGATAGTTTGGTTAAAAAAGACAAAACTGATTACAACTCAGCATGAAGAGGTGACACGTGAAGGTCACAACAGCCAATCAATCATTTGAGGAATCAACTATTGTCTGCATCTATTCCAAATCAATAACCCGCGCTGCCAGAATTTAATGATAAACCAGACATAATAATGGATCCTTCCTTAACTAGATTGATTGAATACGTCAATGGCCGCTGCCTGTTGCTATAGTGAGGTAAACAGCAAATCTGCTCACAGTAGGAAGAATCATTCCTGGCATTATGGCTCCACCTAGTGGTGTAAAATGAAGCGCACCCTCTCACTGAAGCCGGAACACCCTTAAGTAAATTCATGACTTTCCTGATCATTACTATGATTATTATGATTACTACTACGATGATTATTACTATTATTATGATTATGATTACAGAGGCTGGGTCACAGGAGATGGAGCAGCACCAATGGCTCAGGTCGGGGCAGAGCACTGGGACAGTCCGGTGGACAGAAGACAGCAACCAGCACATAAAATCAAATACCTTTATTCAGTCTGTGCAAGATGGTACAACCGATGGTACGAGTACTGGCAAGGTACGACGATTCACACACACATGTGGCTAGGTGTTTGTTTAATGTTACACATCCAATCACAACACTTAAATCAGGTTAAATGGAACACATGGCTTCTGAATCATCTACACAATGACGGGAGCAGAGACATTCCACCAATCAGATTCAAATGTTCAGATCACTTGTGGTATCAAATTAAGAAAAAAAAGTAATGTTTAGTTCAAAGGTAATTAGGTTAGATTTGACAAGTCAGTGACTTTGTATTCATCAGAAGCGTCGACATCTGGATTTAGCACTTGGTCCTTGGTGATTGATCTATGCTGTGGATGTGACAATGGCAACAAAAGCAATCCTATTATAACACTACAATTAAACATATGAAATAAGAAAAGAAAGAATGATACAGCGATGTGTTGCTTTCCTATTACATAACCAGTGCATTTCTTATAAAGACAACCTAGTAGACGCTAACTATAGTCCTTCATTACTGCGTTTGGTGTACAGTGTCGCGTTTGGCTTCCACTAGTAACAAAATTGCTAAAAATGAGAGAAATGGCGCTTGTTCAGGCAAAGTGTAGAACTCTGCAGAGGGCGGTTAGTGAAGGCGAGGAAGAGGTCACACGTGTACTGAAGAGACGTCTCGGTCGGACCTGAAACCATGGCAGTGGTGCGCCGGGGACCAGAGTGATCTCAGATCCCGTTAGTCGGGGTTGTGCTGCTTTACCGGTCGATTAGAAAAATACGAAAAAGCCGACGGTGGCGACTGAGGTCAGCGCAGGAAGAATTAGCATAAAACAGTAAATAACCACAAACTGACTGCTCTCCGCCGCGGGGGATCAGTTTGAATGATTTTAGGATGGGAACACGCTTTCATGCAATATTCGCCCCCAAAACGGCCTCAAGCGGGAAGGATTTCACACAATGTTCCCTGGCTGCACAACACGGGAGGATAGAAGGTGACAAAACGGGAGGAAATCTGTTTCTTTTAAACATCAACACTCAAGCACAAGATAGTAATTCCTAAATACAGTGCGCCACACCACAGCTGGATCCTGGATACTTCAGATCTGGACATCCATCTAGAGAGGAGAAGGAGACCGAGGTTAAAGAGGTCAACTTCATCATCTTCTTCTGTGCAGTGGCACACATGTTGACAACTCACATTATGGAGGTCAAACTCCTTCATCTTCTTAGTTGGAATTCCTTTGCCTCACGTTTTTTTCCTTGTGGTTGACGGTAGAATTGCTCGCCCTGAAAAACATTGGCAAACAAGATGTGAACCCTGCGACCACAAACACAGAACTTGCCGGTGACGATGTGGAGGCGTTGAGCGGTCGGGCCGTACTTACAAAGGGGCGGAGCCTGAGTCGTCGTCTGATTGGCGGCGGAGGGTCGGCGAAGGCAAAGGAAACAGTACAATTAGAGCCGGCTGGGCAGCAAATGTAACAGGTCACAAATTTGTAATGTGATTTTTGGTTTGGTGTGAGAACTACATGCCCTCCCACACACACATACACACACGCGCACACACACACACACACACAGGCGCACGTGACAGCAGCAGCAAACGTTATAATCATGACATCCTATGCGACGTGACTCCAATGACGTTATGACAGAAAATCAGACTAAGACAAACTGAAGCATGCCCACAGCCGCGTTTCTGTCCAGAGGAAACTCGAGGAGCGATTGCAGCAGCGTACTACGCTTAAAAAAAAAAACAAACACTCAAAACCTGCACAAAGTACTAACATACAGGACATCCCAGCATGGACAGACTGCGATATTCACACCAGAGCAAGAGCACGTGAGGCGAAGAGTAAAGCTTCCTCTGCGACCATGAGCCAGACGATGACACGTGAGGTCCTGAGTTTATTTATTGCCGGCTTGCCTGTCGAGTATCATGCAGAAGAGGACAAGATGCAGAAGGCATGCAGACAGAAATGCTGAGACCTCACTGTTCAAACCTGCCCAAGAGGCACGTCAAGTCATCACACTCGTTTGTGCACCGCGTTCGACTCTTTCATTGGCTCAGACGTGATTGTCACAGGGGGGGGAGGAGGGGCCAATAAACTAAGCCGTTTAAAATGTTTGTCCCCGTTTTTTTTTGTGATTTTGCGAGCCCAGTGAAAGAGCGACCAAACCATTCAGCTCATTCCTGGTAGAAGTGGTGACTATGAAAGCGCTTCATTCAGACGCCCATAGCTTTGCTTTTTTTTTTTTTTTTTGGGGGGGGGGGGGGTTCCACGCCGTCATCTCAGCTCAACCACTTCAGTCTCGACATGCACGTTTTTGTTCACTTACCAAAATGCAAAAGCAGCAGCGAACAGAGAAGTAAAAATGTAAATAATAAAAAATAATATCTATCACAGCTTCTTCACAAAGTGCTGGAACCTGCTGCCATTAACAACTTCTGAGTCTCTACATTATGACAAATGAATTGTAATGAAATCAAAGGCAAATAAAGGTACATATTAAATAATACATGCACAATAACTACACAATGAACATTTTCAACTGAGGGGCAAAGGCTGTGTCTTAGTTCTTCAATGTGCCACTAGAGGGCGGTACCATTTCACAACTTCATTCAAAAGGTTGATGTTGTTGAACACAGTGGCCTTCATAGAGAATTACGTACCGTCGGTGACTTCATCGGGCTTTCTCCTCTTCTCGTAGATGAAGATGATGGTCACCAGGATGATGACCTCGGCCACGATACCGAGGAAGGGCCAGAGGGCGGCTAAGCGGCTGCGGACGCGCACGAGGATCTTGTCGCTGTTGGAGCCGATTTCGTTGGTCCCGAAGCAGACGTACTCGCCGGCGTCCTGCTCCATGTTCAGGTCGTGAATGGTCAGCTTGGTCTTCTCGGGGGTGTTCATGAGCTCGTATTTGTCGGTGCCGTTGACGATGGCCTGAAAGTGAAGACGAGAATAAGGCGCGGAAACGAGCGTCGGCACATTTTGGGTTCGTTTCCCTTGGCTCAATCGGATCGGAACGTGTTGTGAGTAAGCGCCGCTCACCGTCAGGCTGTCGTCCGCTTGCACCTTGAACCAGTTCCAGTCGGTGACCATCGGGTAGCCGTGGCTCACGCAGGCAAGCATGGCTTTGTCCCGCTCGCTGCCGTGCTCGGAGTGCTTGTAGGCGCCGACGTGGGGAACAGCTAAACACACAGTCACATTACAAAGATCAATAAAGGGGAAATAATCAAACAGCTTCTGTTAACCATCAGTGTCAAATATTACATTTTTGTCATTACGTTGCCTGGAAACACTTTGCACACCTTGTTTTAGAGCGGGAATCTCTTACTACACGATATTTGACTACATAACTGGCTTCGCAGGACTGAATGACAGTATGTGCTGTATTTTGAAAGCCGAGTCGTAAGTGATACTTCACATAATGTTCGCCGTTACCTTTCAACAGTCACTTACTTCTGACTTCAATTGTGTGGCGCACTTCTGGAGTCGTCAGGAACACACACTCATATTTGCCGGCGGAACTGGGGGTAATCTTGTCCAAACTATGGAGGGAAGAAACACTGTGCGTCAGTCCTGGAGTACATGCAGCTTCAATAACAGAAAGGTGTTCTGCTGAAGCCACCTAATATGTGCCGCAACTCATTTCTTTATTATTTGACAGGAACAACTCCCTGTTTACACGCAGGCACAGGGGCCACAGAACAATCGCGTCTTTGGCCATCAACAATCCGACATTTGTTTGGCGCCGCTGCTCTGTGCAGCTCTGCCTGCTCGCTCTAATGGGGAATTAAGGTCAGATGGCGTGGACTGCTTGGGGTGCTTAGCCCTGCTGCCAAGGCTACCGGCGATGCTGCACGTCTGCACGGCCCGCCTCTTTGCTAATCGAGAGAGCATGAATGCCTGCACGACGCCGCAAGCTCTGCTGCTAATGGAGGCAGTCGGGGGAAGGGATGGCAGAGACATGCAGAGAGACGATACAGGATTAAGATAGAAGGAAGAGAGAGGGACCGCGTACAGTGAGAAACTGTCATAGATACTACAGCATAAAAAAAACAATTGAGTGCTGCCGGAGTGCGAGTGCAGTGATTGTGCCACAGTTGCCGTGGGTACAGTAGATGGTGGAGTTTCTCACTTGAAGACCGTGGACCGTGCGGCGCTCTCTGAAGATTGAATGACTTTTTTGTTGTACACCCACTGGGAGCCTGTGGTGGGGAGGTCGGAATTGGTCAGGTTGCAGGTCAGCACAGCAGAGGTCATGTTGGTGACCTCATGAGGATCGGCCACGATCTGTGGCACTTTGGATAAACACAGGAGGGAAAAGTTAACTTACTGCTTTACAAAGGACGACATTTAAAAATACATGTACACCTACTAAAACCAAAAGGTGTTAACTTGTTGGTCTAAAGATTAATTCATGCTTGGTTGAAGGTGCAAAGTTGTCCAGAATTCTGTAACATTCCAAAACACGTCAAGGAAGGTTTCGATGTCAGATATAAGCCACTTCCTCCAAAAGGTGGCAGACAATACCAAATTTGTTCAAAGAATAAACGTGATGAGGCGACACATCGAGGGTCACGGAGCAGCCAAGCATAAATTAAGCGATGGGACTTCCTACAAAGCTTCCACATTTTATAGCAACTTACCAGACCTGATAAGGAAAACACACCATGTCTAACAACATGACCACTGCAACTTTAAATTGGAAAGGGGGATGGAAAGAGCTCGACCAAACCAAAAGCTCTGTCCAACAAATGAGTAGAACGGAGGGAAGAGTCTTGAGTGGTACAGGACAGCTAACGGGCACTGGAGTCTACGAGGACACGGGACAGGGAGCATGGAGCAAAGACGTGCACAGGACGCAACAATGAACAGAAAAGAGTCTTGGGTTTAATCAGGTGAACAAAACCACCGATTCTTTCACAGTTACTAAATGTGATACTGGACCACGAGGTGGGAAAATGCCCCACAGCTGTGAATCCATCATTGAGTCTGAGCTGCCAAATTCTGAATCAATTTATCAGTCACAATCAACAAATGATAATGAGCCTGTTGATCTGCTGCATCCATTATCATTTGTGGAGGGATCCAGTCGCACAGTCCCGTCCTAATGGCCAAACAAAGCTTTGATATAGGGGGAAAAAAGAAGAAGACAGGTGCTACGTCAGCGAGCAGGGTCTGCTCTGCTACAGGACATGGTGAGGGGGAGGAGGGGGGCGTCACACTAGAGGGTGAAGAGCAGAGCAGGGCATTAGACCAGGATTCAGGGAGAGGTTGTAACAGGAGCTGGATGTCCAGGACTCGACTAACGAGGAGACGACAGCCGAGGAACTTTGGCTCGGTCTCCCCGTGCTTCCTCTGCCACTCACTTTCAACCACAATAACGTTTGCCTGCGAGCGGATCCACTTGATTTTGGGCATCTTCCTCAGGTCGTTGCGGTCGGGGTCGTTGGAGGCGCGGCACTCGTACATGCCCGAGTCGTTGAAGGCGAGGTTAGTGAGGAGCATGACGCTAGCAGCGTGTTCGATATACGTGGCGTTTACTTGCACCTGGCCTTCCCGTGCTCCGTCAAAGAGCTGGGTGAAGGTCTCGTTAGGCTCTTCGCCCTCAATAAACCACCACTGCACCTCTGGGATCGGGTTCCCGATCACCTCGCAATGCAGCTCTGCGCTGTCACTTAGCACCTTCATCTGCGACAGGGGGGACTTGATGAAGCCGGCTGAGCACCGTTTAAGGCCAAGCCCGGCAAACGGAGGCGAACATGGGTTTCAGATTGGGACACATTGGGTTTATTGTGAGTCGGTGATGTCATGGGTGGATGATGAAAGGCAGCGGTGAAACAAAAAGAGACAAGCAAGGCAAGAAAGAGACAGAAAAAACAAAGTTAATAGAACACAAATGACAGGAAAATATGAGAAAAGGCACAGAGAAAGCATGGATCAGAGCAATTTAAACTAAGCTACCAATGCCAGTTTAGCTTTTACCGATTACTGCATTTATTTTAAAATTTTTAAAATACGGCTTTAATTTTGAAAAGCCACATTTCATCAGAAATATTGTCATCATATCATATATCATTTATTTATCACGATCTAGCGCCAATGGCACTCTTAAGACCCATTAAGACCCATTAAAATCAATGAAAATGCAACACCAGATACAGTCAGGTGCGTCGGTCTGTTTGAGTATCAGGTGATCATGGCAAATTACATAAACATGATCCCCTAAGTCTGACCACATGTTTTATTATCATTAAATGTTTCTGCCCGCGACTTGATGGGATTATTTCAATACGAAAAAAAGACTGACCGGGACGTCCCGTTAGGTAACTAAAGCAAACAGAAGGAGAGCAAACATATTTAAAGCATCATGAAGCATCCACTTGAAATCATGAAGAAATTAAAATATATGAGGAGCAACGCAGATGAGGCTGAGATGAAGATGGACCTCAGGACAGAAAATAAACAATGTTGTGCACCGAGCTGAGGGCCTTTTTGTCGCCGCCCCTCAGCAGGGATTAAACACTGTTGAAACAAAGCCTATTTTGGAGGACATTCTGTAAAGGATTTGATGCTTAGGTGGGGCGAGAGAAGAATAACATTCTCACGCTACAGGCAGGGTGCAGTGAGCTCCCACCCCTGTAGAGACTTTCCTACCCTCTCTGTCTCTCTGAAACCATCTGGGCTGAGCCTGAAGTCCAGCAACCAGCAACAACAAGAACAAAATTGACAAGTTCATGCTGGAGCTCAAACTGTCACGTCAAATGGCCCTACAACAAAAGCATAGAACACTATTTAGCCTACTGACAAACATGCACAGCCACTTCCTTCATATGGGGGAAGATAATATTTCTCTTCTTTGCCTCTGGCAGCAGCTTAATTGAACCAACACCAGAACTGTAGACTGGAGATCTTTGTGTTCAAGAGCTTTGCCCTCCAAATGTCATGTGACACTTGCAGCCAAGAGTGGACTCCCCGCCTTTACACCAAAGGTCACCTCCATAGTGTACACAGATGAAAAGTTCAAAATTAAATATAGTTGTAGGCCTCCGTCTCAACTGGAGCTGCATGCAAACAATGTGAATCTCCACTGTGCGCTTTACTGCACAATGGTAATGAAGTCCATATGTCAGTCTTTTCAGAGAACATTCTTCAGTTCGCGTGGTATGGTTTCAATCAACGACAGCTTCATACCGGAACTACGCTGAGCAACAAAACACTTCACCAAGGTTGCCAAAAAGTTAAAATAGTTAAATATCTTTTTTATACAGAGACTACACCAAATGGCTGAAAATGTCAAACAAAACCCAAACTATGAACATGCATGCTTTATCTTCAGGGCAAAGGAAGGCGTTTACTCAACCTTTATGCTCACACACTGACTGACACACTAACAAAGGGCAATTTCAACAATTTATGTAAACAACAAAGTATATTGAAATGTCCACATGGAACAGGAAAAACGTGAACAATGCAACAGCCTTTCTAACAAAGCCTGGATACCATTTGCTCTAGCATAAAGAAAGAAGTGACACATTAGGAAATATACACATTCTGTAAAGAAGCAGGGGAAGAAATGGAGTAATACATTCTTGCACATTCTGTTCAGGGTCACAGCTCGGCCAGCAAAACACTCAACCTATCACTTTCAGCCCACCGTTATCCACTGCAATCACTCAGCCAGTATTGACGCAAAACATGAAGTACTTGACATTTACCTGGAACTGGCTTCCCCTTCCCCTCTGTCTCTTCTACAGTACACCACTCCACACTTTGAGGCCATAGTTATGCTTGTGAAAAGGCTTGGAACTCCAGGGAAATCTAATTTTACTCCTGATCTGCCATTAGCAAAGCAGGGAAGATGGCGGGGCATGGGGGCTGATCACGTGTTTCATCCGTGCTGTCCAAACACACAATTGTGTGGTTGTTACTCGGCCTCTACAGAACACACTTGGTTTGTCGCACTCTAAAAGGAGCTATACCAGTTAAAATGTGAAGACAATCCCAAAAGTGTGACACAAAAGTGTCATTGTACAGCAACTGATTTTCTCTGGAAGCTCAAGAGGAAAGTGTCCTCATAATGCCATCTGTGATGTGGTTAACTATTAACTACACTACAAATACAATTTACAGTTATCCAAGGGATTAATACATTACCCCTTGTTTTGTGTCACATCAAGGTTTTTTTTTTTTTTTTGTAGCATCAAGTTGTATTTTGTTATGTACACATTTACATGACATAAATTATAGGACATTTTGGAGATATTTTTTTATACAGAAGAGGGGGGAAAAAGGAGTGAGAGAAAGAAAGAGGGTTGGGTTATTATTAATAAAATTGTTGTTTAACTTTTTTTATAGATCCTGGGGTAAAATAGGTAATATGAGATACAAGTAGATTGAAATTGAAACAGCAGGAAGCCACGGCTGCTGGAGGTTGTGAGAGCATGGCACAGTAGTGTGGACGCAAAGTCCAGGATGGCATCAGTGATGTTGATGCGATGACGTCATGGGGAAAATACAGTTTTTACAGGATGATGTCAAACAGCAATGTAGGCTGCTACGAAGCGCATTATAGGCATAAGGTCTTACATGGCCGAATGTTTTCATCGATTTTTAGTCTGAACATATCAAATCTCTTGCGTGTGTTGCCGCAACACTGTTGGTCAGTTTACAGTCAACACTGGCCTCTTGTTCACAACATTCTGTTATTAATAAATAAGCAAATGGGATACAACCAGCGGGTCTTTGGGTGGTTTCATACTCCTTACAAGTACGAGACAATAAACACATATTTTTCAATTTCCCCATATCCGGCAAGCTGAATTAGCATTATCAGATGTATCTTGTGCAACATTTGGCTACAAGTCAGTGCCAAGCTCCAGAGGAAAAGGAGCCAAATGAAGCCTGAAACAAACTTCACATAAAGCTACATCACCTTTTTCACATACTGTACCATGCTGCCAAAAAGGTCACTGATGCTTAATTCCTAAAATTTCAACAAAAAAAGAGTGAAATGTGACTCACTGATGACCAACATTTGCCAGAGAAGCCGTCAGAGTTCCCCAGGTCATGTGACACTTACCCAACACGCAGATCATTACGAAGACTAACGTGATAATATGATCATGTTTGCCTTATTTGGCTCTAAAGAGTTGGACATTTTTACCAGAGACAACAACAACAACTGCCTGACAACCGACTACATACAAAAATGACCCAGCAGTAAGTTGACATAAATACAAAATAAAACGTTATGGTTAACAAGCAAACGGGATTCGAATGGAAGTGGGGGTCGAGCTCTGCAGTGATTTGGACCCTCCGGACTGGGTTGACATGAGGCTGTACCAACGTGTTTCTAACAGCTTGAGAACGTTAGCTAATAAACTGCCTAATCCCCCACCCGAGGGTATCGACATGACTGAACCAGAGTGTGTTATGAAACCGTGGTGGCATACATGACGTGTGGCCGACAAGCTAAATGAATCAAAAACTACTAATGCCGGTTTAACCAGAATAACTGACGCGCTATGTGTCAGCTAACCTGGACAGTGGAAACTTCAGTTATCAGCAGTTCTGGCCTAAGCTACACATTCCATCCATACGGCCCTCCAATGGCGGTTTATACGGGTTATCCGTCTTAAAAACGTCAAAAATGTCTTTCTGTATATCTACGACAGATGACGAAACATGTACACAGCTAGTGTTAATTTCCGCTGACTCAGCCTGGACGGGTCAAAGGCCGACATGTTTGGCAACTGTACATTAGCTTAGTTAGCTTTATGCCTGGTTTGACTAAAAGGTGACGACATGTTACTTAGGCGGGCTACATTTGTCAGAATTTGATTTAACATTCGACACGGAACACTAAACCCACTCTACCATTACAAGGAGTCCAAAAATTTATATTATTCGGAAATATTCACGGTCGGGGTGAATAATTCATATGCCAAAACAACATGGCTTACCTGACGAGGCACTGGCTCGGCAAATGCCCAACAGAAGGACGCAGAAACCCCACAGCAGCTTCATGGTGAGCGCGTCTCCTTCGCACTCGAGCCTCGCAGGTTGACGTTTCACTTTTCCGTCGAGTGAAGGCTGAACTATGGCGGCGACCCTGAATCCTCCGCTGCTGATGAGGTTTGATGCCGACCAAGCCGCTCGTCCTCTAACGTTTGGTCCCACCTCACGCGCGCGACATGTAACTCACGTACCCATGACGTCACGCTCGGGGGCGGAGTCCGATTTTTTGGGGGGTTTTTCAATAGCTCACGATCACGTCACAGAACCCGAGTCTAACTAATGATTTAATTATGGCTGCGTTCCATTTAGGCGTGTCAGAGTCATTGACCTGCTATTGTGCATGCTTAGTACCCTCTCATCTGGATAGAAACGTTTTGATCACTCAGTTTAATCACTTAGTTTGATCACGTCCTGCTTTGACATTCTCTTCTTCCACCACTGTGCTGCATTCAAGCTGGTCTGGTGATCTTGTTTACGTTTGTTATTCCTTTAATTTGTCACCAATATGTATGGATAAAATTAACATATGAAGAATGACATAAATCAATGTTTTAATGTATTGCTATCCTTTCCAAAGCAACAACAACAACAACAGAATAGCCTTCATTCTGTTGCAAACTAATTAGGAAGACATTGATTTTGTGTTATATGATCAGAGGGCCTGCCAAGACTTGGTCAAATGAATCAGAGCAAAACAGCGTTGGTCAAAAGAATGTCTGTGGAATTCAGACTGTTTTTAGGAACCGTTCCCCTCTGACAGATTAACAAACATCATAGAAAGGAATACAAAAATAGACAAAAGAACTAGAAAAAACAAATTGAAGAAGGACTGGATTGGATCGATCAATCCAATCACGTAAAATGAATCCCTGAGGGCCTTAGAGAGGAAGACAACGGGGAGATGCTTCAGGGGAGTTAATTCAATTATGTGATAAATGAATGTATGAAAGGAACTGAAGCTTCAGAACCAAGTCTGAGAAAATAACAAAATCCAGCTGCTATGCTTACAGATGTTTCTGATTAAACTTTACTGAGTTTTCCAATTTATTACATATTAATCCTAGTGTAATTAAATATAGAAACAACACACGGCAATATTAACGAGTATTTCAAGGCAGGTCATGAAACGGGCACGTGATGACCTGGAGTGTGGAATGTGGAATCTTAATGGAAACACAAACATAATTTAGAAATTCCACATTGTTAAATCAAACTTGTAGGCTGAGGTCAAGTGTGTACAGTATATCCATTTGTCTTTCATCTATAGACCCATGTCCTGTTCCTAACAAGAATCCCTTTGGAATAAGAGGCCTTTGAACATAAACCCCAGAGGAGTGCTCAGGTACAATGTGGAGGAAATGCTCTTATTGAGCTGAACAATAAAAGGAAACATAACATATTGACTAATTGATAACATGTAGCAGGCCAATACTCTGCTGAGAGATTTAATATGGCACTGAGCTAGGTGTGAACCATGAACATAAGGGGTGACTTTGAAAACACAAAACAATCTAAAAATCTTATTATGCATTGAAATCATGTTTGCAAATGATGTTATTGTTGTGTGATTTACTGTCTCAGTTTGCAATGTCCCAGAAGAAACAACCGTTTCAGACTAGGATAGAGCTCAAAATTTGATTATCCAGCAAAAATACCATAGTTACCATAATGTATCATTACAAAAAAGTCAATATTAGGAGCTAATATTATTTAAAATGGCAGATTTCTTGTATAAGTATAGGTTTTGGAAAACGTAGTTCAATTGTGCTTACTACACCCCCATCTAGTGTCTAGTCACAGAACTACAACACTTAGTGGAGAAAATGGAAAGTCTGATGAAACCTCCCGCTGTTGAAACATTGATAATTTTAAGTTCGCTAATTTTAAGAGTTCGTCATGCTCATCAAATGAAATAACATAACTAAGTCGGCAAAAAAAACAATTTTATTTATCAGTTAGATCCTTTCATGTGCATCCTTTAAATCGCATGAGTCAAAAACAGGAACGCTTTTGCCAGGTTTGATGTTTCAATAGAAGTAAATTACAATTCACCAAAATACACTTTAACCAGGAGGCCAATTTGACCATGAAATGTATTCAAATTAATTTTTACAGCAGTTGTTGTTGTTGCTCATGCTGACATGACTTCAAAATCTGTAAATGTTAAAACACACTGTACACACAGCGAGAATGGCTAACATGGAATATTGAGCAGTAGCACCCAAATATCTTTATTGTATTTAATTTCATTGGTTATCATTGCTTTTTTTTCCTCTTTTATTTTTTTTACAACAATCAGATCATACTGCCACGCAATAGTTTTTCAACTGGCAACCATAGAAAAAGAAAGCTTCACCTTTAAGTTAAAAAGCACAATGCCATTAAGTGTTCTTAAGTGTAGAATAATATGGAAAACATGATCCAAATTTGGAATTTGAAAAATGAATAATCCTTTTGCACATTTACAATTTAGTAATGATCATTAACATCATTAACCAAACAGCAGATTACTGCATTTTATCACTTTTTTTTTGAAGTGCAAACAAAAACACCTGTTTGATGTCAGGTGATCTGAAAACTGCTTTTGGATCTTGACAATAAAAATTATTAATGTTAAAAACTACTGTTTTTTTGTCCTTTTTTTTCCGAGAGCGAAACAAATCATCCAGAATATTAATTGTACAGCACACTTTAACAGCGCACCTTCTCTTATCTGTGCACTATAGATGCTACTTATAAAAAGAATAACTGTACATTTTTTTCTGCCTCATTAGCAAAAGTGAGTCATTTTAAATCATACAAGTCCAGAGATCAAAAAAATAAAGAAGAGCCACTGTGTCGTGTTGTTCCAAGTCTTCCACTTTTGGATTCCTTTTTCTCTTGTCTTATTGTGCAAGGTGATTCAGGCAGATAGAGCCTCTGCAGGTTCCCATCATCCTCCACATCCTCCCTGATGAGGCCTCCGTCCTTCCTTTGTTCAGATTCCAGATGGTCGTGGGAGCAAACGGGAGGGGCAGAAACACATAAATCTCAGAGACCACTTTAGTCCTGAATCTCGGCTTTAGTGCTCCTGGTGAGGGAACGGATGCACTCGGGTTCCTATCGCTCCCTTTACGCCGGGGGAGAATTCGGGTACGGCGACCTACAAGCGCGTTCGCCGAGCTCGTAGGTCGGGAGGTGGAGAGAAATGTTTTTTCTAGGAGTTGTCTGCAGAATTCTCATTGCTGGCTGAGCTTGAAGACTGCGGGGTGGAGGAAGATGAGGAGGAGGAGGAGGAGGAAGCGGAGGTAAAGTTCATCCCTGATAGCTCCGGCGGGTTCATTGCCGTGTTTTGTCCACTCAGGCTTTTCCTGCACACTGGACAGGTGTCATGCTGAGGAGAGAGGAGCAGAAGAAGAATGCAGTTTCAGTACTGTCCCTGTTTTATAACATTAATTTCTCTAATATATAGCATGAGTAGGGAGAAAGTCTGATACCTGCTCCAGCCAGGGCACTATGCAGTCATTGTGGAACATGTGATTGCATGGGAGCTGCCTCACATTCTCTCCAACACTGTAATCTTCTTTACAAACTGGACATTCTAGTCCTGAGGCTGAAAAGGAGAACGGGTTCAAAATGTAAAGCTGTTTATCAAAATCTGTTCAGGAAGTAAGACAGGGTATTAGTGGCACAGTTGGAACGATTTAGAGAATAAAGTCCTAATGTTTTGAAATGTTGAATGGGAATTGTGGCTTTATGACCAAACAGAGGAGATCAGTCTGTCAGCCAAAGTTATATTTTACTATTGGAAATCCTTAGCACCAAATTATCATCATTATTATAGTACTCGGGCATTCAAACACAAATAGCAATATTAAAAGAGTTGGCAAATACTGAATATACTGTATATGCTATAACACATGTTTATCTTTTAATCATTTGAGTTTTAAAAGGTTTAAAAACAACTAGAAAGTGATCAATAATAACTTACCGATATGCTCCTCTGTAATTTGTACTGTTGGAAGACTTTTAATTTTATCCCTATCAGCAGGTGGAGGTCCTGTGTTCTCAAACTGGTTTAATAGCTAAAGAGAAGGGAGAGAGGAAGAGGGGGAGGACATTAGAGAAGAGGTGAAGCGGAGATCAAGCTCAGTGCATTTCACTAGACAGATTTATCACACAACAACAACTACAAAATTACCAAATCAAAGTTAAAACATTGGGCTACAAAGTGAAATCTGTTGTGTGTGTGTGTGGTCATCGCTTGAAAATACCTGTGTTATAATTGCATCAAGTCCATTAGCACCCCAGGCATAATCCATAGGATTTGAGTGAAGAACTCCCCTTTGAGACAAAATAAAATATTACAAGATCTGCAAACAATAAATCAATTTTGGCGATCTTTCTGCTTTATAGTAACTTTGTTCCAGACACTCACCACGGTCCAACACCAATATTTGGCATTGCAGTAGGTGCAATTATTCCATTCACTAGTTGCTGAATGATTCTACCAGAGAACAAATGATACAGAAGACAAGATGAAGCGTCACAAATAATGCTCAAGAAAACAGGCAAGCCACAAACAGCAGAAATCAAAGCCAAGGTGAGAATTAAGCCCCATGAGTCCCTATGGTGTCTCACCCCTCTAAAGTGGGAACGCCCTCGTGCCTCCCTGCTTGTCGCCTGGCGCCATGGCGACTCCTGGGGTGCCGGGCGCTATATCGTTGCCGCGACGCCATTTCCCTTTCCCGTCTGTTTTCCGCGTCTCGGTTGTCCTCTGGTGCCAGTCCGGCCCCAAAGTCAAAACTGTCGTCGAAGACTCCCAGGGCAAACTGACCGTAGCCAGACGGGAACGTAAACAAGTGTTGGTTTGCATTCTGTGAGACAACAGACGGGCATAAAGATTACGAACAAATAATTGATTAAACCAATTCAGAATCACGTTATAGAGAATCAGCAATATTAAGTCACAGTATTTGGTGGAGAGGCGACTTCAGGTGAATGCAGGTAAACAGAACAAACCTCAAAAGGTTGCTGGTTCTGGTGCCCACTGGAGATGGTCGACATGGACCCATTATCAGCACTGAAACAGAGGAAAATAATGTGCAAGTTATGACTAGACTACGTACTAAGTGCATGAAAACTGCACTACAAATCAGT
Organism: Genypterus blacodes; assembly: GCF_046128005.1. Lineage (NCBI taxonomy): Eukaryota > Metazoa > Chordata > Actinopteri > Ophidiiformes > Ophidiidae > Genypterus > Genypterus blacodes. Next base: position 822,897 of record NW_027466870.1, on the reverse strand, counting down.
CACCATTTGTGCCATTTGAACTGATTCTATGGAACCCACATGGGTTTGAATGCAGCTTTTCAACCAATCATAAAAAGCATCACAATTGGTTAGTGTGAAAATGGTTGCCTGGTTTGCAGACAGGAACAGAGAGATACACATTCCCAAAAACCTGAACTGAAAGAAAGAGCCACTTATTTGGAGGCCAAATAACACAAAGCAAATGTGTTGTGGTTGCCTGTTCCATGAGCTCCTGCAGGTTTGTTTACAGTCATGTGCAGATGACAGACAGAGAGTGCAGGCGACACCACGTGACTAAACACCGTGCAAAGACACCTGCACCGCCTGAGGAGGAGGATGGCCTGAGCTGCAGAGTCGGAGACAGCCGCTGGGCGGCAACGTGCACAGACAGAAGCCCGGGACGAAGACTAGAAACCTGAACTACTGTCACAATACCACCTAGTTACTCTTACTGAATGTAAACAGACCCTTCATATTGAATTTCTACAGGATATTAGTAGTAAAACAAAAGCTGCACTAAATACACACGGCTTCTACACACACACACACACCTCCTCTCCTCCAGCAGCTCCTCAATGAATCCTGACTCACATCTTGGACAAGTGTAGTCCTGTAAACGGAAACAGACATCAGATGAGACAAAAGCAACAATAAATACAACAATAAACCTGCCAAGTGCCTTTGTATTCTTGTAGTTGAAGACATAGTATGAGATACTTCCAATGCATGTCTGATCTCCATTACGTGACTGTGAGGTAGAAACTACACAACAGAATGGTTGAATAATTAACAATTAATATGCGATTGTGGTGTGAGATGATGTTCATTCATGTCATTTAGCTTCATTACAGTGAGATAAACTCCTCTGGTGAGAGGTTGTTCAATGATTTTTGGTCAAATATACAACTAAATGAGCCAAACTGACCAAGTGAAGCAACACCTAAACAAAGAATCACACGGTATGATTTGTTAATTATGAGCACAGGTTAATGCCAAACTACACAGAGCTGTGATGATCTGTGTGAGTGTGAAGGTCGCAAACACACACACACACACACACACACACACACACACACACACACACTGATGTATGACAGATCATTCTAGCCCTGTCACAGGAATGTCCCTGAATGGCATTAAAAGAAAAGGACGTGTTGGCTTTGTTGTAACTCGTTCAGTAGATGTGTTACACACGCCAAGCATGAAGATCCCACACACACAATACGTCAATTAAGGTTCAGCCCTTTCATTAAAGATCGCCCATCTGACGTGATAGCTATTTTACAGGCACCGTCGCTGCTGATAACGGAGCTAACAGTTCAGGTTGTGATCGTAGTTTAATATTGTGATCCTTCTTCAACATTAATCGATCGGATAAAATATCGTGACAGATTATGTATTTATTTAGCCGTAGTATATATGTAATATCTAATAGCGAGGTACAGCCGTTTTGTAATATTGGGATAACTGCTGATAACAAGCTAGCTACTGGTTAGCACTAGCGCGATGGAAAAGACGGGGCTTTGATTAGCATGCTAATGTTAGCAGGCTACCAGTTGTAGCCACTGTTCTACAACAATTTGTGCCTGATCCATTACAGCATTGCCGTATTTTCAATTTAACCGACGGTCCTGATCTTTACCCGCGGTTCATCCTACTTACGGGGAGCCGAGGGCTAATCTCTGCCGAACATCTGTGACAGAAGAACCGGCTGGGCCATGGAGGAGCTTCAGCCATCTTTAGACACTAAACAAGAGAAGAGCTGAGAGTACGGGGCGCCGAACGGGACAAAAAGATCCTGGAAAATACCGCGATCGTGTGATGAAACGTCACAGATTTCAAATGTAGTTTATGACTCAATGTTGGTTTAAATAGAACACCAGAGGATGCCAGACGAGTCACTTAATAATCGAAACGTTATAATATTGGTGTAAAATAAATCTGAAACTATTTAAATTGAATATTGGGATCGGATTATGTCGGATTATGTATTCTCCTAAATGCTGTACGTGAAGTTGAACAACAGGACAAAGATACTGACATTTATGTGATGTAAGAGCCAAAGATGAGTTATTAGATAAAAACACTTTTACATTACTACTGATGATTTCATAAAGGTTCATAATGAATAATTTAGTAACGTATAAATGTGGCGTCAATGTTGTAATTTGAGTGAGTTTATGTGACGCAACTATTGAGTGGCCGTCGAGTCAATGAGCACTACAGATGCCTTTATTTATATTGCCACACGATGGCGCTTTTGTTCATCAAGTGTCATTGCATTTCACATTGTAGAGAGCGAGAGGGCGTCACGGTGGCTGAGGAAAAGGTCTACTAGGACTTTCTAGATCTGAATTTTATTAACTATTAAAGCAGCTCATCATGATTTAGTAAGACTGAATGAAGGTGACTATTTCAGTTCATTTCCATCATTCATTTTATTTCATTGTCTCTTGCCAAATTGAAGTCTCAGGCATGTACTGGGATTTTTTAAGACAGGTTAATGTACGACCTTTAAAGAAGTCCTTATTCCCACCACACTGTGTCTCCACTGAATACATGTTATGTCTGCAGGTCCTCTGCGCTCCTCGTTCACATGAAAGCCAAAGATGTGTTTTTGCAATCTGGCATTATACTTGATTTATTTTGTCATTGCTTTGCCATTGGATTCATGTCAGTCACATCTTCAGCCCAACAGCCATATTTCATTCAAGAGTTTTTGTTTTTGAGCAGGCTGAGTCAAATGTGAATTTGTATTTTGTTATTTTTGTATTTTTGTCCTTGGCAATTGTTTTGACACATTGTAATTCAACTGTCGTACCTGAGCAGAAAGATGGCAAACAACTGCTCACATGGGAAACACGTTGTTTCTTTTTATGTGAACATTACCAGGTGCTCAGGATCGGCCACGAGACAGCGTGAAGGTCTCATACGTTACATGAGAAATGAAGGGGGAAAATTTTATTACTTGTCTTTTTTTTAAAATATATTTGCTGTAAAGTATATTCAATGTGAACCCCATAAGCAATGATTTTACGGATGTATGATATATTTTCAGTAGTCAGAAATATTGTTTGTTGTGTTCACAGAAGTATCTCATGCTTGGCACCGCACGTTGACAATAAGTAGGAGTTTCCGTCTGGTTGTCCCACAGCCAATCATGTTTCTCAACCCGCATGGCCTGATATGATGTATAAATGCAACATGTCATGCCTCTGAATGGAACAGGCCGTGACCTTTGAGGGGAGCGACACCTAAGGAGTTTTACAAGATTGCAGTTTGGAGGAAATGGATTGTAGATAGTACACAGAGATCGGAACAGCATCATGCCTCTGAATGGAACAGGCCGTGACCTTTGAGGGGAGCGACACCTAAGGAGTTTTACAAGATTGCAGTTTGGAGGAAATGGATTGTAGATAGTACACAGAGATCGGAACAGCATTACACACAAACATTTCTTCTGTTCGTTCAGCCTTACAATGAAGCAATTACAAGGACATAGTTTCCCAACATGGAGAACACAACATCACAGTAAATATGATTTGCTCTGGCCTTAACTTGTGTCTGATCAGGTCCCTGTTCCCAGAACCATGTTTCCGACATCATATGCAAGTTTTCAGTGTAAAACCCGTCCACGGTCCACATTTGAAGTGGAGCGGGTCTTTGAACGCACTCAAGGCCACGTGGGAGCAGGGAAGACACAGCTGTCCCATTGGCTGAGATTACAGAGGGTCTGATAATACTGATTTGCTATGTCTAGATCACTGACGTAGGCTATTGTCCCCCTGGACCCAGTGCGTCACTCCCACTTGCAATGCAGCCTGGGAGTGAGTGTCTGGGGGTCAGAGACAGGTCACGTCAGAAAACAACGCTGCCAACCTCAGGACCTCCCACACCACATAGTCCAGGTCCCTGCTAATCTGGGTTTAGGATGTGTTGAAGTTTCACACGCACTGCAGTGTGTAGGCAGTGTGCAGCATTTTAGAAGACAAAACTATTCTGTCTGTGATGCAGGTGAAGAAAACTGAACATAGAGAAAAGTGTTTAAAATAGTTTCTACTCCACTTTCTGATTGGCTGGCAAGCATCTCAGCCTTGTTCATTGTTTACCCATATCAGGACACTCTGTAACGTGTATGGCTTAATTACAAGACACAATATCTGCCGCTCTACCTGCCCGCCTGGGTTTTTTTATTACTGTTTTGTTTTGGTCAAACTCCAGGAGGGAGTAATGTGTGCCAGCCAAGACAGCAGGCAAATATGCTGCAAGGGACACTGCTGCTTTTGTTACTCTGTGTAGTTGCTCCAGACACTCCAGCCGGGAATGCCCCAAACTCTTCCTCTGGGCCCCCAAACCACAAACACACTCTCACACACACGCACTCACACTAAGCAATAACAGCCTCATGCAGGAACTTCCTGGGCCTCTTAGTCATGCGTCACTTGTTTTCTGTCCCACCCATTGAGGACTCTCTCTCCCAGTCGACACACTGTGGTGGAGGCCAATGTGTCACATGAGCTGCACACACACACACACACACACACACACACACACACACACACACACACACACACACACACACACACACATAACGTAGATCCTGGCCAAAACAGCAACAATGATGCAAGGGTCAGTATTAGTGATGGAAAGAGGTTTGGGTGTACTGTATCTTCCCATTTGACACCCAGCAGGTGTGTATGTGTCCTGTTCTTGAACGGTGAGTGCAGCACGCTGTGTTTTTCTGCTCTGCTTGTGATCAGGAAGTGTGTTCCGCAACAAAAATCCCTCGGAGCACAAAAGTGATGCATAAGTGTTTGAAATTACATCACTGAGCAGCTAAGATAATATACTGTAGATGTTAGAGGAACACATGTGCGCAATTAGCGGCTTAAAAGTCCAAACATCTTTGCTGTAGTGGAACATTACAACTACTTTGTGGTCACTCCCTGCTGATAGTGTACGGGATTAGGCTGTTGTGTCTCGCTGTGAGTTTAATTTCATTTCATATATGCGGTACATCAGCAGAGATGTTTACCAGGCATGCACAGAAGTGAGAACAGGGATCATTATGGTCATAACTGTCTTTGAAGCTGAAACTTGCACATTCCTGCATGTTGTTGCCCTCCGTGATAGCAAGAGGGGAACTCTAATAAAGTGTGAACTGATTTGAACTACAAAAAAGATGCTCGAGTTTATATTTGTTGGCCACCTGACCTCGCACAGCTTGACATGTCTGTTTCGTGATCTGATGTAACATAAAGAGTCTCTGTCTGCAAAGTGTACTCACTCTTATGTTTGCATACTTATTTGATTCTCCATCCATCTATCCATCCATTCCTGAGCTTGCTACCCTGAAACATAAATAGATATAGAAATATAGTGACCACCCTTCAGTTCAAGAGAAGGTGTTGATAAAAGAAGCAGAGAAAACACGACAACATCTTAATGAAAGCAAGCTTCTCACAGGGTGTTGCTGAATTTGCATGTTAGACTCCAATACATGATAGCAGTGAAAGGTACCGAAGCAGCTTTCCATATTAAAAAAATCAGGTATTTTGGCTTTCTGCTGGGCCAGAGCTTATAAAAAAAGGGTATTTGTCTTTTATCAATGTCAGGCCCACCATAGAATTTGAGTAGTTTTGGTCGTTTTCCAAGCCTCAAATTGCACGAGTGTAATCTAAGTCAAGTTTGAGAAGAGAAACGCACCCTAATTATCACACTTTACTGACATTTTTCTCAGTTACACTATGAGGCCTGAGGTTTTAACATGAACTCACACCCGATTTGATTCAATGAACCTACAGGCAGCAATCCGGTTCTTGTTCTGGGGTCACATCTGTTCCCAAAGACTCTCAAAACCCAAACACCCTCAAACCCTCCAATGAGATGATTATACATACAAACTGTACAGAACTCACACTATCACGTAGTATTACTGATACTTTTTTCCCCCTGCTATGCGTTGTACATGCATTATGGGCAGGACCACACACAGACACAGAGAGAGCCAAAAGAGAAGCTGTCCCAGAGGTCATCATGAGGAAGTGAAACAACTCAACAAGCCAAATTGGGCACAATTAACATTAGCACAACTTCCTAACACTGCTGATTTGTTGCTGGTGGTCTCTTTCCGAGCACTACTCGGACAATCACAGGCTCGCTTAGACTAAACTGCTTCGGTTTCTGTTGTGAGAGACTGATGAGAAAGTAAACTTACGTGGTAAGCCTGCAAAATTATGTTGTTGGGTGCAGCTGGCAGACATTGTTTATAAGAACAAGACTTTGGTTACATCTGTTTCCATCCAAACCTTTAAAAGTCCGATTTGACCATTCTTTGTCCAAATAACACCTGCAAGTTTACACTAGAATAGTTTTCTTCCTCACGTTAGTAGTTAGTCTAATATGTCAAAACAAAACACACATTACACCAGATCGATGATTATAACAATCGTTTCCCAGAAATCCCTAAGAAACTCTGGACTGTAAGAGTAGATGGTGAATTCAGAAGAATGATCAGCTGTTGAAAGATGAATGACGTGCATGTGTGGAATAGTGAAAGACACACCATGAAACAAATTAAGGCTGTGAAATAACGTCTGAGGCAGATATTCTGATAGAGTGATGGATCTGATATCCATTAGTTTCAGATGTGGGGATGGAGCTGTTTACAATGCAGTGGCGTGATCCAGAGAGTGGGTGGTCTCCAAACACTCCCCCAGTGCCTGGCTCCATCACAACATCATTGCAGCTCTAACTGTTGGCTGTTAACTTACTGGAAGTTGTACGAGCAGTTGCAGGAAATGATGCACCATGTGGATGTCCTTGACAACAGAGTTTGACATATTGGAGGCGTACGATCGTGTATGATGTGAGTCACAGCACGGATCGGTGTGTGTGTGTACTGATACAAACAACTCAGCCAGAGGTTTGTGATGTAATGTGTGTGACTGATCCCTTACTCATAGCAGGTGAGCTCCAGCTGGAGAAGTGTACGATAGAGTAGGACTACGACCATAACCACACACATACACACTCAACATATGCATAAGTCCCATTCCTTTACCTCTGGAAGTGAGTCTGACACCTCAGTGGCCACACCGCAAACCATTACATGGTGAAAAAAAGAATGAAATATAGGGTATAGTCTGCAAAAAATTCCTGAGGTCTCATGTTGAGTGTAATTAGAATAACTGTGGGATGGCTCAGAGGTTTACTCTGTGGTTATGTCACTACCACCACTGGCATGAGAGGAGTGCATCATGTCCACCGCCACTCAGTGGGCTGCGATGTAATGATATACAGTTTGTTCCCGTTGAAGGTATTTCACAGTCATTATGACTAAAGGGGAGAGAGCCCACGAGCTTCGATTTGTCTTGAAAACATGCATCCATCTGGCCTGTCTGAATATATAACATTGCGTTGCGGTTTAACCCCCCCACCCCAAGGTGCACCCCAACGATATATTGCACTGTGTGCTCTCTTTTGGGTTGCTGCTTTTAAATCGGGGTAAAAATATCGGTTCGGTGAGATTACTGTGTGGGTCATAAGGATTTATAGTGGCCCTGAGCTGTATACTTTCCTCTTTACCCTCCACATAATAGTGTAGATTAAGCGCTTTAGGATTGTAGGTTAATGGCTAAGGTGTAGACTGACAACATGGCCAACTCTGCCTCCTGCTCAGTGAGGGCTGGGCCAGGATTTGGCCCTGGGTGGTGGGTACAGAGAAGTGATAAATGGGTGGATAACACAAACCTGACCTGGTATGAAGACCACACTGAGGAACACAAGTCAGAAACCTCCTCCTGTGGGCCACACTGAGGTCATGTCTGCATGTCTGATGACAAAGTCTGACCAACATGTTTGTGTGGCTCTGCTGGCATAAACATTTCTCTGGGAGATTTAATATTGTTTAATTTTAAAAGAAACACGCGGAAAAGATTAAACGAGAAATTATGGGGGGAAAAAAGCAACTGATTGTATTGTGTGTGAGGGCACAGAAACAAAGGGCCTGCGGTGCCATTGTTATTTGCCCTCTTCAAACTAACAAAACATCTAATTCCATTCCCAGTGTAATAAAAGGGTACTTGGACAGGAATATAAACATCTCCCTAAAGTTGAACCAGATGCTGCTGCATGGCGGAGTGCAGAATTCAGAGGAGAGAGGGAGAGAAGACAGAAAAACAAGGGAGGTGCTTCACACAGGAAAGTGAGTCAGTACCCAGGCCTCTGCACTCTGCGACATTCATTCCTCACCAGCCATCCTCCGACCTATCCCCCTTCTTCCCATATAATCCAGATCAGGGGGGATATCCCCCAGGAGACCGGGCAGAAAAGCTGCTCAGCCTGGCTTTGATTCTCCGCCGCCTCTCATCAGAGGCCTTGAAAAGTCTGTCAACCAGGAGACCAAACCCCTGCACGCACACAGAGGAGAAGGCCTCACCACTGCACGCATAAGCCGCTAACACCCAGAACCTCTCCAGCATGAGCACAAAGCCGCTCAGTTCATATTAGGGTAGAAATTGTAACCTTGAAATCATTTGGCTGCCATTATCAAGGATGTATGTAAGGCAAAAGGTCTGAAAAAGCACTTAACAGCATTCACAGATACGTCAATGTATAAATATTTAATATATTTATGATACAAGGCAAACAAACAAAATGTTTAGGTGATTTTAGAGCAAACAAAAATGAAATAGGTGGCTTGAAGTGAAAGAAGACACTTGACATAATGTGACAAATATTATACTTTATGTATGTAAAAATACAAAAATAAGTTGATGCATTTATCAAAACAAATGCAAATTTCAAATCACATTTCACAGTAGGTACACAGGAAGGTACACACAAGACTGTTATTTACAGAAGAATGTATGATTCATTGGAAATGTTACAAGAGACAGTTTAAAATGTCCAGACATCTGCCTGCGAAATTGGATCGGAAATCCGCCATTTTACAAATATCGACAAGATTCATCACGACAACAACAAACACACAATGATTCATGTCACATGGCGAAAGCAATTAGGTTTGTTCAGTTGGTGTCATTTGTGGTCCATTCCCAGACAGATTTGATTTACTCTTTTCAGTCGGACAATTCTAATGATATATGTTTGTCTCGGAAGCTCATGAAATATCCCAATCAAGTCAAAGCAGCATAACAGCATTGGAATGGACTGACTGGCGTGACTTGAAAAAAGAGGCATTTACTAAACAAAGCAGAGTCTGCAACAGAGAAGGTATTGTGGAGGGCTTGGGATTGAACCAACAGCCTCCTAAAACTCCTAGAGACAGAGCCAAACTGTTAATTTTAGTGATCAGCGGGTAGCCACAAGTTTTGATTAGGATCCAGAGTAAACATGCTTGCCGTTTGTGTGTGTGTCTGTGTGTGTGTGTGAGAGAGAGAGCGCACATTGGGTTTGTTTAGGCTGAATCCTTTCCTCACCTCCAAACAAAGGCTGAAATTCATACGGGACACACTGCAGCTGTCCTGTTTTTGCTTGTCGTGAAACCACACTCATGGGCTATGATGCGCTATCGTCTTTCAAAACAGATTAGAGGTGCTTTCCATCCATGCTTGTTTGTGTGCATGTGTGGAGGGGAATGGAGACTTTAAAAATGGTAAAAAGTTGCAAAAATGAGGCAGTGACCATTATTGTACATAGCTACATAATAAACAACACACAATAAATATGTTTTTTGCAACAGCTTTCCCAAGGATATATGGCTTTGTATACAGGATAAAAACATAAATAGAGCTTGATACCATCTCCAATAAATAGTACTGGTAATCTATTTACAATATGCACACATCTCCCAAAAAGCATGTGAAGTATTTTTCTCTGCCAACCCAAGACATCATCTGAGCTTACTACCTCCAACCAACACATTTAAAGTGAAGCCATGTAACTTTTTAATGTAGCAACAGCACATTATTTCTTACGCCAAAAGCTGAATTTATAGCAACAGCAATAAAGTACCTATTTGCTAATGCTACCTCTGGGTGTGCTATTGTTGGCTGTGTTTATAAGCACATACATTTCAGTATTTTTTATCACAGTACTTCAAGAAATTAATCAATTACACAGATATGATTGCATTTTGGAAGTGTTTTGATATATGTTTAAAATTAGGATCACATTTGTGACTTTGCAGATTACTGAGTTAGCAGGGCTAGGATAGTGATAGCAAACGATTGCTGTTAGCTTTGTACAAGATAAAAAGTGTTAAAAACACGAAAGAATGTTCAACTTTTGCTTGAAATTGATGGTACAATTGGATGTATACTGTGTACCCAAGGCCAAGATAGGTACAGTATAAGTACAGGTTGAGTCATGTGAAGTTTATTGACTATGGGAAGTTTTGCTCACCAAGTTAAGCTAAGTTAGCGAAATGTGGCCTCCATATGTGTGACCCCGTGAACTCCCAATTAGGCGGCATAATTCTGACCAAAGAGGCAGCAGTTGACAAAAAGTTACAAAGTTTCGCTTTAAAAACAGACTTTCAACAACCTTTTTTTCTTTTTTTTGGAAGACGTAACATTGCTAAATTCTTCTAAAGAGGTCTCCTGTCTTAAATGTACCGTCATGACATGAACAAAGGTTAGGGCGAGTGATTGTCAAAAAATAAAGAAGAGGTCATCATGAGGAGCTAGTGGTGAAATCGTTTGTTGACCAACCCTTCTGCTGCAAACGCCGTCGCTAATTGTCCTTCTAGACAGCATTTTCCTCACTGCCCTCAAAATCTTGGGAGTTCCGTGGAGGATCTAGAAGAAGCAAGAAAGATAGAAATAGAGACGTCAGTGAACCCCTTTCAAAGCACATTTGAGAGACAGGTAAGGAGAGAGAGCCCGGGCCTTACTGTTGCAGTGGCCATAATGGCGGACGCCTATCGAGCGGCCCAGGAAGCACGTGGCCCTGCGGAGGTGGCAGGCACTCGGGTAAGTGATGTTGTCATTGCCACAGATCGGCTGCTCAGACGGCATCGGTATTGGGCAAGGCGTTGTGCGACACATCACACAGTGAGCGCTGTTGGTCTGGTCGGTCACACAGGTGTGAGTTCCCGGACACACCACATTGGAGCACGACTCTGTACGGGGCACAAGGTGGAAGCATTAGTAAAAGAGAGCGACTTGTTCCTGGGACTGTTGAGTTCGGACAGCTTGCTTACTTTTGCACTCTCCCTGGTACATGATCTCCAGGTCGGGGTGTCCCATGCAGCGGGCCATCAGCATAACACACTCGTCCTTATACGACTTCCCATCGCTGCCGCACACAGCGTGCTTCCGGGAAATGTGAGTGCAGTTCGGGGAGCACACACACTGAGGCCTCCCAGTCTTCATCTTGCAAACCTTCCCTGGACCACATTTGACTCCCTCGCAAGTATCTACAAAAGCACAGAGAGTGGTTTCATATGCGGGCGAGTGCTGTGCAGTGTCAGTGTTGTGTTACTGTATTAACAAGTCTGCAGACATCAGGTGATCCACTGACGTTTTAATACAAAACAGGCTTGAAACCCGGGGCTTTCCCACACCATAGCACCATTTTCACCTTGCACAATATTTACAATAATCACATCTCTGTACTGACAGTAACACGCAGGGGTGTCTCGCCTGGTGGAATGTGTAGTTGCCGTGTTTTCATAACAGTCAGATCTCGCTGCACGGATACACACAGACTTGGCCTGGATCCCTGAGAGGGACCTAGGGGGCTTTGAGGCAGACAGAGTTCAAAGAGCTGTCAGAGAAGTTTACTAGCTGAGGGATGGACCTGAAATGTAGGAAGCCCCAGGTTCCTGTAACACGCCATCATGTCAAAGGTCAAGAGGAACTGCAATTAAACCCATTACACACAGGTCATTACCAGGGTCTCTGTGAAGATGATATTGCTCAGCTTGATCAGTTTAAACTCCCTTAGATCTTATACACTATTTCCTATCCGTACCAACACTTCAACATAATGTTCTGTTCCTGTTCCTGTTCCTGTTCCTGTCTCTCTCTCTCTCTCTCTCTCTCTCTCTCCCCCTCTCTCTCTCCCTCTCGCTCACTCGCTCGCTCTCTCCCACGTGTATGTAGGTGTTGAGTCCAGATGTTAACTTTACTCTGAAGTGATGACACACTATTAAATATTTAATGATGTGACATTTGTGACACTGCCATTTTCTCCCTCCGCAATTCCACACAATCCAGACAGTGTTGCACAATATGGGTGCCAGACATCCAGGGCATGTGGCAGACATTTATTCCAGAGTCCTCTGGAATTTATTTTGTTATTTTTGTTCATGGAGACAAACAAGCCTCCGTTCCAATGAATGCACAACGAATTAGAGCAGGGATAGAAAAGTAGAAGGATAAGACATACAGAAGATATTTATCTCATTCTACCAATATCTTTTATTAGCTGTTTGTTAAATGTTTGCAATTCTGTAGGGTCCTTTTTCCTTTCATGTTTATCTAAATACAACCCACATCTCAGTTTCTCTAAGCCCTATGATGTGGGCCAGACAAACCCAGGTCCGTGGTTGCATGTGTTTTTCTAAATATGTCAGTAGCTCGGTTTTTACTGGAAATTATCGAAATAACGGAACACACATTGTTGGCCCACGATCACACCAGCAAAAGGTCCTTTTTGAAACTGTATCAGTGAACCTGAATGAACCTCACTGAGATTCCAGCAGAGGAAACTTTTCAGCACAGCTGGATGGAGTTATATGGAACACCTGGCCTGGATCCACATCTGCTTTTTGTTTGAAAGCTCTGTCAAGAATTCGAGGTATATATATATATTTTCTTTTACAAATGATGTGTTTCAAATCAATTTATTTCCTCAAAACTAATCTACAAATGTAGCCTCCTCTATCCAAGGTTGAACTGATTCTTGTGATAAAGCCAAGAAATATGCAGGGAACTCCTTTATGTACTTACTGCATTTTAATTGTTTTTTTTAAAGGTTTGTTTACCTTTGCAGGGTTTACAGGAGACGATTCCCAGGAAGCCCAGCAGGCTGACCTCATTCATGGGCAGACTGGTGTTGGACCAGGCTGTGTCCAGGCGCCCCCCGGCACAGCACTCCTCCCTGGTCACCCCTCTCATCAGCACCATGTCACACCTCAGGTCCTGGCTCTGCTGCAGCCAGCACATCCCGGCTATGGATCGTATTGTAAAACATAACAACAAATGTAGTTAGTCTGGCACAAATCAAACGTGTAGTTGTATTTTGAAGTAAACACATTTACTCAATAATTCTGAATGGGATTGTCTGTTAGATTGTCTATTGTAACAAAGCTAATCAACAATATTCATATATTATCAGATATAATAGGATTCTAATAATAGTAATCATAAGAGTAATCATTCTATTGCTCAGATATGATGCTCTGCTATGGAGTGCCTGACTTTGAGTTCATCCAAACCTAAAATTGTACCGCTGAAAGGAGAATATAGAATATGGCCACACAATGCAACCTGAAGCATAAATTAAAATAGATAATTTCTTTCTAAAATCACACAAGAACATCATCAATTATACTTGTGCTTATCCAGAAGGTATGAAAAGTCAACTCACCACTAAGAGGATAACTCCCAATGTGACACAAAATGAGAATCGCACCGAAAACAGAAATTAAAGCGGTCATTGTGTTCTCTTGCAAAATATCTACTACAAAACTTTAGCCTTGGGAAATATTCACAAGTGATGTTCTTCTGGCAGTGGAGTGGTTCACCCTATCTTCTATGGATGTGGCTCTCCCCTTGAATGAATGTGTTGTGGATAAGTGATGTCGTTCCCCCTCTGTATAAATATTTAGCCCAGATGGAATTATGCTGCTGGGATGGGCGATTCTCTCAGCCAGTAATAAGCCAGGGCAGGACACAGTTTGACTCTGACTCAATTTCCAGAGTCGGGAAATGATCCATGCCCTGAAGCGCCAGACACAGGGCACTTAAATGACCTCACAAAACACTTTCACACCATATTAGTTTAATTAAAGGGTAATTAAGTTCCCGAAAAGCTTTAAATTGAGTTTATTCAACAAAGCTTTTTTTGGGGGGAGGGGGTTCTTGCTGGCAGTCAGCATTGTTTTTGTTAATTCAGATTCAAAACATGTTAGGATTACTTTTGCATTTTAATGAATAGAGAAAATGGAAATGGATTATAGCAGTTTTTAGTGTTGAGTTTAACTACATATTAAAACCTCATTTTACCCTATGAATTATTAAATTGTTTCAGGATTGTTGTTATTATCATACCTCACTTTGCCTAAACAACATTATATTAGATCAATTCCTCATCTGTAGTCAATGATCCAACATGGAAAAGCCCGCCAAGTGTGAGACAGACTGTAAAGATCACACTGTGGATCTACACACAGTCTTAGAAAAGTGAGAGGAACACATGTGGTGTTTTTGTGCATTATCATAGTGTTTGATCATAACATAGATAGGTCTCCCCCTCAGCATACACATGTGCACTCATCCTCTCTCTTCCTGCACTCATTCACCTCCTCACACTGTGAGGTATGCAGTAATCCCAAAGTAATGCGAGTCTGCACATCTGTCTGTCACTGCGTTTTTATGATCTCTTTTGATCGCTTGGAGGGAAATGAACGTAGCATATGCTGTTGTATCTGAATCTCCATGAATGATGTTGCCTTCTTCAGCAGAGATCCCCAGGGCACCGAAGGAATGCTGCCTGACCTTACAGGGGAGGAAAGACAAAAAGAGAGAAATGAGCGATGGCCGTGGGTGGCCTGGCTCTTCATCAGATCTCTGCAGATCCGCTCAGCTCCTCACATGGTTTGGATCATCGCTGCGAAACCATACAAATTAATTCAACATGTTTGGGACTTTGGTGCAGCCACTTATGTATGATCTTTATTAGGGTACAGCTTACTGTGTCCTATCCTTGAGAAATAGTAGACTCTTTCAAGTGGAGATCTCTGCGGGTTAGTGTGAAATTGAAGAAGCCCAGGGTGGACTGTGTCTAATGGGAGATAGAGTGAGTGCATCTCTGACATGGCAGGTGTGGAGCTCGCTCTGTCAACCATTTGGCAGAAACTGAACATGAAAGGCAAAAACTGTACTGCCATCTACTGGAGGAGTTGTTGTATTTTGTCACAAAGTCCTGAAAGTCAATAGAGCTGAATGTGAGCTGCTTGATAGAAAAGCATTTTTTTAAATGCAACAACAGCTGTAAAATCACTAAATGCTGTTTTTCATTTAGTTGTGTCAGATCCTTGGTATTGTGCATGAATGTTCATTACTAAAGTTATTAGTGTCTCCTGGGATTTTCGTAGAGTGAAACAGTGATTTAGTTACCTAAGTTATGTACATTCCCAAAATATATTACATCATGAATAACAGTAGAATAGATGGTAAGAAAGCCATAGACTGGAGTTGTTCCCTGCCAACTGCTCTTAATAGTGAGGATGCATCGGAGGAATTGGATTAACAAAACAAAACATAACTAAAGTTCTAATTCATAATGATGCCAAGAACTTTGAGTCCTCCCAAGACTTTCGACAATTAAATATTCTCATGACAAAGCATTTTATCCCAAGCTCTCACTAATGTTCACATGGGAACCTTTAAATTGGCCTGCTGCATACTGCATTGACCTTTTGGGATTGCCATGATGTAATCGTGCAACAAATAAAAACAACCAGGTGAGGGCGCCCTGCACCCTTTTAGTAATAAAAACAGCATTCTGGGTTTTTACTAAGTAATTCTCAATCTTGTGTCCATTCTTCAGTAATCGTCTATATAAAGAACCACCCTGCAAGTCTTTACATACCATGATGTCATCGATGTATAAAGCCTTTGTGCATCTAAACACTCCCAAACTGAATGTCTGTAATCTCTTAGATACTGTATATTAACAATGTCTGTCAACTGTGTTTACAACAGCTCTGAGCAAAGCCAGCTGACTGTAAGCATCAAACATTGAGGGTAAATATTCTGTTTGCTGAGTCACTGAGTCAGATTTACTTCATATATGCTGAGCGTGATGCTTTACTGTCCTCTATCATTGCCTTTAATCACATCATTTCCTCATTTCTAGCGTGTGATTTAGACCAGGACGTACTACTGAGGATATGAGCTCTGGCTGTTTTGGTGCACAGACTTCAGTGGAGAGTAAAGGAACACATCAACCATCATCTCTGTCCACCCACGACTCCGTCTGAAGTCATAGAGTGGAAGGAGACGTCACAGGGACAAACGGGGCCCAGCAGTGGTAATTGCTCTGTCTGCCCCTGCCTGACTCAAAGCAGCATCATCTATCCACTCAATTTACTCCTAATGTGTGTTACTGATTGAACCGGCAATGAGGGCAGAGAAAGCGCTGAGGCCGGATAGAATCACCCCCTCTGTGCACAACTTTCCTCCTCTTCCTCCTCTTCACCCCCTCCCTCCCTCCCTCTCTCGCTCTCCTTTACTTCCTTCCTGTGTTGACCATGTGAAATCCCTCCAGCGCTTCATTAATGAGGAGGGTTAATGTCAGCACACGCGCTGCTCCTACAGCAGTGCCTCCCCCCTCTTCCTCCACCTCTCCGTGCCCCTATCTCACCCCTTCCTCTCTCCTGAACCCCCCTGTCTATTTGCCAGAAGAGAGGGGGGCTCCGCTGAGTGACGTGGTTCATGACTGGGTCTCCCTCTGTGTCACTCACTGTAATTAGCCCTGTTTGTTTACCACTCCGGATCTCTCTGCTCCTCCCCGCTGGCTTGGAATAACCCCCAGTGTTCATCTCCTCCATGCTCCTGCATTCATGAAGGGGTTTCATTCAACTTCAATGACAATTTACACGGCAAGATAGTTGATTAATAAAACGAAGAGCACATTTTGTTTAGTGTCGTTTGAGGCCATGACACTTTCCAACTCTCTGACTAATGCTTATTGTTGTGATCTGAATGTATCAATAATGTTGTTGCCTCAGTACTTGCATGCATTTTCTTTGCCTTTACTGCGTTAGTTTGTAAAATGAAGGATATTGTTCTTTGAGAATGTTACTTGACCATCACTGGTCCACCATTTGTTTAAATTATAATGTAATTATTGCTATTGTCCTTATAAAACATGATATTTCTGCACAATTTTGTAATTTGCAGTGGGGTCATCACATGCAAACTAACTTGTTGAAAAACGGTATTCATTTGAAATGTGAAAAAAGATATTAACAGAAAATACACTAATGATTTTCTTCTGTGTTGATCATTAAGTCATCATTTCAGCACTACTTACTGCATATTTATCAACAATAGATTTGAACATTGAGTTTTAAAACTTGAAGGTGTACAGAGGATGTAGCTGTGTTACTCTTAACACAATCTGCATATGTGTCACAGATGTAGAAGAGGCTTCATCTAGAATCTAATATACAATTACTTTTCCCTCAGGTATGCAGCTGTTGAAATTCCAACAACATAGTCGATGGTTAGTCGAGCAAAACAAATGGAAACAGAATGGTAATCAGGAACGATGCTGAAAATCACAGCATCAGTAAGTAATCATTGTTCTGTTTGTTCGACTCACACAAGATGAGAAAAAAAAATCTATAGATGAGATTTGAGATGAATTGGACACACAAGTGGTCTTCATAGCTTTGTGTGGAGCCATTGGGGCGGCGTGTGGAGTGCCTGAGTGAAATCACGCTCTCCATCTCTGATTGATTAGTTCTTCTTCAACCTTGTAATTTTGGTCTGTTTGTGTGTCCTGTAGTGAGTCGTGTCTAGTCGATCAGCCAGGCCAGTTTTGTGGAAATGTATTTATCGGCATTTTTAGTTTACCGATGCTGTCAAAACCAAACTGTGACAGTGACCTTTGCAGTTAACCCATGAAATACCTTTTACAAAAACGTAAAAATCGCTACAAATCTCCATCCCTTCATTTCCAGCTGCTCTCTCTCGCTCTCTCTCTCTCTCTCTCTCTCTCTCTCTCTCTCTCTCTCTCTCTTTCTGTGTGTGCGTGTGTGTGCTGTCCCTTTAAAGGCTCTTCACTGCACAAGTGCCGATGCTCATGCTAGCAGCAGTTACCATGGCAACAAATGACTGAAGCGTATCTGTTTGCTGCTTAACATGAAAAAAAAACCCAGAACAAAAGTTTTAATTACGTTTTTGCAGAATTGATCGTCCTCTAGTGATTTTTAAACAGCGAGAAGGATTTGCTTTGAAGTCATAAACATCACATTTATCTTTGAAGTACACACATCGTAATAGTCACTGTTATGTCACGAGTGTGTATTCACCCCGGATATGTCCACCTGCATGTTCCACTCTCTGCTGCTTTGTTTGACAGGCTGATTCACTTCCGTCCCCTCTTGTCAAGTCAGTACTTTATTTGTACAGCCCAACATCACATACAATCTCTCAAAGGGCTTTTAAAGGGCCTCTTTTATCTGTCATGAGTCATCAAAAGCAACAAATCAGTGTCATAAACAGTCGAATCAAAAAAAGACAACTGGAAAAAGTGTATTAATGTTTCAACAAGCAAAGGGCAGATGGGTGTTTGTGATTGATGACTTCACTCAGTGTAAATATGATGACTTACAGTAAACAGACAAGGCTGCTGAGCGTTTCCTCTTTGCACTGCAGAATCGAGCCTTTACTTCATTATTATTATATTAAATACAATTGTTGGTCAAGTGTAAGAGCCATGATATTTGTAAAAAGGTATAATCTACTTACTAAATATAAACAAACCTGATAAACCAACACACTTTTGAAAGGTAGAGATGAAATGTAAGTATTATTCCAGCGCCACCATCAGGTTGTTTAAGAGGACAGAGAATAAGCTTTTGTTTTCTGCACAATTTTGTAAAAATATCCAGATTTAAAGATAAACCCCAGTTAAATCATTGCATAAATCCAAAAAACGTCAGACACGTCCTGTTCGTTGTATTTAAACTTCGCACACTCACACATAATTGCTCCTTTCTCCTGCTCTTTATGTAAGTGCTGCGGTGGAGGTGGCAGAGTAAGATGATGTGTGAGTGGGCAGCAGCAGGAGAAAGAAAGAATAACGAGGACAGATCGTGATCTTTCAGAGAAAAATCAAGTGTGACGCCAACAAGACGTGAGGCATGGACCGTACTTGTGACGACAGTAGAGAGGAAGAAACACTTCCTAGTGTGTGTGTGTGTGTGCGTCCCTACCTAGTTAGAAACACACACACACGCACCTCCCACTCACTCTTCACTACACTCACACCTTCCACACTTAACCACACATAGACACAAATTACTTCAGCAAGGGTATAAAAGGAGCCTACCAAGCACACACACATACACACACATTATCTCTCTCTCTCTCACATACACTTGCACACACACAGCCACTCACAGCAGCCTACCTCATGCCCCCGTGGCTCGGCTGGCGTCACTCATGCTCTGTGAGCTGTTACAAAACAAAAGGGCAAGGTCTCTTCATCGCTCCATCTCCAACCATTACTCACTGCTCTCACAGTGAGACGATGCTGTGTGCGTGTGTGTGTGTGTGTTACACATGTAGTGGGCCGCTCGATTCAGTATTTCTGGAAACGGTGAAGAACACGATGGCCATTTTTTGTCTCCTGTATGTCATCACAAAAGGAGAGAGACACCTACGGAGGATGACGTCTGTGCTGTCTGTGATTGTGAGGATCCAGATGTTTCTCTATTGTGATGTTACAGAATGAAATGGTTTTCCTGGAAACTACTTCCAAACTACGTCATCATTTCTGTCTCTCGCTTATGGCTCATAGAACATAGATCTGTAGTCTGCAGAATGGATTCCCAAAGCTACTCATTATACATGGTTGATTAGATTACACATATCATGACGTGTCAATTGGACCATAAACATCGCCAAAAGAAAGTTGATTTGATAAGCTGTTATTAAGGCGTGAAGCCACAAAATGTGTTTCTGTCTTTGCACTGATGTTCCATCCATTCAAAAGACTACAGATCTCTTCAGTGAATGCAAAATAACGCCTGTTTTTTAGATTATTTCCCCCAAAAAATTGTAAAATGTGACTGTGGAATGAACTTTCACATTCATTGAAAAATATATGTTGAAAGCTGTTAACTCTGATTGGAAATGAGAGAAAAAAGGATTTCCATGCACTGGACGGATGTCAAAGTAGGAATATGAAGCACATTTAAAATAAATATTCCGTGTTTAAAAACATTTTGATATTCATGAATGACCAACTCGATATCACGCCATGAATCTGAGTGGGTGTTAACTGTTCCACCAGCCTCTAATTAAGACCAGAGAGGCACCCTCACCCTGTGCATGTGTATGTGTGTGTGTGTGTGAGTGTGTGTGTCATAAGCAACTGAATGAAAGGTGTGAAAGAGAAAGGGCACACTCCAAAATGAGAGGACACACACTAGTCACGACCCTCGTTTTCTCTCGCCAAGCATGAGCACAACACACAAACAAACACACACACACACACACACACACACACACACACACACACACACACACACACACACACACACACAGCATTGTCCCACATTCCTGCTGGCGAGTTGTTGTTTATTACAAATGTAACATCATCTCAGGGTAACTTGTTGAAGTGTTGTACCCCAGGGGTTGAAAATGAACAGAATAAATAAAGAAGCTTAATAAAGAATGACTCCTTGATGGATCTGCTTGTTTGCTGTGTTTCTTGCCGGGAACGATGAGGAGTAGGAGGCGGAAGATGGGTCCCTGTTGAGGAGAATGAGCTCACCTACCCCCAGGTTAGCGTGTGTGTATAAGGCCTCTGAGGCCCAGGGAGCAGCGAGGACACAGGAGGACAAAGGAAGGACGGAAAGACAAGAGCGAAGAGAAGTAAATGTGACAGGAAGTAAACATCGGCCTGTACATGTCTCCTAAAGGCTTCAGTCAGAGGAGAGGGAAGCAGTGTGGCCTGATGGGTTAAAGATGAGCAGGAGAGGACGGAAGGTTGGCTTGTTATTTTTAACATTATTTATTATTTTGGTACTTTGCTTGTTTTTGAGACAGACGAACACACACATATTTAAATCTCTTTGTTGCAGTCTGTACATGTACATAACATCATTGATTCAGAATTTGGGTTTAATCAAGTGAATGGAGCAGATTAAAGGTATATTTTCCATTAAGACTTGATAATTGTTCTGAGCACCCAGAGAGAGATCACAGCCTTAAATAGCTTTAATGTGTTGAGGGATTATTTCAGGAAGACGTTGAGGAGGAAACAGGATCTATTAAATATTAATCCAACACGGAGGGAGGCTGTTGCGTAACACAACCTTTTTCATTGTCGTCTAGACTCGACTGTTTGTGCCAAACACTTTTCAGGGATGAAAACAGCAAATTGCGTCTCGCTCCGAGTGTCTCACCTCCCTCTCTCGCTTCCTTTCATTCAGCCGCCCCACACACACACACACACACACACACACACACACACACACACACACACACACACACACACACACACACAGAGAGCAAATACTCTCCTCCCTATCATCCCATCTTCCCTGACTCATCCTTTTACTTTCTCTGTCTCTTCCTCATCCCTCCTCCCCTTCGTCCTTCCGTCCGTGCGTCGGTGACGTTTGAGGCCAAGATGAGGCTGCTGGCTGCTGTTATCAAATTGTCTTTTTTTCTGCGTAAAAACTCGATTTCCACCACCTTGATCCCACATGTGTTAGTCATCATCTTCAGTAACTCATCAAGTGAGTCTAGTGTCTAAACATCCGCATATTTCCCATCAGGCCTCGTATTCGGATAAACTTTCCTCAAACCTTTCCTCTCTCAACTCTGCCTTGAAATGACCCAATTATTAATCGACGTCAGCTTCCTTCCGGCCTCTGACCCGCTTCGCCGTCAAACTGTGTGTGTGTGTGTGAAGCTGTAGGATGATACTGTTGCCGTGTCGTGGCCGGAAGAGAGACTCGCAGGCTGACTAACAGAAGGTGCTAGCAGCGCTCAATATGTCATTGTCTCTGGTTTGGCTAATTCCAGCATGGTGCCGGTGTCAGCCCTCTAGCAAGCCAACACACACACACACACACACACACAAAGAGACAGAGAGAGAGAGAGAGAGAGAGAGAGAGAGAGAGAGAGAGAGAGAGGACTCAATTTAGCCATGAAATATAATTAATACTGTATATTTCTCAAGTAATGTAATGAAAGTTCTGCAACAAAATGTAATGAAATCTTATTTTTTCACCCTTTAACTTTCTTCAGAACCCATCCTTCCTCCTCTGTGACTCACCCTGCAGACAGACAAACACAGTCCTAACCTGCTGGACAGAGGTAATTAGTCAAATAGTGCCGGTTTGATCTTTCCCCAGCTTCCCTTGCAGCCTCTCTCTCTCTCTCCCCCTCTCTCTCTCTCTCTCTCTCTCTCTCTCTCTCTCTCTCTGTCTCTCTCTCTCTCTCTGTGTTCTCCTCTCTTCAGCTCTAAACTTTTCATTTTGCCTCAAGTGGCACTTTTGCCCTTTCTGGCGATTCGACGTGTTTCATCCTCCCTCCCTCAGTGCGTCTGGTCAGCCAGGCGAGGCGACACCGGGCCTCCGCTTAACTGCCACTTTCAGCCCCGTCTGCAGTCGAAGCCCCGACTCTGTCTGCGTGCGTGTTCCTTTTGTCGGAAGTTAAAGAGAAGAATCTTTTTATATTGCGCTTTATTGCACTTTTGTCTGGGTGAAATATAGGACACTAACCTCCACTCCTGAACTCATATCTGTCCTTCAGGGCTCGCAGGGGAAATTATGTCCATTTATTTATTAGCCCATCCTGTTTTATTGTGTTAGTCTTTCAATTGGAACATTTATTTTTCCATAGTAGAATTTAATGAGCTGCATTGAAGTGTGACTGTGTCCACACAGGACCCAATTAAATCAGGAAAAACACACACACATCACTTTTCTTTCCCTTCATTCTGGGTTTCTCCCACCCACAGACTGGTGACATGTATGAGTGTGTGTGTCTTTGTGTGTGTGTGTAGGGGGCTCATTGTATTGCCAATTAATTGTGGGTTAAGTATGTCAAACTGGGATCCTGTTTGTGCTCAGTGTGAAACGAGAGCTGTGTCGTCCCTCTCCCATTGAAAGGGACGACACACTCTTCACTCTGCAACATCTCTGCATCCCCTCTTGTATTAGCATCGCCGTAATCCCCACACACTCACTCACACACCGATCACTCCCTCTGACCGAGCAGGAGTGATCGTTGATTGATGCCGACGAACAGCTGCAAGACAAATAGGATTTCCTCAGGTGAAGCCAAGCGAAGTGAGAAATCAGGGAGGTTTTTAAAAGCGACGATAGTGATTATTTACAGATTAGAGGTGACGTGCAGAGGATTTGGTTTCTGGATGGAAGGCCAGATTTGATCCTGCACCGCTCTGTGTTTACCAAGGGCATTAGAGCTCGACACCCACACACATCAGTCCACTACAGTAGAGAGACACACACGCTGCTGGGCTTCATACTGCAGTGCTGAGACACACACACACACACACACACGCACAGACACACACACACCGGTGGACTCGTCTTCTGTCTTTGACTTTTTGTTAATACTCTTTCTTCTTCACACTCGGCGTGTGTGTGTGATGCCCTCTGTAACCCTCCTTCCCTCAGCGATTTCCGGTAAAAACGTACCCCCCCTCTCAAACCACCACCGCCTCCCCGCCCCCCCCGTTATCCGCCGCTCCACCAGTAGCTGAAATCGCACATTAGAGGAGAGCGAGTCTTTAGGTTGCCATAGCAACAGGGTGAGTCATTCTGCTGCAGTCAGTTTAGTCACACTCGCACTGACTGCATGTTTCCCCCTCTCTGCCTTTTTCCATCTCACTGTCCCTCTGCTTTCCCGCCCTCTCTCCACACACACACACACACGCATGTACACGCACACACACACACACAGACACTTTACATCCCTCTCAATCTCTTCATCGTTCTAAATGGAGCTCCACGGTAAGAGGAAATGACAAAAGTTCTGCCTCTGTGGTATGAAGTTAGAGGCAATTTGAAGACTATAAAGGGCGAAGGGGAATCAAAAGGAGGTGGTGTGTGTGAGTGTGTGAGTCAGTGTGTGTGCAAGTGACAGGGAATGCTGGTAATAAGGGCAAGCGGAATGTCGTAGTTCTTGCTTTGATTACTTATTTATAGATAAGGCTAATCAGTAAACCCACTGCTGACAGCACGCTGTGATGGAGGCAGGTGGCATGAGAGGGGGAGGGGGTGGAGCGGGGGGAGGCTATAAGGGTGTGTGTGTGGGGGGTGGGGGGCACCTAAAGATCATTTTCCTCTTACTCCTCTGACAACTTGTTTGCTCTGTTTAAATGTTTTATTTCTGGTGTTTTCCTGCACCTTCAGACCGACACACGCCTGCTTTAGGACTCAGCATATCACTTTAGTTTCTCCTTTACAAACTTCAACTAATGTGGATCTTTCCTTAACCTGGTGCACCGACGACGCCCTGTTAGAGAGAAACATCCCTGTTAATCATCTTTGTGGATTTATTCAGCGATTACCTTAACAATGACGAGCCGAAAGCTGATTTTTGTATCGTTTATTGGAATAAGCTTTTCTATTGTCACAAGAAAAACAGCGTTGTATGAGGAGGATTACGCTGTGAGGCTTTAATAACAGCTCGGATTACTGCCTGTTTGAATCCAACGTCCTCCTCTCGGCTCCATTCTGCGACCCTTCCACACCGCGTCACTTCAGAGTCACTGTGTTCGTAGACGACTCCAACAGTACAAACTGTTACTAGACTGTGATCGTCACATTAAACAGGCCATAATTACAGCACAAGATCTGGTTTGGATAGAAATCAGACAGGGAACTTGAGCCCAAGAATAATGTACATAGTTAAGGATTCATCATTCATTAACCTGTCGCCTGCTGTGTTTCCGTCTATTTCCTTCTTCTTTCATGGCACAGAAGGCTTACAAACCTGAGCTGGGAGCATCAGAGGGCTAAGTGACACACAGTAGTAGTGCTTGGGTAGTTCTGCGACTTCTTACTTGTCTTCCGAGTAAACTATGAGTCAGTAGAGGAGAGACACAAATGGTGAAAAAAGAAACAACAACAACAATGCCAGAAATGGTGTCATGGCCGGGAGGAGAACAGACCCAAAACCAGCAGAAGCCAATGAGGAAGGAGTGACGAGAGCAGCTGGCACATATTGATTACACACAAAGAGGAAGCAGGCTGAGTGTGTGTCTGACTTGTCACGGGGGTTTTTGTTTTGGCACTTTCTGGCTGTGATTTTAAAATAGCCGGATGTTTAAGGTTTCGCACTTCTGCATGCTGGCAGTGTTCCACTTCCTCCCCTGACTCAGATGGGTATTGATGTTCCGGTAGAAGACTTAAATGGAGTTTCACCATTCTAGTCATGTCCGCGTGTGTGTGAGTGCTGACATAAGTGTTTACGTTTTGAGGATTTGTTTATGTGAAGATATAGCAACGTCATTCTGGTTTAAGATTGACGTAAGTGAGGAGGGAGAGGTTGACGGATGAGGAAACCCCGAGCAACACACACACACACACACACACACAGCATCAACACATGAAAGGCATGGGGGATGATAATGAAATCTTGGATCCCTGCATCAAATGAACTGAAACCCATTCTGGAATCGTGACGATCTTCCATTATCGAGCTGCTCTTAATGGAACATGATTAGAGAGCAGAATATTACTGATGAGATTGGAGTCTGGAGAATAAAGCGGCGGAGAGTCCCGCTCGGTCCCCAAGGGAGGGTGGGGGGCGCTTACAATGAAGAGCGGGGATGACGCAGCTGAGAAGGGATGGGAGGGAGAGAGAGGGAGAGAGAGAGAGCGAGAGGGGATCGAGCAGAATCCTGAACGAGGAGGAAGAGGAGGCGGAGGAGGCGGAGAGAGGGGAGCGTAGGCACAAAAGCGTGGGAAGGAGATGCTGCATAATCAGCTTTCTAGGGTTTCCTCCTGCTCTCACTCCCTCTTTTACACTTTCCATCATTTGTTTGTTTAGCACCCACCCATTCTGAAACTTTTTGCACTTTTTCTCCTTTCTTCCTCCCTTTTCCTCCGCTTCTGCTGGGTATGACTCACTCACTCGCTGGCTTCTGTAATATAGACTCTCCCTGCCCCTGATTCGCTTTGTGAGAGAATGAAAGATGGTATCATCTTGGCTTGTGCCGCCCCTGTATATCTCCCAAACACAAACAAACAGGTGCCACATATCAAATCAGAGAGACTTTGTTATTGCCACTGTTCACAAAATGAAATTAATCATTTTTTTTGCCGCTATTTTGTGCCTCATACACAATGCCTCCACTGTTTTTGCTGTCTTGTCTTATTTCCATTCACACCATCTTACCACTTTCCTCATCACCTGCCAACTCTCTTGACCCCTGACCTTTGTTAATGGTTACAATAGTTTATGTTGATTAGACTTGTATACGATTTAAGGGAAGATAGGATATAATGGTGAAACTCGATTTAGCTTCACAAACTTTCACACTCATTTGCCGTCTGACGTTAGGATCAATGCACGTTATTTCACACAGGTCTGCTTTGGAATCCCATCTATTCATCTAGATATGAGAAGTGAGAGGTGGTCTAATAGTGAGCGAGGAGGAAGCCGGTGAGTCATCGGGCCGCTCTCACACATTCAAACGGCGCCTGGAGCTGCTCCGTTAAAAGGCAATCAGATGAGGAGGGGAGGAGGGGGGGTGAGGGGGAATGGAATGCGTGGGCAGGTGGTGGTGAGGAGGTGTTATGGGGGGTGTGTGTGTGTGTGTGATTCCCTTCTCCCCATCCTCTCAATAACGAGCGTCTCTCTGACAGTCATCTTGTGGTTGAGGGGGAGTGGAAAGGAGATAAATATGTTGTTCATTCATGTGTGTGAGGGAAATCCTAAACGTTCATGGGGCTACACTTCGTCTGTGTGTGTGTGTGTGTGTGTGTATGTGTGAAGCCAGGGGGGATACTGCTACCACCCAGAAAAGTGGTTTCACACCAAATGAACAATATATTTGTGAATGGAGCGACGTGATAACGGCGTCATAATTCATTATTGGTGGCATTTCAAGTGACTGCAGCAAACTCCACCGTTTGACAAGGGGAACATCTCACTGATATAGAGCGACATCATCTCCCCAGGTTACTAAAAATATACAACTGCATCAATCTTCTTGCAAACATGACACCCGGCGATATCATTACAAAGTTGGACCGCAGAATATGAGGAGGTGGTGAGGGATATTGGATCAGACGGATCATCCCGAAAGCAGCTTAGAGTAAATATAAAAAGGTTTAAAGCCTCACAAAAAATCATGGTGACTTATAGGAGGGCCTGGAGAGAGAGACGCTGACCTGCTACATAAATGTGGTGTTATCAGTTTGTGATGACAGGAAGGAGCATGTGTGTGTGTGTGTGTGTGTGTGTGTGTGTGTCTTCACTGATGTTTGAACAGTGATGTAGAGCGTAGACGTGTAAGCATCATTAAGCTCCAAATGATGTTCTAGACTTGAGGGGCATGATGCCAGTGCCAGTGTGTTTGAGTATTCCACATAGAGTTTATGATTTAAAAAAGGCAAAAAGCTAGTACAATGTTGTGTAATCCGATGTATTTTCCTAGTATGTAATAGAAAATCTGCCATCATGTTCAGTTTGTTGTTGATGTCTAAAAATGTGTTATTTTATGTGTGATTTTCCTTGATTCTTCCTAATTTTGTCTTGTTTATGATATTCAACCTCAAAAAGTAAATTCAAAAAACAGATTTTATGGACGAAAACGACTCGGCTGATTCTTCATATTTGAAAAACTGGAGAGATAAATGTGTATAAATATGAATTTGGCAGGTAGATAATGAGGAGATAACTAACTGAGGTGTTAAGTGTGACGCCACATACCACAGTGGGGTTTTCCTATGATCAATAAACACATTTAAATTTGCAACAGTTTTAATTAGTAATTAATGAGTCTCGCGCTGTGATATAAAAATGGCAACATCTGGCAGGGCAGAGCTGAGTCATAATACGGCTGAATTGTAATACTTAAATCCTGTTATTAATTGGATAACATGTATTTTATTTTATTTAATCGTTTTATATTCTATTTTATTATGGATTAGCTCCCTTTTCCCTTCATATTCTGGAGAGACGGATTTATTATAGAGCGAGAACAGGAGAGCAAACGTTAGATCTCAGGCTGGATTTGTCTTTCCTCTGCAATTAATTTGGAGAAGGTGATAAGCAGAGAAAAGAAATCAATACGAGCTCTACAGGCATAAATAAGTAACAACAACAAGAAGAGAAATGAATCAGATGGAAGCTTATATGTGACCCGTTCCCATGCTATGATTAACACTCCTGAACTCCTGAAATAAGACAAGCAGGGATCCCTTTTCTGTTTCATTCATTTATTCACAGATTGGAAAACAACCCTAAAATAACTATTCATGGTGTTTTGGTCCCTCGAGGCTCAACTAGATTTTGGATTGACAAAAGCAGAGTTGTTTAGAAAGCTCTTCTTTGTTTTTATTTTTTTTTAAATTTCAGAAATAAAGCGGTTTACTAACAAGCAAGGAATACAGAAAGACTTTCAAAGAGACGTATCTCACAAAATCCCGTCGTGTAGTAGCGTCTTAACACAAACGCAGCAGTGGATTCTATAAAATACAAAACCTCTAGTCATACCAGTGTTTAACTATGGATCTGTTCATGTACCTTAAGTATGAGAAAACATATAGATTTGTAGTAAAATGTTCATTCTCATGCATACCTACACACAGTTATGCATCGATGCATTTGACAGGCTACTGGTTAGTATAGTAACATCATTCACCACAGTGTCCCCCAGTGATACAGCGTCTGCCTAAAGCTAATACAGGACAAACTGGTGCTTGTGCTTGTACACGCAAAGTTCTATCGTTGTATAAATGCACCAACTTCTACTCAGTTTAACCCCTTCGGTCATTTCCTCTGAATGACGACGGCGGCGGGTCGAGTGAGCTCAGAGACGTTTTTGATCTTGCAGCCGTCTTCCTCTTAACAGAATTTGCCGAGTGGTTATTAATTAACATAGAGGAAGCATTGGTTTAATCTGAGGAACTGAGGCAGCGGGGGTGTAAGTGATTTCTTATTTCTTTCCCTGTAATGGCGACATAATGGTTGATGCCCTGAATGTGTGTGTGTGTCTTCACTGTCCTCTCATTTCTGTCGTTGTTGTCTTTAATGAGGAATGTGGCTTCTGCCTCCAGTCCACTAATCCACTTATCAACCAGAAAGAAGAGACAGAGAGAAAGGGGGTGAGGGAGAAAGAAAGAGAGAGAGAGAGAGAGAGAGAGAGAGAGAGAGAGAGAGAGAGAGAGAGAGAGAGATACCAAATCTACTAGCTGTCATTACACCCAAACATACACAAAGAAAAGAGGTGGATGCCTTCACTCCTGCTCTTTTCTTTCTGTCCTTTTGATTCAACTACAATGTATCAGCGTGAAGGAACGGCGGAATGGAGGGAGAGGATGAAAAGAGGACTTCCCTTCTCGCATCATGATTATTATTCAGCACCATCTTCTGCTCCGACTGCATGCAGGAGAGAGGGAAAGCCCAACGGCCCCTCTGAGAATGGCTTCACATACACACACACACACACCCAACCGGGATACAATCACAAACCCACTTCTGAGCTGAGTAGAGTTCAGCTTGTAACCACCAGCACCCCCGCACCTCCAGCTAGAAAATAAAATGGGTTTTTTCAACACAATTCCTCAACAGGCTTCTTGTGTTCTTTCCCCAGGAGCCAGACTCTGCTCTGTGCTTTCATTTGACTGATCGCACTCGGCTTGTTTTGATCACGCAGAGGGGGGAAGCCAGATAAGAAAAAAAAAGTAAAGTGGACTTCTCCACAAATGGCATCTTTGTTCACTCTGGTTCTTTAGAATCTGACAGGAAGTGAATCCTCAATCCCCACCCCCCACCCCGAGGGAGACACATCCACTGCCCTGTCATCGTTCTCCGGAAAAGTAGTGGGAAGAGGACGGGCGAGTGGACAGTGTGAGATGTGGACAAATAAAGCAACGCTGTGTGGATGTCTTGTGAATTCAATGAGCACCGACGTCTGTGAGGGCGGCGTTATCCTGTCTGAAAGCTTTAAACCTCTTTACGAGTCTCAAACCACGTCTGTTCTCACTGTTAGGATGTGAGTGAAACCCAGCTTACTGAGTCATACTGTGACTGATCAAAACGCTTGATAACAGAGTGCCAGCATACATCTGGTCCAACTGTACCATTGTTAAAATCACACAGTGGCGTTACTGCTGAACCTGTACTGCAAGTAGCTCCTAACACGCATAGGAAGCAATGTAAACATACAGGAAAAAGGCATTCAAATGCATGAAACATACTCATAACAAATAAATTACCTTACATGGTTGTTACTCAGCTTAGAAGCGTTGCAGTAAAACATCAAACGATATTTTCCACTTAGCCTTGCTAACTGTAAAACCCATGTGCATCAATTAAAAAACAACAACAAAAGAGTTCCAACTTGAAAACGTATTTTTTGGATGGAATTCAAAAGGAATTCAGCTTCTGTTACAAATTTCTTACAATATCTAGGATTGAAGATATTTCTCAGGTTAGACCCACGTTATGCCTGATATCCGATTTGATAAATTGTGGCTAATATTGAACTTTCTTTATCCAGTAACGTGTGGCGATGTAGCTTTCTACGTGTATAATAGCACCTGGTTTCACAGTGGATCAATAAGCTTCACTTTTCTCACAGGAGAGGAGAAAGGAATGACAGCAGTAAAGACACAAAAGTATAATAGTAAGTAGAGTACAGAAAGAAAAAGCACAGAGAAACATTTTCGCTTAAATAATACAATGTTGACATATTTTAAATAACGTCCTTTTTCATTAAGTCTGCAATAGTAAAAGGTGTAAACTGGAGCTAATTTAAAGCAGACTTTGGTTGCGTGTTGAAGGGGCTGGATCACACTTGTCAGGCTGTATCTGTATAGACATCTGCTGTTAGATTGAGGTTGAGGCGAGACAAATCAAACGGAAAGAAACGTACGGGCAGGTGTGAAGTTGAGGAGGAGGAGGACAGCCGGCGCCCTGCTACACTGGGCTGTGGTCCGGAGAAGCGTGTGTTGCGGTCACAGTCACGCACTCGGCCGCTGTGTCCTTGGTTCTGCGAAGGCCTACGTACAACCTCTCGTCCAAGTTTGCTGTCAGTTTGTCCGCGAGCTCCGCTGTGATGGTCTGCGGGCCGTAGCCTGAGGAGTCAGGCAGGCGAGGGGGCGAGCGCTCGTCAGGGGGCTCAGGAGGGAGTCCGAACCATTTGCTGTCCTCTTGCAGGTCGGGGTGCTCCGACGTCCCTCCGTCTCCCTCTGAGATTGAGGGGTGAAGAAGTGGGGAAGAACGCAATGTTTGGTCCTCCTCGTCTCTAGTAGTGCTGTTGTCCCTCTCAGTGTCCCCCCCTTCCTCTGTTTTTGTGGCCTCTATCTTTGGAGTGTCCGGCGTGCTGCTGGCCCCATCGCTGGCCTCCTCATCAGGTGCACTCACGATACGAGGGAGCGTGCTGTGGTAGTTCGTGTCCAATGGATAGTTTACGCTCTCACCCCGCCTTAGTGGGGTCCGCTGTCTCTCAAAAGAAGACTGGTAGTGTCTTACCCCAGGGTCACTCCACTGCTTGTGGCGCTGCCATTGCTTACGGAGGTGGATCCGGGATCGGTGCTTCCTCAGAGGCGACTCCTGTTGGTCGAACTGAGGGTCGTGGCGGAGAAACTCGTGGAAGAGCGCGTCCGTCTTCTCATCTATGCTGTAGTCTCGTCTGTGTAGGGTTGGCGGTGGGGGCGGCGGCGGCTGTACAACTTCTCGTGGTGTGAGCATCTGACCATATGGGAACCAGCCCAGTGGACCAGCGGCTTTTTCTAAGGGAACACCTCCGCTGGCTCCCAACAACAGCTCATCTTCTGGTTCTTCCTCAAAGAGATGAGACTCAAAGCTCTCGCCGATAGTTCCAGTTCGTCCTGCACTGGTGAAGTGGTGCCGTCTTTCATTGGCCGTTCTGTCCTTCGGGCTGTCACAACTGCTCATGCTCCCAAACATTCTCAGGTCTTCCGCTCCACGACACGGAGCTTCAATCGATGCGTAGCCGCTGTCCATCTGCAGCAATTTACGGGTTCCTGTTTCTCCATCGCTCCCCCCGCGTGCTGAGTCTGTGCTTTCCTGTTTCCTCTTTTTTTCCTCCTTCACTCCCATCCTGTCATCCATATTAACAACAAAGTCCTTGTCATCCTCCCCACACTCTGCCTCATCCCCTAAATCCTGTGATGGATTACTGGGGAGCCCTCGTCTGTCTGTCTCTGTGCGACCCCCAAGTGAACACACACTGTCGACGTCGCTGCAGACAGAGTTCCTGTCGTGGTTGCTGCTCTGGTCAGATGCTGCATATTGTTCAAATGTTGCGCGGAGGCTCCAGATGTCTCTGTAAAGTGATTGGGGGTCCTGGGGATCTATGGAATCCAATGTGTCAACACCGTCCGTTCTCAGCAGGGTCAGTGATTCATCTTGGGGATCAGGGGACAAGCCAATTACCCCTGGTCCTCCACGGTTGCAGCTGGGCTCCACCAACACCTCCACCTCTACCCTGTAGACAGTGATGAAGAGGCGAGAGAAAATGTAGGGAGGAGGTAGAGACGAAGAGGAAGAAACACACACAGAAAAACACAAAAACAAAACTCAGAGTCAGTGCATGTATCTAATTTATACATTAATCCGAAACATGGCTCACAGTTCACAGCGACATGGTTTTCATGGCTGGCAATGGCTGTTGCATGTTTGAAAAAATAATTTGCTGAACAGTAATTACATCCATGAACAAGGAGGATATGTTTTTGTTTTTTAGGATTGTTAAAAAAGATAAAGATAGATTGTTCATGATACTTGATGGGTAGTTTGGACGAGACCCAGGGAATAACCTGTTACAGTTTGGTCATTTTGGCCTCAACTTTTGGAACTGTAAGTCATAAAATCGAAAGTTCCATATAGGCCACGCCCCTTTTGCACTTAACAAGATTTTGTGCCATTTTACATTTTGGATGAAATCTCTGGACCAAGTCAGACAAAAGTTTTTTGTTTCTTGATTTTCCTCATGGTTTAGCAAAATGAGTGAGTGGGTGTGGCTCATTCATCAAAATCTCATGAATGAACTGGTCTAATGTAACCAAACTGGTGTTAGTGGTGGACACGTGCACTCACTACTTATGGAATAAAAAAGAAAGAAACATCAATCGTCCTGATGGCAGATGTTAAATTTGATCATTGAGAGACAGAATCATCATTGGAGGACTACTCAGCCTTGGCGGAGGTATGCACTATAATGTAGCGCCCCTCTAGATCCAGAGGTTTTCAACATGCTTAGAAATTGCCTGCCTCGGTCTTGGGAATACATACTGTGCGAAACATAATATAAGATGAGTAGGTTAGGTTAGTTTGGTTAGTCGTAGATAAGAAATGTTTTCAAATTTTTCAAAAACAAACATCCACAAATATACTCAGAGAAGACTCATTTGGTGTAATTAATAGTGAATGAAAAGAAATAGCAATAGCTTTCTTAGGAAGATCAGTCATTTGTTATTGCATTCCTTTATATTAAGTTTATATTACACTGCAAACTTAAAGCAACAAACTCTCAAAGGCCTTTGCACTGTTGCAGCCTTCATGACATCATTGGACCATGTCAGCGGTGGAATGGTTTTGATGCCATGTAAACACCCTGTGTCCCAATCCTCTAAAGAAAAGTACTCTGGGAATTCCCAACATGAGGCTTATCTTACATAATGGAACTTGTTTATGTCTAGTTTACAGGGATAACAAACCAGACTGTGTTTTTTTTCTCCATGACTTAGAGCTCCCTTCCCTTTGATATGGCCCTATACCTTTCCCTAGTATCCCTTGTGTCTGATTTGTGGGGTCCAGCCCTCTGGCACGTCAAAGAACGTGATAAATTTTTCCCATTTGACATCAGTCTGTTTGTTTGCAAATTCCCCCAAAATCAAAGCAAAACAGTAGAGAACTGGGACTTAGAGTTGTAGCCGCCTGTATCATTACCAAAGTTAATCTCGCTGAGAAAATGAGCACGAGGGAGCAAAGCAGTGGACAGGATGAATGGCAAGGGAATTAAAGATACCTGCCGAGGGAGGGGGGTGGTGTGGAGGGAGGTGAAAGGAGGCGGGGGGAGCGCTGGCTGGGGCAGAAGGTGACGTCTCTGGTGTGGGCTATGTACTGGATGAGGTCTATGTGGTGCGCGTCGTTGTCGTCCTGGTCCATGCTCTCACTGGCAGCTCGCTGGCGCTGGAACTGTCTCCTCTTTGGAGAGCCTGGCTCACGACGGACATGGGGAGGGATAGAGAGAGGGAGAGAGGGGGAGAGGGAGAGAGAGAGAGAGCAGGGAGCGGTGAGTTATGGACGAGTCAAGTTGTGAGACAGCCGGCTGAAGTGACCTTGAGTTCAGACGACAGCTTGCATCGAGAGTCTAGATTTCTGTGAGGAATTTCCTGATCTTTGCTGGTTCTTTGGTACAACAGAGCCGCATAGCAGGGAGAAGTACACTGTGTGTACAGAGGATGAGGAGGAGCGGCAGAGAGGATTCTGTAGGGGTTCGAATTGCCTTGGAGAGTGTCAACTTTGCGTCACTGTGCCATCTGTCAAACGTGTGTATGTGTGTGTGACTACAAGCAGCCAAGAGGCATCTCACAGTTGGTTGATTGATCCTCTAATTTTTGTTTACCGCAAGAAAACTGAACCAAAATACAAATAGAAAAAAAATACACCAATGAAACTGCCAATCATACAACTATCCATTTTCCTTTACCAAGAACCAACAACATAGTCTCTTTAAATAATATGACTGCAATACAGAAGATGCTGCCAAGGATCCATTACCTCTGGTGTCCAGACTTGAAGCTCTCTGGCTGCTGTCCAGCTTCCACTTCTTGATCTTAAAGTAAGGACTGGCCCCCTCCAGACTAGCATGGCGCCGCAGTTTAGTGAGGAACTGCAGCATGGGCCCCTGGCTTCCTGCGCAGCTACCACCAGGGGGGTCAGTGCCCCCCACTGCTGCGCCCTCTCCGACGCTGACACTGCTCGGACTGCTCCGACCCCGGGGCCCTGTTCCAATCATTTCAATCTGCGGAGAGAGAGAGAGAGAAAGGGGGAGATGTGGTCAGGGAACTACCGATGGGTATATAATCAACTCTGACAATGATATTTCACGGGGTCTTCCATGTTTATCCAGTTGTTACTCCCTCAGGCTCTCTGACCTTCTCATGTCTAAACGAATGGCTCAATGCTGGACTGAGTGCTGGCTGACTAACTACTCGGCCTAAAACTCGTCAAACTCCATGCTGACCTTTGTAATTGGCGTCTTTATCGGAGTTATTTCCAGCTGTGGGCTGTGTAATGATGAATGTGGAATAAAATAGAAGATGGTAACTCACAGAGATGGAGCTTGGTTCCTTGGGGCTGAGACCTTTGGTTTTTCCACTGAAGCTGGTGTCCACCACTGAGTTGAGAGCATCTCCAGGAAGGGCACAGCTGGGATTGACACTCAGGCTGGTCAGTGCTGTTTGTGGTAAGGGGCACAGCATTGGCTGAAAGGGACGCACACACAAACGCGCAAAGACAATGTGAGTGTGCATGTTATCTGCCGTTTACCTTTTACATATATGCACAATCACGCCTGTCCAGTTGGAGCTCTGGCTACAGTTAACAAAAACAAGATGCACCCGTGGTTTGGTTTGCTTTCATATTTCAGTAACAGGTTCAGTGTGAGTGGCTGCTCAGACTTGCAGCCTGTGAGGTGATTGAGCGGCTGTACCTGAATGGGAAATCAATGTGTGGTGTGTTGACATCAGCAAGCAGAAAGATTTGTGAACCCTGTGTTTGGGTACATGAGTTTCAGGGTTGTAGCCAGGGCTCTGAAAATACTGAGGTGCAAAAAATTCTTAATTTGTGGGAAATTGAAGGTTATTTCCTGCATTTCTGGGCGACTTAAGGTGTTGGTGTAATGGAAGCAGCCTTACTACTATTTACTACTCCTGCTCTTTGTGTCGCTGCCTTTGGTATTTTTAGGCTTAGGATTGCTGATAAGTTTATATTTACGTATTTTAGCTTTTCGGTTTGCTTTTGAACACAGCTTAATTTGCTCTTATGTATATAATTACTATTTTAATATAACTGGAATTTTAATGAAGCTTGTTGCTGCTACTTTGCTTGTGTTTATTTTGCTGGGTCTTTGTCGGTGTCGTCGTGCGCCATTTGTGTGGTGAAGGCAAGATTGTATATCACACACACGCGCGCGCACACACACACACACACACACACACACACACACACACACACACACACACACACACACACAGCTACCAGACAGACACTCGAAGGAGTTTTCAACCCCTGATTACAGTTATATATAGCTGATTTTTTTTCTCACTCTGAAATAATTACAGAGGTCTGGACCTCGGTGACCTCATAGCTGGCTACGGCCCTGATTGATACATTGTGCTCTACCCCATGTGATTGATGTGCTAATTGCCCTCAGTCAAGACTAATGGTGCATCAGGACTAATAGCAGGTCAGGGTTGTCACCTGGAAGATGGAAAGTGCTGACTTAGCGACAGGGCGTGTTGTCATGGTGATGGTGTTCTCAGCCGAGTCACACTCATGGATAGTG
Source organism: Genypterus blacodes (assembly GCF_046128005.1). Lineage (NCBI taxonomy): Eukaryota > Metazoa > Chordata > Actinopteri > Ophidiiformes > Ophidiidae > Genypterus > Genypterus blacodes. Next base: position 786,210 of record NW_027466870.1, on the reverse strand, counting down.
ACTATCTTCAGGGCTGGAGGAGGGATGTGGAGGTGTGTGAGCCTGGCATTCTTCAGGTGGTGAAAATCCCCCTCAGTCAGGGTGTACCTGCGGTGGACAATGAAGGGTTAAACAAAGAGCCGAGTACATACTGTTCATGCTTAGTTCTTGCAACTGTATGCTTACAGCCGAGGAAAACAAATCTGTCTTCACACTCAGAATTGATCAAATAGAATGATTCCATCCAAATCATTTGCATATCAAGCTCAGGTGGGGCTGTAAGACTAAATGGAGCCATTGAGTTAAGATGCTTTGTGTCCATAGCATACACAATGTATTCTGAATTAATTCATGTAACACTGAACTAGCGTCACAGCGTCATGGATACAGAATTTATATACATGGAGCTTTCTAAACAGGGGCTTTTGCGTGTGTTTATGCGTGTGTGTGCTTGTCTATATGCACTTCCTGACCTGCGGCCCTTCTCCTGGGCCTTCTTCCCATGATCAAAGAGCGCGGCTTCATTGAAGGAGACCCGGCGGCCTGTGGTGCCGGTGGAGAGGAAACGTTCTGTCTCTTGGTCATGTGCGCTCTCCATTGACAGGCAGTCAGACTCGTCCACCCTGATTGTGATTTCTAGCAGAAATACCAAGGTTAAGACACAGATATGTAGATAAGTGCAGTATTCTTAATGTAATATTACAGGATTCTAGCTCAATGAAAAGTCTGTGCTGAGTCAACTCATCTGAACTCAACTGTATCACTGCAGTGAATGGAGAAAGTAAGCTATGATGCTAGGGTGATAAATCCTAAAACTTAAAAAGCCTTGCATAACTAGATTTGTTTGAGACTGATGGTACTTTTTTAATAAATAATTTTCTTTGGAGACTCAGAGTGCATTCACAGGTTCCAAATCGCCCAAATGTGTTCCAGGCTTGGCCACTTAAACTAATCGTTTGGAGTTTGCAATATTTTAATGGATTACACATTTTTGCTGACGATAAGAAACAAGCCTGCATCTTGTATCCCAGTATCAAATCCAACTCCTCCATCTCTGCACCTCCCTGACTCCATTACACCTCCCTCTTTCATTTCCTGGCCTCTCTATGGCTTCCTCTTCCTCCCCCTACACCCAAATTGTCTCTCCTTTTCTCCTCCACGTCTCTCCGTCTTACCGTGGGTGGGCTGAGACTCCTCCATGTAGGTGGTGTTGGTTTTCTCGGGGTCATCGTTGGCCCTGAGGCAGAGAGGCACAGTCAGATCAATGCTGTGACACCATATCTATCTTTCATCTGTCAAACCCCGATGATGCCAACAGTGATCGGTCGGCACACCTGACAGGTCGATGCCAGAATAATGTATCTTTTTACAGCAGAGGGTTCACTGTCTATGCTATTCTAATGCTGTTTGGCTATATGGCTGACTGGCTGCATAATCAATGAGGACCAAAATCATTGCCTGTAACTTGATAACCTTGAGGGCCAGGGGACCTCTTGAACTAATAAAGCATGGAGCTTTATTGGATTAGAAGTTTCCACTCATCATTTAAGGGCACAAAGACGATGGGAGGTAAAAGGTCTTGTTTTCAGTGCTGGAGTCAGTTTATGTTTTTAATATAACTTGTGCTTCTGCTGTGCATCCTAATTATCAAGATAAGGCTTAACAGCTTCCTCCTGATAGCAATTATATGGAAAAGCAAACCTCTATTATGTGCTTCTTAAACATCTTGTCCAGAATTTGTTCAGTGAGGCAGAAAGAAGACGCTGAAAACTCTCCACCTTCATTTTTCATCTATCCGATTCTGTTGAGCTATCCTACAAGTAGCAGGAGCGTATCTCTGTGTGTGTGAGAGTGTGTGTGTATCTTAAATGATTTCTCTGTCCAACCAGATCCGTGCCTCTTCTGCCTTTCATTTCCTCCGTGGCTCCTTCTTCCTCATTGTGAGTGTGTGTATGTGTGTGTGTGGATGAGTGTGTGTGCGCGCATTGCTGGGCGAGACGCGAGATTAATCACTGCCGATGGCTGCTATGAAATCTCATTACACTCATCATTTGTACCAGTCTGCCCGAATCTCCTCTGCTCCCCCCCCTCCCTCCACACACACACACTCACACACTCACACACCCCCGGCAAGGCTCGCCTTTTCACAGCTCGGCCTCTGTGCTGTTCTGTTTATCTGCACCTGACTTGTGTGTGTTCTCGTATTTGAATGTAACAAGGGGGCGAAACATCTGGGGGATTCTTGGAGATAAACATGTTAGTGCTGGATGAACACACAGCAAACAGCGGATGTATTAGGTGTGTGTGTGTGTGTGTGTGTGTGTTGTGCCGTTCTGTTTCATAACACTCTAATGTGAATTACAACAGGGTTACATCACCACTGACCCCCTGCGGAGACATCAAGTGGTTACCTTCATCTGCTATTCTACACAATGTTTATGCCCACTTTTGTATTTAAACATGAGGTGCGTTTGCCTCTGTGAAGCTGAGATTGTTTAGTTTTGTTGAGACATTGTCACAGTTTGACTTTGTGGTCAATTCAGGGGTGTAGTATTGTTGGATTGGATCACATTGTACACAGGAGGTGTTCCTGTGGGAGATTAAGTAACAGGAGCATCCGGCAATATAATTCAATCCAACACAGCACTCCAATGCAACAGTGCCAAGAACAGTCTGAAAATTGACCACAGAGCGAAAATAGCATTTCTCTAACACAATCTCAACAAACATTAAACTGAACACTTTGAATTTAGCTTGTGTAATAAGCATTTACCGCATGGCTTATGGCGTTACGACAAAGAATCTATTTGTGATGTCGGCGTCGCACCTGTCACAGCACTGCCCTCCTCGAAGGCAGCGGCGGCAAGTGATGAGGAGGATGGCGGTGAAGATCAGCGATCCTACCAGGAAGATGGAGAGGATGACCCGGAGGAGCACATAGCCATCTTGTTGCTCCCCGATGGTAAATGGGATCTCCTGAGATACAAAAGATAAAGTTTGTTTTATTGAATTTTTGTTAATGGAACATAGGCTGAGTCGGAGCCCAAACAAGAACACGTGATCAACCGCTTCTGTGCTTTCTGACCTGAGGGAGTTAAGACAGAATAAACTGAATGGAGCACAACACATCCAACTGGGGGGAGACTAGAGATTCTGTATCCCTCTTGGCTCGGGATTGTCTGGGGTTTATCTGGGCCTTTGCAGTCACAGATAAACAACGGAAATGGATGGAAGACTCTTGTACTCGCTACTTGACTTCATATATTGAATCTATTGAAAGTTGTATTGCAGTTCAGATGCAGAGGTTTTGCGAATATGAGCCCAGGGCCATGACGTCACCACTGAAATGTACCAAAACATCAAGTGCTATACATAGGTCTACTCTTTTCAAGTCAGATTTCTGCTTAGGGACATTCTATTCCTTATTGTGCAGCTGCTTTACCTTCACAGTTACATCAGGCACCTTCACAGATTGAGCTCCATCGGTTGGTTGATGCAAGTGAATCCATAAATGCCAGAGTGCAGTTAATCAATGAGTGCCAGAGCTGTTAACCTGTCGCTACCTTACATCACAGCTCTCACAGCAGACGACCGCAGCAGGTCAGTGAATTAAACATACAAGTGGTACCGGCAGAGGCTTCATATCTTGATCTAAAAGCTACAGAAGACAATGTTGAGGATATATCAAAAGAATACACTATACTATGCACATATTTCATTTTTTCACAGTGAGTTTTTTTTTTTACCTCAGGAGTAATTTTTTATTCAGTAGGATTTATTATTTATTGCAAAGAATTTATTTCCTCACAGATTACATTTTAGTTTGTACTTTTTTTAGATTTTCCTCATTTTGTTATCTTTTATTCTTTAACAAAATAACAATGGCTTCTTTATTTATCCCAGTTACACAAAATATTCTAATATTAACAAGTCTATAATAGATAATATGACAGCTTTAACCCTTTTCGTAACCTTGTAGAATTACAATTTAGAGGTGAACGAGTGGAGTTTTGTGTGATGAAATTATAAGATAATGATATCAAATGATGAAAGGCTACATGATGACACAGAAACCAAGGTTAAGCAAACATAAAGGGGTCATATTGGTGACATGATGTTTTTCATGGGCAGTCTCTCCATGCTGGGTTCTGCTCGGGTGAATGAACATCAAGTGTTAATGAGCAGCAGACTCTTACGTCAGATTGTAATTTCTCTGTGAGGGGAAATTAAAGCTGAGATTAGATCAGAGATTTAATTATTTCAGGTCCAGGTCAGGATGTTCTCTATTAGCCAGTCAATCGGCCAGAAGAGAATATGAGGGGAAAGTATGGCTCTGTTACCGACTGATACACACTCACGGATGCACACACACACAGGAAGTTTGAGAATAACCCAGTGGTGAAAGGTTGACTTACTGTGGAGTTTTCTGGTAGGCTATTCCAGACGGTAGACTCATTGCTCATGGTCCAAGCCAACTAGAGAGTCCCCTTGAGAGAGAACACACACACACACACGTACAAACAACACATCGGCACAAAGGAAATGACTGTTACTGGTGCTGCTCATCAAACAACACAAACTGACAGACAGGATGTCAGAGCTACTGCAAATTATGTTTAAGAAATAGACCATAATATATTAAACATGCAAACAGATGAAACCTCCTATAAATATAGTAGAATAAAGATAGAACCGTGTGTATAAATTCAGGGCGGAAACATGTCGAGCATTATGTTTTATACTCTTAGGCTGTCTGATAGAAAATACCCACTGCAGCAGAAAAAGCAAGCATGTAGTTACTGGATCCGAAACAGCCATGGAGGAGTGCAAGATGAAGCAGAAACCAAATGTGTGCTTGCATGCAGATGTCAACATCTTGCATGTAAATCATCAACCATAATTCTGTAGCAACACGTAGCCGACCTGTCTCCCTCCCACACACAACCACACACAAAACAATCACATAGCACCTTTTTTACTAAACAGTGGCTCCTGTAACGCTGCTGCTGCTTCTGTTGCTGCTATGCATTCCCTCTTCCAGATCATAGCCATTAATACTGCTACTACTGCACCAAACGCCCCCACAGATACACACACACACACGCAGAGAGAGAGAGAGAGAGAGAGAGAGAGAGAGAGAGACAGAGAGACAGAGACAGAGAGAGAGAAACACCCTGGACAGATCTACTCACCCAGCAAGGATGAAGCAGCATACCAGCAGCACTCAACACTCACTGTTTGCCTGCAAGTGGACTGCACCACTCAACTTCACTACCACAACCTGTGAGCTGCTGCTGCTGCCTCTGCCAGCGTGCCGGCTCTCTCTCTCTCTCTCTCTCTCACCGCCCAAGCATGAAAAGTCTTACTGGAAGAGCACCTATCAGGCTATGACCAGAACGCAGGACTGTACCACATCCTGTTTTCTACCAGTACAGTGCCTTACCCTGATGGAGGGCAGTGCGCAGCAGGCTCTGGATGTGTGTGTGTCAAGCTGTGGGCTCGGGTGTCTCCTTCCTCAGCTCCCTTGCTGCATCCTTAGCCTTCGCTCTGCCACCTCAGCCAAGCCAGCTGACTGAGCCTGAGCAGCAGTGCTCCCCTCAGGGCTGCTTCAGTGGCCTCCGAGCAGCAGGACAGTGCTGCTGCATGGCTGGCAACACACACATGCACGCACGCACGCACGCACACACGCACACACACACACACACACATACACACACACACACACACACACACACACACACACAGTACAGATGGGTTAATTTCCCAATGGGAAGAAGTTTTACATAGCACAGCTGCCTGCATTCAACATTCTCAGTGATGAGATGCAGATTACACAGCACTGGCCAGCTCCCTATACCTGTTACTGAGGAGATTAGAATAATGCATATTTTAAGTATATAGATTTTAGGAGACAGTTTAGGAAATCACAAGATAAGATTTGAAAAATGAACCTGTGAGATTCTTTCTACTTCACTCTTTAATCACTGCATGCAGTAAACTGGGATATAGAAAATTAAGCCATTTGACAATATTACATAAAAATACTGCTATTAAAATGAAAATTGCCTAATTCTTTAATGTTAAGCCTTACTCCTGCCTTGCACAAGTGTTACAAACCCTGCTGAAGTCACGGCACAATGACTAATGTGAACAGGAAGATCGCTCCTGCATCGATCGGTTGACAGAGCAGATGGCAAAACACGGGGATCCCAACTCACGACCGCGATGATCACATCACGTCTTGCTTAACATTTCAGTAAGCGGCATTAATGGCTATAATTGGACACTGGCCGGCTGCCAAAAAACGCATTTGTCTCTAGCGGTCTTTTATTTATCACCCCATAGCTTAAGAACAATTACCTCACTGCCCTGTAGATCCTATAGAACAACAATACATCGCAGCGTCCTTCTGTTCCTTATAATAATCTGGTTATTATGAGAACTGGGCGCGCCAATGAATTCATCACTGGCACTGCGATATTTTGTTTTATCGGGGGGAAATAATGAGCATCGACTTTGAACAGCTGTTACCTCTAAGGGGGTGAGAGAACAAAGATTTTGCACGAATTCCGACTTTAAAAAACAGGAATTAAACGAGCATAAACCCCCCACCAGGCGCAGCAGCGTTACTAAATATGCCATCTTGATATTTCACAGGCGCTTATGATTTTCATCAGTCCGGTGACACCGACTGAGAAGGTAGATCACGATCCGAGCGCGTTACACACACAAGCGGCGTGCGGCGGGAGGAAACACTCACCTACTCAATGGACGCGGTCAGCGCGGCGACGGGCGGGCGAAAGTCCTTGTGAACACTTTAATGTGGATATTTAAGCCTAAAAGTATTTATGAATGAAACCCCGCCGCTTAAGACACGCCCACCACCCCAGTCAAGAAGCGCACCACGTGACTCGGCGAGTGAGGGAGAGAGAGAGAGAGAGGGTGGGGAGAGGGGGAGAGGGATGAAGGCGCTACTCTAAATGTATTCACCGAGTTCCCGGGGAAGCCTGGATGTTGGAGGGCTCGATCACAGGCTCCATTCACGGTTACAGTGGCTGCAGTGAGACGCGGCTATGCAGGATCGTGTTTGGATCAGCATTCAATGAAGCAATGTGTGTGTGTTTGATATTGTGCCGATATGAAATGGCATCAAAATGTGTCTTTTGCAGTATTGTGTTGAATTCAAGATACTAACTACATATCAGTATCGGATTTAGACGTTCAGGCATAGTTCAGGCATGGTCTCATTAAACACCAGTCAGACCTCAATTACTGCCTCAAATCTGAGAAAATGCCTGGTCAGATTATTTATAATTAAAACATCATATAATTTTAGTGAGTTTCTAGTTAGTCATCCGACGCTCCTTTCCCTTTCAGGACTTTATTGAACTAGTTTCATAAGAAGAGATCACACACTAATATAACTGAGTGTTGGACATCGTTGCAACTGTTAATTAACACCACACTGCATGTCGTTTGAAATAAAAAAATGTTTTTCTCCCCATTCAAAACTAAAATAGAACATGACGTAATGTATCAATATCAATAACGGCAAGTCAATAACAGTTTGGATGGCTTCCGAATTGAACTCTCCAAAAAGCAAATCGCACATATGATGAAAACGTTAAGCCGTGTGTGTGTGTGTGTGTGTGTGTGAGTGTGTGTGTGTGTGTGTGTGTGTGTGTGTGTGCGTGCGTGTGTGTGTGTGTGTGTGTGTGTTTACGCGTGTGGGTGTGAGAGAGAGAGAGAAAGAGAGAGAGAAAGAGTGAGAGAGAGAGAGAGAGAGAGAGAGAGAGAGAGAGAGAGAGAGAGAGCATGATGTCGTTATTCCAGAAAAATTTTGTGCACATCCTCCAAACTAGTCCTCTGTTTCAGTGGAATTCTGTCGTTATGATGTCGTTATTCCAGAGAAATTTTGTGCACATCCTCCAAACTAGTCCTCTGTTTCAGTGGAATTCTAACAACATCATGAGTTATTGGTTCGTCAGAAAAGCACAAGATAACATTCACTTCAAAACTCCAAATAAGTTGGAAAGACGATTTTGGATGAAGCCCCAGAAGGAAAGGGGACTTACCAGACATTTCCTGAGCCGGTTTATCTTAAGCTTATAATAAATCACAAACCCCGCAACACTCCAGACTACAACCACAACCTCGGGGTGAACTATCTGGGATTCTCCTGCTCTCCCAATGATGGTCCTATGACACGTGGGTTTGGCGCCATCTACTGGCAGTGAGTGAGTGCTAATATGATCTTCATGTGTCACTTTCTTACTTTGTAAATGTGGTAATAATTGTGTTATCCACCACAAATCTTGTTATTTGGTAAATGGACTAAAAGCCTAATGCTGCGTCCTAATCAGTATCGGACCCGGACCGTGAGTTTTTTTTTTTTTTTACTTCCTCAAAAATAAGTATTAGGAACTAGAATATGACCTATGTCTTAAATTGATGTCTAAATCTTTATTGATAAATCGCAACTAATCACAGTAATGAATAATGAAATCGCTTAAACGCCCACTTAATAATAATGAACTACACTACCCAGTATCCTTTGCGCACCGTAAAGGCTTATGGGCAGGTTACCAACGTCCTTGTCCCAACCAAGCGCACACTGACGGGCTTCACGCAGGCTGCTGGAGGATCTCAGTCATTCACTCGCACGGCAACTAAAGTAACATATTCAGCTATGATGGCAGCAAGATTCCTCCGTCGCTCCGTCCCCATGCTGAGGCAAGCGCGCTGCTACGCCGAAGCCGTGTCCGGTGCCCCGCAAATGTCCTTCACATTCGCCTCCCCAACACAGGTAACTTAACGCGTTACTGCCGAGGCTTCTCAGGCCCCGCGAGCTAACCGGCTAGCTCAGTTTACGCTAAAATTCATGGTCATTTTGTGTCAGAATGGACTCAATTTGCAGCAAACACCCCGTGAAATGTTGTACTAATATGTTGTATTGTAACAAGAGCTGTATGAAATGTTTAAATCATTTAAACATTCAGATATAGTCGAAGTTCTAGTGGTTAGCGTTGCTTAGCTAGCTGTCATTCACCGCAGTGGGAATGTCTTTGAGCAGCAATGTGGCGATATTTTGTATTCATTTAACCAGAATTATTTTTTTACGCGAATGTATCTTCGAATTTGTCACCTTATCATCACATTCGACACTTATTTTTAGCCCTTTCGGTCACTGACAAACCACATGCACGCCTGTTGGAGCCGCGGACCTCTAACCTTGAGCTACTCTGTGGTTACATTGTGTTCCAGAACCGTAATCGACTAAAACGTAGTCGATGCAGAATATTAATCGATCTTAGAACGAGATATGAAACAAATTGCATTAAAAGAAAAGTGTTAAATACTAATTCTGCAATATGAGTGTCACACTGTACTTATAAAGCAGCTCCACAGTTACTATTGTTGTTGTTTTGGCTTTAAGTTAATTGGTTGCCGGTTGCTTGTATGGAGGTCAGTTGTTCAGCCTGTGCTCTCTGTGTGTCTTGACTCTACAGGTGTACTTCAAAGACGCCAGTGTGAAGCAGGTGGACGTGCCCACCCTGAGCGGTGCCTTTGGTATCCTCCCTTCCCATGTGCCCACCCTGCAGGTGCTCAGGCCCGGGGTGGTCACCGTCTTCAGCGACGAAAGCACCTCTGCTAAATACTTTGGTATGTAAGATAACTAATATCTGCAAGCCAATGTAATCAGTCAGGGGTTTGTAATTCTTATATTTGCTTATGTTTTCCTTTCGCTGCCTCTAGAAGTCTGAATAGTGTCTGATATTGTGACAGTTGTGTAAAGGTTGTGATCAATACGGTTGTGCATGAATGTCATTACTTTTTCTGATGCAAAATCTGAAAAAAACAAAGAAAAAAAGCTTTCACGATCTCTGTTCTCACAATGAGCATCTCAGTTGGTAAAAAAATTTGTCTGGTTTCTGTGCGTGTGTGTAGTGAGCAGTGGGTCAGTGACCGTCAACGCAGACTCAACGGTCCAGTTGCTGGCTGAGGAGGCTGTTCCCCTGGACGAGCTGGACATTGCAGTGAGTATAGCGTCTACTTCACGTCTGTGTTTGTGCTCACAGATGAATACTTGTCCTGGTCTGTGCCATGGAGGAGCCATGCATCGCCACTGTTTGTAGTCAAGTTGTAGCCAAGTGTTCCTCTCCATAACTCCATGTCCTCCAGCTCCTTCTGGGGGGATTCTGAGGCTGCTCTCAGTTGATGACTTTGCAAAGGTCTAATTAGCCAGAATAGTTTAAAAATACCTGTGCGAGTGATGGAAGTGTCTACACATACAAGTAATGGTTCATCAGAAATTTAGTTTTTCTTTAGATTACAGAATTTAAATCGGTTTCCAAAAACCCCAAGAGAGAATTTCTTTAACAATCGACTAAATCCCTTTGAATCTGTACTACTGTGTGCTGTGGATGAGCACAAACACTAATTCCTCCTTTAATTCCTCCTTCAATCTGACTGTTATGTTGCATTAAGTTCACAGCTTTAGTGTTATTAATAGTATTTAATCAGTCCCAATATCATCCTGTCAGGGTTAATTAAAGTACTCAGTTTAGAATTGTCACTTATTCTCTTGCTTGTATGATCGTGTTGGAATGAGACTGATCTTCCTAACGTGTTGTCTCTTTGCACATTTTGACCACGCGGAGTCATTGATGCCATCATGTAGTTTCTAATCTCGCAGGGACGACTCAAAGTGTTGACAAATGATCTTAAATGTCACTGCAGCGTGTGCAAGTCAATGCTGTATGGATCTTTCACTTTTTAATGAGTTAAGTCTGATGCGTGTCCATCTCCACTTAGATGAGACACGAGTAATTACAGATCTTTGTCTCCCGCAGGGGAAGATGCTCTTTGACAGCAGAGACAATTCTTTGACCTTGAACTGAGATTTCTTTTCTCTCACCGCTCTGGCTTTGATCCTCTGACGTTCCCCCCTCATATTTGATCTTGTAGATGGACTCCAGTGTGAAGTCTGTGTTTAAATGTCAGTCTTGTTATAATTCTAGGCTGAGCCATCATGCAGTCGCCATGGAGGTGTCTCTCTTTGACCTTGGGCCATGCCGGTGTCACTGTCAAGTTGACTTCATGGCAGTAAATGAGTTATCATATCCTTGTCGTTTCCCCCCTCTGCAGTAACAATGCACATGGGCCCACACTGTTAATAAGGAGGGAAAGGTCAGTCACTGTTGAGTTATAGCAGATGTGTCAAATCCCTACTGGGAGACCTTTAACTTCCAGCTATGTTTGGCATTTCTGGTTTCTAATCACTACTGTGACAAATGGAGCTTTCGCAGCAAAGAGGCAGAGGGATTTTCTCTGCCGCTCTCTGACTCCATTTTCTTACTGGTTTCCCCACTTAGTGCTCCTTTTATGTCCCGGCAAAGCTCAGGATGATTTGTTTTCGTAGGCATGACCAGCGGCGTCCCAATGATTGTCCAGGATGATCAGCTCATTGTTATTAAACATGAACTTGACTTGAATTGTTGGACTTAATATGCGACTCTTCTGGACGCTCCTGTTACCCAGTCTGTTCATCTTTCAACAGGCTGCCAGAGCCAACCTGGCCCAGGCTCAGGCTAACTTGGCCGGTGCATCCGACGAGGCGCAGCGGGCGGAAGTTCAGATCAGCATAGAGGCAAACGAGGCCATCGTCAAGGCTCTGGAGTAGATCATCGGTATGACAACTCGGCTGCTGCATCACGTCATTTACCAAACCACTTTTTTATTATTTGCATTGCATGATCAAAGTGTTTAGGTAATCCTTTAAGTTGTTTGATGGTATCGACCCATCTCTGTGTTTTCCAGCCCAGTCACGTCAGTGTCCAGAAGATTCCAGGCTTTACTTTGTACAGTGGATGAAATTGCAAATAAATTTATTTGGAATTACCTGGTGTTAGTATTTCCTTGCTCATTAGATGATGATAAACATGTACAGATGAGAGTGTATCACTAAACATAATAACAACCCAGTTAAAGTGGTTATTTTTACTGCAGTTAAAGTAGCAGGGTTACATGAGAATCAGATCAGCATGATGGATTCCAGTAATCAGGCATTTTTGCAAGAAATGCTTTTCTCCTTAGTCAGACACAACGGCCTGTGAGTGGGAAAGGTTATCCAGTTCAACATGGTGAGTAAGGCGGCTTCACTAAGCGGTGCTGCTGCTTCTCCACTTGGGGGCAGCAGATATCTAGTTAGGAACGGAGGATTCTACACACGATTTTGATTCGTCAGAACGACTTGAATTGATCTATAGAATAATGTCACATTGGATTTCCTCAGATACTTAATAGTTTATATTGGAAAGAGCTGCTTGTTAGATATTGTGATCGATTTAGTGTAGAGATGTTCGTCACCTTCTCTGCTCAGGATCCTCCATGTTCTGGTACCACTGAATCCTGGTGTCACACTGAGTCCATGAACTGGTTTGCTTAAAGTGTGTCACCATGTTCACAAGTGATGACCTCAGACCTTGGTAGAGATGCCAGGAAAACTCCTTCGCTACCCAATGGCATCCTGTGGAAACCTGGGCTTTTCTCTTGTTTCATAACCACAAGTCTGGGCTCAGACCTACAGCAGCAGGCGTAGACTTTATAGACACGTGCTGACTTGAGGATTTCAGAGCTGAAACCGCAACCAGTTTAATTTGGTCTCTCAAGACTCACGGTGGCACTAGTACTGTTGTTGGAAGAGTTTTATCTCCTACACGAGTGTCTTTACAAAGCTTTGGATCTGTTGTTACCTAAATGATCAAATTAGAGTTTATCTTACTGCATTTTACTGCAAAACAAGAACAGATAACAGATTTTTTAGTCTTTCTGAGATGTGAAATGTGTTAAAATATCTGTTTCCATTTGAAACAATGCATGCCCATATGGTGCTTTGTGGATCAATACAGATTAAGGTCAGTATCCAGTCATTTAAAAAAAGAAGAAGCTTGTGAACACCTCATATATCCTGCTCTCTGTTCTCTTTCCTATCTGTCTCTTTGATCCAAACCTTCTCATTTCAGCTACGCACACACTCGAACAATGCGCTCTCTTTAGTTTGTCATTCAGCCTCGGGGTCTGGAGACATGTGAGTTCACACTCCAGACAGGCAAGATGAAACAGTCGTGTCAAAACCACCACTTCTTTAATCCAGATTTATGATAGGGGAAACCAAACCCTCTTCCATTTCCCTTTCATCTCTCTACTTAAAAACACATCTTATCCCAAAAAAGTAAAGCAGACGTGAAGCTGAAACGGGGGAGTATAGGCCGACACATCTTTCCGGAAAAATCCATTTAATAAACGAGTCAATCCTGCAGCGTCCGCAGATCTGGAGGGCAGATTTGAACTTTACAGAGTTTTAAAATAATTTTACTTTTTACACAAAGATGAGAGCAGACGTGTCTTTAAAAATGTCAAGGTGCCTCAACCACAAAGTCTAATAAAGTGTGCGCCTCATAAACATACCAGCCTGGGCGTTGAAGTGCTTTACATTGAGCTGGAGGCGGTGGAGTGCACAATGAGTATCTAGAGGAGCTCTTACTGAAAAGCCACTCATTGGTGTTTTAGGTCTGATGAGGTCTATGATCAGTCACGCTCTATCTGCCATGATGAGATGTGTGGTGTAATTAAAAGATTCCACAGTCTGCAGCCAGGAGAGAGAGAAGCATGAGATAGCCCATGACAATCCATGGTGTCATCTACTGAGTGGGACTGGAACAGATAACAGCTCATCGGGCCATGGTTACTGAGCCGAGCACAACAGCACAACCTTAACAGAACAGAAGGGGGCTCTGTGTATAAACAATAAGGCTCAGCAAACCGAGACATTATGTGTCATGTTTTGTTGTGAATTTCCAATCATGAACTTCAGAGCATAAACTCATCTTGTGTATTTGAGCCTATTTACCTATAGAACAGACCTGAAGGAGGGTTCAGAACCAGCACCGCTGCATAGCTGAAGAAGGAGAACAAAGGACTATAATAATAATAATAAATCAGAAAATAGTTTAAATATAGATAGTTAAAGAATTGCATCACTTATACTGTAGCAGAAGATAAATAAGCCTGTTATTTTTCATTAGGCTCAACAAAAATGATTTAAAAAAATATCTGTAGCGGCACCAAAATGTATTTTAAAAACCCTGGACCCATGCCTCGCCCTTCAACCAAAATTGCCGCAGAACTTTGTGAGCTCTGACACATTACGGTTAGTGTGTAACCTGTTGGGTGCCAACACAACAGCTGCACACCAAGTTTATAAAATGGTACCGTGACCAGAAAATGTGGGCAAAAACAGCCTGGGATAGTTGTGGGCTTGTGCCCAGGCAGCTGTCATTGTAACGGTAAAAGCTCACAGTCATAAAATGAATCATAGAGTCAATGGAATGAAAAGGGACGAGATTTTCTTTAGGTACTGGCAAAGGCTCAAACATGACGCACAGAGCTGTAGAATAACTTGCTGTTTTTGATAAATGTTCTGCCTTCAGAATGTCTTCAGCTTAGTCATCAAGCTGATTCCCCTCCTCAGTGTTTGTTAGTGAATGCTTCCATAGCTTCTTCATCTCTTTTGTATTGCATCATTGTGCTTTTTAACCCCTGATTTCAGAGCAGACGCTGCGGGGACACACTTTACATGCAACGCGCTGACATTTCTGTCCTCTTATTAATCATAATTCATGCAGTTCACAGCATGGGAGACCTGTTAATATATCAGGCATCATTATGAAAAAAAATAGGTGAATAATAAGGCCGGTTTGCGTAAGACGAAGGCATGACAGATGTCAGGCAACGAGGGAGTGATCTGATTTCTGACGTACATTAGGTACAGTACATACGCTCTTAATTCCACTCAAAAATAGCTAAAATGATGATTTATAAGTAGCCTTTGTGGTGTTTAAAATTGAGAATCTCATTGGATTGTTGTATGCCACATAGGCCATGTCATGTCTCTCCCCCTACACTGTGCATTCTTCATTTGTCTTTGTCTTTGTCAGACCAAAGTATAATTTACAACATTATTATAGATCATAAGGGATGATTATCAAAAATACAGTGTCTGCCATTTGGCAGACACGTAATGTTTTACATGTAATGTTTGCCATAAATGTAATTTTCTGTAGATTTATACATGTAAAAAGAATAATGACATGATGTTCATGTGTAATGTAATACAGAAAGTTATCTTCCCAGACCTGATGTAAAATATTATATTGGATTTGCTGTTTTTGTGTTGATCCAGAGAAAATATTTGTCCCATAACAGGTAGCAGGCTGCAGGATATTGAAAGTGCCTGATATGTAAAGTCAAATTAGAGACCCGGGAGGGAATTGAGAGGAAATTAAAGGTTGTGAAACTTTTAAAAGGTTGAAGCGATGAGCCAACTTTGAGACTTGCAATTTTCCACACACCAAAGTGCAACAAAATTACACATGCAGGCTCATCCATCATCATCATTCACCTTAGAAGTGCAGAAGTGTTTTACACTGGAGATGCTACACATCTTCAGATTCGGCCTTTTTCAGATTCTTTCTCAAGCTCGAAAAAACGACACTTCCACCTGTAAGATACGGTCAAGCGTGGCAAAGTGCACATTAAGGAGGCAAACCGAGGCTGTGCGGCGGTAAAAGAGACAGAGGCATCTCGGGAGTGGAGCTGATTGAAGTGGTGACCTTTTCGTGGGACTGTGTAAAGAGGGGGCCTGCAGACTCTCAGTCAGCTGTCAGATACTGCATCCAGCCTGGCAGTGGGAGTAGGGCCCTGACACCAACCTCCTACCACTCTGCCCTGTTTATGTCATCCATCCCTCCATTCCTGCAGCCTTCCATTCCACACAAACACCCACCCACCCTCCAAATACGCACTTTACACAGGCGAACGCTCGCCCAGACGCAAGCATGCCGCATACATAAACACATACGTGCGCACAAACACAAACACATTTCAGCCTGTGCCAGCTAGGTAACATTTCTACAAATAGCAGTGTGAGCGTTTGGGAGAAGCACAAACACAGCCTCCTGTCGGGGTGCGATAATCAGCTTTGTGGTAACAGCAAATGGCCTCTGAGTGGCAAGGCAGGTAATCATTCCACTGAGTGTTTTTGTGGGAGAGGAGTGCTTTTCTGGCCTTTCGTGCATCTGTGTGTGTCTGTACATATTCAAACAAAAATAAGCTGCCTATTTCAAGCTGTGCAGGCTTAAAGACTTTGGCCATTTATGGTAGAGGCAGCAGTCGTCCTTTACGAAATGGAGAAAATACTCGTTTGTTTTGATTGTTTATGATTGCTCAAGTAAAAGTGAGGATGTATCAGTAGCAGAATGTGCTCAAGTATCAAATGGATGCATGAGTGATGGAAATTCCCATAATAGAAGGGTTTTGCTCAACGACAGCAATAATCAATATCTTTGAATATATAAAGGGCAACATTAGAATAATCTGAAATGTAGTGGGGTAGAAAAACACAAATGTGGATATAGTTATGTGTATCTAAGTAACATTTGCACTTCCATCCAGAATAGTACAAGAAATGATTGAATTGCTTGACAATACTGATACATAAGCCTAATTTTAAAAGAATTCTGTCCATAAACAATGACCATTTTTGTTTTTGACATGTTTTCTATCAATTGGGTTTTCTGGCAGTGTAGTAAAAAGACACATTGGTCCCAATTTGTGTTTAAATATTTAATATAATATTTATTTTGCATGTTAGCCAGGTAGAGGTGTAAATTCATCTCGTCTCTCGAAGCCTCACAAAATGATTGAAACCCCCTCCCAGCGCAGAAACTCGCCCCACGTCACCTACACAACCAACCAATCCTATGTGGATATTTTCCAGATTCTCAAGAAGCATTAAATGAGTAACTTAAACGGGGTCCTGCACATTTACATCAAAAACATACTGCAGCTTTGCCTGAACAGCGCTCTGAGTCGTTCACATCCAGTGTCTGTTTCCAGTTGTGAGGAGCTTTGATTGTCTTCACTCAGATATACACAACAGAAGAGAAACATCCTCTGTTTGAGCCGGAACGGAATCATGAATATTTACGGGAATTCGTGTTTTCAATCTGTCAATGTTCTAGAACGAAAGCGAGACAAGGATGCAATGACAGGCCGTAGAATCGAGTATGTGAGGAACTTAGTTGTCTTTCCTCGAGCCAAGATTGTGAAATTAAGATGTGTGTGGTGTGTGTGTGCCTTTGTGTGTGTGTGTTAATGTAAGCATGACACACGTTTGGCAGGGACATCTTAATGTAAAATATTCCCGTCTTCTCCTTGAGCTGTTGACAATGGGGTTTGTGGCTGTTTGGCATTCCAGAGAGAGGCGTCACATACTGGTGGGTAGAGTGTACCAGGAGGGTGGGACTGAACTTTTGTGTACACTATGAGTGGGTGTGTATGCGTGTATGCATGTGTGTGTGTGCGTGCAAGAATATGTTTTTATGGATAAGGACGGCACGGGACGGAACGGAAAGATCTGAAAAGGAGTGGCGTGGTAAGGTAAGCCAAGGTCAAGCCACACACACACACACACACACACACACACACACACACACACAGTGGTGTAGTTCATGGAAGTGTGATGAGAGTAGCTTGCCCTTTCAAGCCTCTGCTGACAGGACGCACACATCTATGTTTAGTCATGGGGCTGAAGAGGCTCCCTTCATCCAGGCTTTACATTCCTCATACTTTGCTCACCGGGGGGGCTCTGCATAAATTACAAAAATAAACAAAAATAGCACAGGTCCATTATGCTGAGCTGCCTGTTTTGCATCCATTAATCTATGTGATCCAGTGACCTTATCATCACCCAGAGATTGATCACCGCTGCCAACAGTTCATGTCAGTGTTATGATATACCCACAGCCCCTATAGGAGGGGTCACCGGAGCTGACAGCTACTGTATATACCAAAGCTAACAATTACAGCAGCAGAATGCCGCTAATCTTGGCACAGGCACTTTTCCCAAACAAGGGGCCAAACGCTGACCCGCAAGCTGCAGATGACGTCTAATTGCTCCACTGTCCTTATTGGGATGAGACAACTCGATGATCGCAATTTTCCTGTGGCGTGGCAAACATAGAAATCTTTCCTCTCTCCGCTTCTGTCCATATCCGTCAGTCCCATGTGATCTGTCCATCAGGCTGAGCGTGTGTTTTCCTGCCTCTGGGGGACTGAGAGGGCTCCTTCACACTAAGCAGCTTTGCCACCTGTTTCCAAAACATCTACTAGATCTGCCCGGGCACGTGAGAGTGCACACACAAACACAAGAGCAGACACACACATGCATCATGATGTTATAGTCAGTAAGTTGTCACCCTCTTAGTGGCATGGTTAACACAGATAAGAGCTCTTTTGTAGTGTAGTGTGCTGTATGTACACACATGCATAACATGCCAAAAGGGGAATTGAGGCAGATTGTAAACGATACCAGAGCACCTCCAGGCCAGCTCTCCTTCCTCTTACCCTGAGTTGTGACATTCATGTCATCATATCTGCTCTGACACCTGTGCTCTTTAGAAACTTTCCAACTGCCACAGGATTTCTCCAAATGGTGATGTAATGTTTCCCCAAAAGCAGACGTAATGAGAAAATAATTGTGGGTATGTGTGTGTCTTAAAATGTCCCATTAGCCAACAGTCTGTAACAAGGCATTCCTCAAAGCAGTGATTCCCTAACTGTGGTATGTGTACCACTGTTGGTGCTTGAATTACATCCTGATTCGTGCATCAACAGATGTAACCTACCACCATGCTTCACCAACCATTGAGATCTATTGGATTTCTGTCATTCTAGCAAATTGTTCTAATGTAAATGTTGCCTCAGTAACAAAGATGTTTAATTGACCATCTTTTTTACACCGTTTTGTTGTAGATAGCCCAGCTCAGCTGTGTGTATAAACTTTTCAGTCACATCCTGAAATCGTAGAAAAAACAGATTAAGTTTGAGTTGTTGTCTTGTTGGTGATGTCATACATACACGTGGTTCTATGTGGTTTAAACTGTCCCAGAGGTTCTTTAGTGTACATAAACTATAAAATATTAGGGAAAACACCAGCACCACATGTACCATTATGTAAAGGGGAGTGTGTTGTTATGTACCACGCGCATGTTGAAAAGGACACACTGATTAAACAACCTTTGCTGTTGTAATATGCTATTGTTGTTTTATGTGGGGAGATTTTTTCCACCATTCATTTCTCCACAGTATGACAAGCAATTTCCTCAAATGTGCCCAGTTTCAGTCATCCATCACTGCAAACACAAAGCCCGTCATTTTGTTTTGTCAGAACTTCTCCGTTTTATTACTACTCCTTTCTGTACAAATCAATTATTTTCATATCAATCCATTATAATGTGCTTATTGTGAGCTACCTGAAGCCAGCAAGAAGGAGCTGTTTGTTTACACTGCCTTGCAACCTTTACTGTCACATCATTTGCATATCTGTTAACTCATATTATTGCATCCACTTTGCCGGTAAACAAAAGACAGGAATGACTGCACATACAGTATGACGTGTGTGTTTTGCAAAATGAGCTAAGTACCCCTGTAACCTTCAGATAAGCCCTTTGTGGTGGTTGACGCTGTCCTGTTGCCGCTGAGTGACTGAAGGCTAATGTCATGTTTAATAGTAAAATGTCTCTCCGCTGAAGCACTAGGAAAATATGTCAACTAGCTAGTTTTCCATGAAGGACACTCAAAGCAGACATAAATAACTGCCTTAT
Organism: Genypterus blacodes; assembly: GCF_046128005.1. Taxonomy (NCBI): domain Eukaryota; kingdom Metazoa; phylum Chordata; class Actinopteri; order Ophidiiformes; family Ophidiidae; genus Genypterus; species Genypterus blacodes. Next base: position 766,504 of record NW_027466870.1, on the reverse strand, counting down.
ACGCATGGAACAGCTATGACAGGGCCCAGATTCCTGTGCTGGGGCCTCATGCTAGTACGCCTCATAGCACCCATGGGTGGGGTTGAGCCCCACCAAAGGGCAACGGAACATTGTCTTTTGATGGACTATATCAGTATGTATACAAAACATTTATACTTGAGACAACTGTTTAGTCTGAATAACAGAAGGTGATGGAATAAACAAAGACACAAACTCTCTTTGCTAGCAACTGTATTGCTACATTATCAGTGCAAACCTATTGCTAGCTACAACCCAACAGTCTATTTAGAGTTCAAGTTTAATTCCACATTTACTTTAATAGTGAAATGTCAAATGTGACATAGTAAATAGGATGTGTTTCAGGAAGTAGATGCTGACGTCTTGTCGCTTTTCAGTTTCACATAAGTCAATCAGTCTGTAAACAAGAAAAAGCCAATGCTAGTTTGTAGCTAGCTAGGAATACTTGCCTATTAAAAAAAGGCTGTAGAATGCCCACGTCTCATTTATTTAACACTACATGATCACTTATGTACTTATGTCTAAACTTAATTCTTAGTCATAACTCTTAAGACTTTATGTTCTTCACAACAGTAGGTGTCGTACATTTCAAAATACATAATGCTCCATGCAACCTTATGTCCACCATAAACCTCTATCCTGATCCCAGTCTGGGGCTGAGGGAATGTCTATAAAGAGTTCCACTGATCCATGGCGGAATTCCTCTATCTGCCCCACGTTCTTTCTCCAATCCCCTTTGACCAGCATATCTACAGCACCTTGGATTCTACAGCTTCCTCAGTCTCCCCCGGCAGGCTGGGAGGGACCCTGACAGCAAATCGTGCTTCCACAGATAACATCACACACAGGACGTACATTAACACGTCAGCCGTCCAAAACTCAATTTTGTTTTGTTTAACCTAAAGCCCTTTTCTGACATGTTGGAACACCTGGCCTACGTGTAGAACAAATGACTCAGTGCCTGTGTGTGCATGTGTATGTTGCTTGAGTTCAACTCAGGCCAGACATCCTTTGAATGCAACCACTGACTGCTGTCCCTCAGCATGCAGGCTTGGGAGGTGGGGTTGTTCCATGACTCCAAATAGCAGACCAAAGTACTTTTTGAATGGCTCTGAAAAGGTCAGATGGATGGATTCCTGCATACTGCACTCTGTATGTACGTACTTCCTGTGAGAGTTTAGATCACACGAGAATATAATCACTGTAACAGTCATGCAGCAATTAGACAAGAGGACTGATGATTAACATCGGAAATATCTAAGGAAAGAAGTAAGTTTTATGTAAAGTAAGAACCTTTTAAGGAACTAGGGAACCCGTCTGGCTTTCACACCACAGAAACCAGGAACTCGGCACATTTTGGTTACTCTGTGAAGGTGTCCAGGCCGGTGGGTGACGTTTGCAAGACCGAACATGGATCATTGGTCTATAAAACAAACATATACAGTATATATCTTGCTCCATTTATCACAATAGAAAGCAATGTGGAGAAAAAATGTATAATGTAAGACACCGGCCATTATAATTGAAGCAACAGATGTAGACGATAAACTGTATAATTCTGGAACATCGACCAGCATAATCCAGGACCATCGGCAAAGAGGATCATTTTTAAGCTAAACTCCTTTTCTACAGAGGCTATAAAGGCTTTAACTTTAGCAACACAGGATGCACCACAGCTGTTCATTAGTATTTAGTCCAAAGTGGAGGGCTCACAGTGCTTTTCTCATATAGCATAGAATGAGAGAATTAAGCCATCTCTGTGGTTTGTCATCGAGCAAGCTGGCTTCCTTGTGACGCAATTGAAAATCAGGAACTGACGCTTGGATCTGAACCAGCATAACTGTTTTAACGTATCACTTCTTGGTAACTCTGTTTAGTAACCTTCCAGTGAGCAGCTAGTAACGTCAACCGACACGCCAGGGTCAGCGGGAAAATCCCAAATATGTCCTGCCATCCCCTTTGGTTCTACAGTTATGGAACCTGGCAGTCAACCTGCTTGCATACAAACAATTTATCACTCCAGAGCCAGTGACACTGTGATTACAATTAAGGATGCAAGTTATTTTTCTCTCAGTTAAAGCGTGGTGACTGTTGACACACATGAACCTTTTATTACCAGTGTGGATGCATGAACACAGTGTTTGGATTTTGTGACGAAGATGAAAACATCTGTAATCCTACAATTTAATATACCAGTGAATTGCTGCCTACACCGCATTTGTATTTACTTATTTGTATTGTGTCTGAATTTGCACATCACAGCTAAATTTGACGGATTATATTACTTTTTCACAACGGTTCATGCATAGGCTTGCTTTTGTGGGAACTGCTTGGTAAATACATCCTCTGCGGCAGTACACCAGATCTGTCAGCTGTTGTAGTATAAATAGACATTTCTGGCTAATTAACTGTGAACTGGTTGTTGGCTGCCCGACTGTATCATGTAATACCAAACTGAAAGAACAGATATGACTAAACATAGCCAAGACCAAGCCATGCGCAGTTAGTTATCATCTGGTTTGTACTTCAGGACCTCGAACATGTTGATTAGCATTTAGAGCGACATATCGGGACAGACAGGACAGCGATGATGAGCAGCTGCAGTCAGCTGAATATTTTTGTGATGATTAATGGCTTACAGCTATTTTTAAAAGCTTTGGATCCAATCATACCATAGTATCAGTCGGCAAATAAAAAAAGGGCGTGGGAATTAAGTCATTGAGTACAAGAGTGACGCTGATTTAGTATGTCCTCTATGAGACAGTTTTAAAATGCTGAGACTGAAAATTTGGGTGTATTTCAGTGTGATTCTGAGGCAATTATTAAGATGTCTTTCTGGAGTATTTCCTTGTTTTATATACTGTATACGATTATTCCCAGATGATTAAAGCAGAGAGCAGTTTCGGATTTGTACAGGGTTCAATTGAGGCCTTGCCTTTGATGATTAGTTATAAAGATACAGAGGGTCACTGCAGCATTTCGTGTGTGACTCACAGAGACATTCATGTTATTCCACCCATACACAGTAAATATTTAACCACCCGATGGTTTTATGTTTTCAGTGTCCAAACATCCTTCTTCTCTGAAATGACAGTGGCATTTCATCAATTTCAGTAAATTGTAAAAGCCCAAACATTTTCCAGTCAAGGCAAAGTGGAAGTTTGGAGAAGGCTGCATTCATTTGCATGTTATTATATTTTTCAGAAAGATGCCAAAATGGAGGCTTCCTGGCTGAAAATATGAATTTCAGGCCTACAGGAGCAGCAATGCCTGTCTGGTAGAGAGATATCGCAAGAAGTGCAGAGAACTCCCTTTAGTGGAATTACTGTTGTTATCAGGAAACACAAACACAGAGACAGACAGAGAGAGAAATGGGGGAAGGGGGCTGGTAAATCCTGGAAAGTTAGAGGAGGAGTAAATGGAAGAGAATGATGAAGGAGAGGAACAGCCAGATAGCCAGAGTGAGAGAGGGAGAGAGGGGGGGCAGAGTCAGAGGGAGACGGGGATGGATGACGTCGTCAGTGGGGATGGAAGGCTATTTACAGCATGTGATAGGGAGAAGGCCACTGCGCACTCCTCTGCGTTGACGTCACAGATGAGATCAACTGGCTGCGAGACCTGCCAGCCAGATCATGTGACCTGCACCGACCTTTGCCATCAGTGATTAGATTACAGCATGTCAACTGCCAAGCTGGGCGAGCTGTGGAGAGCAGGTACTCAGCTGCGAACCAAAGGACAGGATAAGTAAGAAGGTAGAGCAGTGAGAAGGAGAATAAAAACAAGACAGAGTGAAGTGTGTGTGTATGTGTGAGTGGGGTACAGGAAAAAGTAATTAAGTAGGAGCGAAAGAGAAAGTATGAAGAGTGGAGACGAGAGAGACAGCAAAAGAAATAAAAAATACAAGAAGTACCAGCAAAAATCGAATTAGCCTGCAGCTTCGGCTACCCCTAAGCCAGGGATGGAGTCGGATTAGTGGGCCGGGATTCTGGAGCATGTGTGGGTGTGTGTGGAAGTATTCAACTGTGTGGGAGGAGAGCAGGGCGATTTGGCAAGTTCTGAACTTGCTTGCACCAACAAAGGAAATGCCTGCATCTGGTATTCATCACTGTGTACTGTACACACGCACACACACACATTCATATCTGTTATCTTTATTCTTTTAGTGCAAAAGTTCTCGAAGTACTGGTGCACATAATAACTTGTTTCAGTTACGCTGGTATGACGTCCCCTCACACACTGACCTCTGAGAGCAAGTTTTACAACTGATTGTATTTAGTGAATGGGTAAAAGCTGTTGTAAAAGTCAGAGCTTTGTTTTAGCAGAAGTAACACGCAAGGAGTCCATTCTGCAGTGCCAAAACCACCTACCCAGCCACCCACACTTCCTGCCCCGAGTCTCTCTTTTGCCTATTTTCAACTCTCTCTTTCACTCGCTGTGCCCTCGCTTTATTTTATGCAGTCCACACTGTGACACCTAACCTTTGTTGGACCGAGAGTCCCTCTGGCTCGGTGCCATAGACTGCCAAACAGACATATAAACAAACACCCTCCCACTTTGGCCTGGTTTCAAAGCTATAAAGGTTCTTATCGTGCCGGGCTTGTGTCCTGTGGGCGGATTTCATTAGCTTATTTAGCACATTCAGCCCAGTTCCAGACTGAGTCCTATTGTGGGCCTTTTAGTGTGAGCAGACCGGCTCTGTAAATGGCAGCAATTATCAGGTCCACTATGTGGGGGTGTTGAATTTACACCATTTGGATTACAAGTGGTTGACAGGCAGAGTTTGGGAGAACAGCACAGCACCACTAGTGTCCTATGTGTCGTGCAGCGTCACGACACAAGAGAGACTGTGAACAAGACAAATGGTGCATCACACGAGGAGAGAATATGGAGCCCAGTGTGGAGTGTCCTGTTAGAAACGTGATAGGCAACACACATCGTCTTCTCACAGGATCCGTGTGGAGGCTGAAATCACGATCGTGTTATCTCATTACACATACCAAAAGTTTTAATGAGATAAAAAGTACATAGCCAGAACAACATTTGAATTAATAAGCCCAGTCACTCAAAGTTTACATGAACACAGTGTACATGCTCACTCATTTTCTCCTGCAACGATGTTCGAGCTAGTTGTGGCGACTTATAATAACATTTATTATTAGACTCTCTCCGCAATTCTAATTGGTTGACCCTGGCATCCTACTGTCAATTATTTTCTTAAAAATGACTGCTGAAATCTGAGAATGGCTGACAATCATCCAGCCCACTAGCCTAGCTACCCTGTATCACCATAACAAGAGTTGCCAGCAGCTTGCCAGCGTTCATAGCTAGCTACAAATGAGCGTTGCTGGTTCATACTAGCACTGCCTTCTTGTTGTTACCTGAAAAGGAGACATGTCAGATTTTTGAAAGCGATAAGACATCCCCCATTAGTGTAACTTTAACTGTAAATAGACGTCTAAATATAGCTAGCTTGTGGGTTTGACTCCTCTGACGTAGCAGTGCAATTAATAGGCTTGCGTAATGTAACAGCAATGTGAATATGTTTCTCAGCTGAAGTTTGCAATTAGTAAGACATGTAATTAAAATGAATTCACGGAGTGAAGTTGTTTATTTATTTAGTGTGTGGGTGATTTTTGTGTCCGGGGTTTTTCCATGTTAAACACCTGCTGACATTACATTATCCCCTCCTGAATTATATTGCCAAGGATACGTGACTTGTTGGCCTGGTGAGGAAATGTACAAGTACACACAGTGCCACTTGATGAACCTGCCGTCTATAGAGAATAAGTAGCATGATCTTGGTTGTGAAATGTTTGGCCTCTATCCAGAGCTCTTCTGGCTGCTGTTTAATTCCTGGAAGTTGCTGAGGTTGTAAAGACAAGTCATCACTCACTCATCAGTTTGAGAGAAAGTACCCAGATTTATCTGTTAATCATACCTCTAACATTTCTAAGATGAAGTTTCCACATTCCAGAAAGTTTTTCGGAGTGACACAGAGTTGGAGGAATGTCGTGACTTGGATTACTGGAAATGGGCATCTGGCTGAGATGTCCCCGACATACATGTTCTGAACTTAGAGTAAGCTGTGACAGTGAATTAGTCAAGTTTGAAGTGAGACTTTCTTTTCTTGTCCCTTGTGATTGCACGCTTTGCACATTTTCTCTCTCTTTCTCAGGCCGGGGCTGACACTCTCGCTGGCACGCTGTCCGCTTCAGTGTGTAAAGCCACAAAGCTCAAGATGTGTCATCAATCATCTGTGCTGTGAACCGGGAGGACGGCCAGCACTTCAAACAAGGCTCCTTCTCTGCAGGTGTGGGATCACAGGCCCGGTCCACACCGCCACCCTTTCATTTCTGCCCTTTTAAGAGCTTCACACCTTTCTTCCATTTACTTCTACACCCCCCAACTACTCACTAATGTCAAAACAAACCCATCAAAAATATCTAACACTTATCCCAATAATACCAGAATATTCACAAATGAGAAAATATTCTATAGGTATGTCACTTTCACTGTGTAATTCACTTATTGCTAAGAGTAAAATGTGTTTGTTAGTACATTTAAAAGCACAATGCGGAGTTGAATGAACAGGATTTTGGTCCTTACACCAATACTAAGCGGATGGAGCATTAACAATCGCATAATCCTCAACTGTTGCTATGAGTAGACGAACTTCAGATTAAATTCAACTTGTTCTGTAAGGGGTCATTGTTTTCAATTTTGGTTTGAAAAATTATATATTGAAAGAGTGATGAAAAGTCAATAAATGACTTGAAATAATATCATATTAAATGTTTTTTACCTGACTCTGACTATGGGACATAACTAGCAGCACATTTGTATTTTCTTTATTATTATTTTTACCAATTCTAAGCTGTCCGTGCCACTAGATAACTTTTATTCTAAAATGCCATGAACGCTGTCTTTCAAATACTTCCTTTTGGATGAGTGAATATCTGTGAAAATTGCTTTAAACACATCTGTTCCTCTAAAACAAACCCAATTGTTGCCGAGCATCGACTCATGTTTCCCTTAGCCCTCAATGCCTTTAACTTAACCACAGTTAATACAACACAATCACAACTCAATGTCAGCCCACAGTCTGGCCCTACAAGCTAGTCTACTCTTTGGTGTCCCTGTGATTGTACGGAGCCCAGTAACAGACACTGGGGCTGCAGTCAATAACGTTTCAAAGACGACAAGCAAATTCAATTATAGACCCTAGAAGACTGGGTTTCACTGAGGCCAAATCAAGAGCAGAACAGGCAAAGTTTTTGAGCGCTGGTCCAAATCACAACCAGCACCCCGAGAAGAATGGGCCATCCATCTTTAGATAGTTCTGTCATTCTTTGAGTTTGAACCCTGGCAGAATTACAATGAGGCAAAGACGGAAAATGTGTTTGACTGGACTCCAAAGCAGGCCAGCCAAACACCGAACGACGATAATAACAGCCAGAAATCTATACTTCACCACATGATCATACATTATATCAACTGTGAAGCCGTGACCTCATATTCAGTAAACAGGAGATATGAAGATTACCACCGGAAGTCATTATGACAAACCTTAACACCAACTCAACCCTGAACTTGGCCTCACGTACTTTCACTTTGTCCTTTGTGTTTTTGCACCACCCTGGCATGTGTTATCTGTTACAGAGAGACAGAGAGACACTCCTTGTCCACGCGTTTTGTGTCAGCATGTAAGGTATGCAGCATCTTTGTGTGTCAGCTTCCTGTGATGATGTTGTAAACGCATTGTGGTGTTGGTCCATGAGGTGTGTCTGCCCCACTCACAGCCACTCAGAGTGAATCAGGAGGAAATGTGGCAGGGGAACAACAGCAGCCGACTGAGTGCATCGGGCACGGTTCATTTTTCTCCCGAGGCAGAGGGCGGCCCACTGGTGACTTTGATGGATAGGAATGCTGCTCACCCACACACACACACACGCCCACACATGTCCTACACACTCAATCTCTCACATGAGAGCTCATGTGTTGGTGCTCGCACATACACACACAATCACACACAGGCTGCTCTGTCCCAGCAGATCTGATATCCAATGTGAAATGTTTACGACCCGCCCACACCGCCTTCCTCCCCTGTCAATAAACTCTTCCCAGAAGTATGCGTGATGCATTATCATGTCCACTTCTGCATAGGGGGGTTGCTCTAGCATCCTCCATCATGGACTTATTCATGTGCATCCCACTACAATGTATGCATATATATAAACAAACATTAGGGGTTCAGGCTACTTAATGATACATTGGGCCTTTTAAAATAATTTGCTTACTTAATCATATTTGGAAAGGGTTCTGACAGGACCAGAACTATGACAATGTTCGAACTTTTCTTGGCTGATTAGGTTTTATCCAGATATGTGTGATAAGAATACCACCTTTGTCATTTGTCACTGTCACCTCAAATACAAGGTCTAATTCAGGCTCATGAGGTCAGAAAGTTCTCGTGTCCTGAGCTGTGTTGACAGGCAGATGCGCTGACACAGCCAACCATCTCTGGCTGAAATGAGTTCACGCTCCAACAGCCGGAGCGACGAATATCAATGCACATTAGCTTCCTCACGGCTTGAATGTCCTCCCGATCCTGTACACATGTGCTGTAATGTGCCCCCGCTAGCATTATGAGCATCATTAGGGCGCGCAGCACTTGACTCGTATACAGAGGATTATATGTCAGCTGAAGGAGAGAGTTTGACCAACTCCTTTCACTTTGTTCCACTGAGTCAGCATCTCCCAGAGAGGTGAGGGGGGCGGGGGGATGAAGATAGCAAAAGAGGTAGAGGGAGATGCTGGGGCAAGGCAAAGATAAGCATCTTTGTCTGCTCATGGAGTCCATGTGAGATAACACCAGTGTTTCTTTACTCTCCCTCTATCTCTCACTCTCTCTCTCTCTCTCTCTCTCACACACACACACACACACACACATACACACATACACGCACGCACACACGCACGCACGCATGCACACACACACACAGACAGTGTGATAATCTGCTGGTGGGGCAAAGCCTCCCCTGCCCAGTGAGAGGAGTGTGTCTCTGTAATCAGACAGACAGTCTGTCTTGGTCCTGAGTAAATCTTAACTGATATATTTTATTGGCAGAGATCAGAATTTTTCTTTTGCCTTTGTTATATCGCTCAGTATCTTTCCTGTCCTTGAACTGAACCTTATTGTGATGATTGTCGCCTATCTGTGCGACATGGACATTATCAGTGTGTCAACATGTTGCACATAGCCAACTCTAACCCGTAGGTCTACAATCTAACACAGCGCCCTACAATGGCCAGCCTTTGTGGAGATAATGTGTGTTTGTCGACTGTGTCTGGGTGGTGCCGATTCGTCTCTATGGTATTATTTGACGCTGTAATTACTACTGTCCGCCACGGCTCTCCGTCGCCCAGGTCATTCCATATTTGCCAGTAGTTGAAAGCATCTTCACGGCGGTGGAGAACAGCGATCCTGCACATCGGCTCCTCCGAGGGTCGATCACGGCTACAGGCCAGGTGACTCCAGAGGTCATGTGAGATATGTAAGCAGCTCATTAGAGTGATTGTCTTTCTATGTATATACTGTATAGTCTTCCCTCTTCATGTATGCAAATAGGGTGAAACTAATACTAAAATACCTCCTACTGCAAAGCAAATCCTGAACAAACACATGGATTTGCTACAGGGCTTGTTTGCTCTGTTTGCACTCCAGTCTAAGTTGCAGAACTGATTTATTCTAAGGAAAACTATTCCTATAAATGCTTCGTGTTTTTCCTGACGGGCTGAGATGAACCCTTGCCAGTAAACTTTGTGTTTACTTACGTGCCCTTGTATCCAGGCAGCCTATTTGCTGATCCGTTGCCCGGCGACATTTGTTTTCTTTCTGTCGTCAAAGGCTGGTAACACCCCTGATATCGCTAAAGCGTCGTTTCATTTACTTTTTGTTAAGGTGGTAAACTAAAGACCTGCTGCGTTGCGTTTTCTGTTTCTATCCCCGCCACCTTTAATCAAAGCGTCTCTCCCTCTGTGAGAGTAAAGGCTTTTTGGCGCAGTTGGGCGTCTTTATCTGTGGCGACTTTGCGTGGGCACATTGTTCCCAGTTTGAGGAGAAACGCGTTGGCTGTTCCTGGTGAAGCCACCTTAAATCACACGCTGACATAACAAGAACACACCTCTCCGACCGTATTGGAGTGGAGGCTGTTAAGAGGTGTCTCACCTTCGGAACTGAGCTCACACACGTCGCCAACCGGTGCGAAGACACACACAGACACGCGGGGTATCTTAGGACACATCCGCTTGTCTACCCCTCTTGTCCCTCGGGAGACGCACAGACCCTCCCAGAGAACTGAGTGAAAACACGCGTGATCTTTGTGGATAGCCAACAGTTTGGATTAATTTAAGCGTGTTGTCACAGTCTGGGTTTACTTTATATGCCAAAGCTGGGGGAACAGACGGGAACACCAGAGACTTTTGCGCGGAGCTTTACAGTTTTCGCCACAATTATTGGTAAGTACACCTTCGACATTTGTATTTAATCAATCTTTACATCCCTGGTTGTATCGTAAAGGCGCCGTGGGTGAAGTTTGACATATGCTGTATTGTTTCGAGTGGGAAGGGAAATTGATTGCAGACAATAAATCAATCGCAGATCGATTGAAGCCTTCTGTCAAGTGACTGGATGAACCTTTAATGTTAATTTTGAACATCATTAAGCTAACGTCGATGTCAGCACAGTCACTTAGTCGCCGGCAGCAATGTTCTTGCTGGTTTTGCCGGTTCAGATTTAATCGTATTTTATATACAAATAAAGTTATACCTTAGTAACCACACTAGTGTTTAATATGTTTTGGTGTGGCGTTTCAATCAATTCCGCTTCTATGTCAGAGGATTTGCATTTTTTTTGCTGTTATAAGTAAATATTCTTTACAAACTTGAGACCAAGACAAAGGATTGCTGAAGTTTGGATTGTTGGTGTTTCTCTTTTTGTCCACTTGGTGGCGATAGAGTATCTTAGCAGCCTTTTGTCGGCCAAATCCTGTATCCTCAAGAGTTGTATAGGCTTTACCGGTGAGTGATGCTACAAATGCTTCCAGTTCTGTTATTATCTTTGTTCCTGGAAGTTTCTCTGCTTTGTTTCCTTTATCTGACCGAACTGGCAACCTGAGATTTGCGGAAACAAACGTGGCATTTAGTTTACTGCGGCTGTGCGGTTCATTTTTACGTTAAAGGAAACATATATAATGTATTTCACGGTTGCCTGCACTCCTCTAAACATTGTGTCCTAGTTCTTGGATCGAATAGCCCATCTAGTATTCATTTACATGCTATTCGTCATCACTGAAATGCTTTCTGCGTGTCGCTGAGGTCAGTAGAGAGATGATGGCGTCAGCACTATTAATGCCATGACGGTCAACCTGATAAGTTAACATTTACAGTTGACACACTGCGCAATCCGCTGGTCTTCTGTCGTGTTGTCGCTCAGAAGGAGCACCGTACTTTCATGCTGTTTCTGTTTGGTACAGAAACAAAGGAACCTGATCTAACCAGTCGCGCTCTCCACCTAATGTAAATGTTTAGTCAGTAAGATATAGGCCAGATAGAGCTATTTGTTATCGAGGGCGGTGTTGGCGTCTTCTCCCCAGGGTGCCGTCTGAGATGTGTGTTTAAAGAAGGTAGATGGGACATGACAGCTTTGCCTCAACGGAAGAAACAGCGGTCTTAGAATAAAAAAAAAAAGTGAATTTCTCGTCATTTTGACGAGAAATTCACCTTCACCAGGACCTTTGGATCTCTCTCGGTGACCTCTGAAAACCCTCCCGGACCCCAGCTTGGGCACCACTGTGGTATGGCGACATATTTGAGTTCTATGGTGTAATTTATTATGAATGGCTTAAACTCGGCTGCCCTCCACGTGGGTGTGGATCTCTCCTCCCTATTGGCTGAGCTTAGCGGCGTCCTGGCGGAGCTGCGCCGTGATTGGCTGCTCGCTCTCCGGGGGCTCGTGGGCGTGTCTTATCGATTGTGGAAGTGGGATACTTTGTGACAGTGTTCATTGTCGATATTTCCGAGGAGCTGCCGTGGATATGAGTGTGCAGCGGAGAGCCTCGTTGTATTAACCGAGCGAGGCTTTGCATCTCACGGATCGCAGTGTTTTTTCTTTTCTCCCCCCTCATTCCAAAGCTTACAAAAGCTTCAAAAACACACAGAGGGATTTCTATTTTGTGCCGTTTTTGCTGACAAATCCTCGCGTTTCTCGCCGGTATTTGTCTTGTATCTATGTAGCATTTAGGACTCTTGAGACTTTTGACTCGCACCTTGGAAAAACAAAGACAGAAAGAGGTACGAAAGCCGCGTGTAGTTGACTTTGTTTGGGCGAGTATCCTCATGATACAGACCGGAGAAGAGAAGAGGCGGACGGGGCTTTATTCCGACTGAGAGCGAGAGAAAAGCAAGAGAGAGAGACACATACAGAGAGAGATCCCTAATGCACCCTTTGATTTCCAAGATCGCCTCTCTCTAACAACCCCGGGACCCAGGATCTGCTCCGTCTTCATCCTCCTCCTTCGCTCTGCTCGTTTTTGAGTCTCCCTCCGCCCTCTCTTGACCACAGGTTATCGGATGGACCAGCATCCCAGCGCCCGGAGCTGCACCAGTCGCGGGGCTTCGTCTTGCGAGGCCGTCCCGACTGAGCCCTCCATGAATCTATACATCCACTCCACCACCGGCACACGCTTCGAGCTCTCCCTGCCCCAGGAGGAGACCGTGGAGGGACTGAAGAGGAGGCTGTCGCAAAGACTCAAAGTACCGAAAGAGAGACTCGCCCTTCTGCACAAAGAAACGTAAGTATAGAAACACCGATTTCCTGCCAGTGACGAAACCAAACGGATCTCCGCACGGTGATCACGCACGCAGATTCCCGTTACAAACACAATAATCATAAATAAGTAGCTTTGTTTCTTTGGTAAAACGTCAGCCTGGATGCATTTGTTTGACTTTACTGCGTACTTTTATGCGTTTATGTGGACAATCGCGGGTGCGTTTTGTATGGGAATCACGCCACTGGTCAACAGGATGATCCGTACTGGAATTACGCACCGGTTACTGGAACATTATTGATGAGCTGATCAACAAAGACGATACTGACTCATCGCTCCTTTTATTATAAACACGAATGCTTGACTGAATTGTTAAAACAGCGTGCACCAATTGTGTTAAAAGGTTGACGGGTGAAGTCACAGACAGGAGGAAGCCTGTAAATCTATTTACTCTGCTGCAATGACGTATTTGTGAGTAATGTTAAGCAGATCCACTTGTGCACTTGGAGGAGGTATGAAGCAGCAAAGTAAGAAAGCAACTGCAGATAGCTTTGTAAGGAGAGTGACTCTGTTGGTTTCTGAGGCATCCGTGTCCCTTTTTTAAAGGCCAGTCAGAGTGTGTGTGTGTGTGTGTGTGTGTTAGAGCAGAGAATGCTGCCTTAACAGCACAGCAGACCGGGTACGTCTCTGCACGGACAATGGGTAAATCATTAAAGGTCTGCTATTGTATGGTCTTGAGAAACCTAAGACAAAACTACAGCGTCAACATGTTTGCCCAAATGCACCAGGGCAGGAGTTAAATGAGCAAACAATGGCATGGGTGGTGGTATGAGAGCTTTACTCCATGCAAAGTAGTCTGCATTGTTTTCAGCGCCCATCCCCTCCTAACCAATGTAATCACCCTACAAATCACATTATCCTTTAAAACCCCCTTTTTAATCCCTTTCTTGCTCCTCTAAAAACGGGGGGAGAGCTGCAGTGGTTCAGCGTCTGAGTGTCTTTGTTCAGACGCACGGGTCGAGAATTGGGTCAAGCCCCGTACAGTAGGCCGGCCTAAAACATGCTGCAGGAGACTATAGGAAGACTCGCAAGAGCTAAAGCATACGACAAACGCCCTCTCTCCCTCTCCCCCTCGCTCTTACTTTGGGGCAGATACTAAAGTATTGAGTTGCACAGGCAGCTGTCAGGATACTCTGCAGCCCGGCACAGAACAATGGGCTGGCAGTGTTGGTAATAGGTTCTTTTCAAACCCGCAATCTTTGTTTTTTTTTTAATTCCAGAAAATATTGCGGTTTGGCTTTTGGGCACGGAGGGCTCTGGTCCCCTCGTCGTCCAACCCCAAAATGCCAAAAGCAAACACTTACCTCCACTTAGGCATGTGGCAGTGGTGCCAAACATCCACGGCAAAGCAGTTGTCAAGCTCCACTATACTCCAAATTGAAATATGACAGCCCAATCAATACTTCTCTTTCATGGAGCTTTTCACCCACGGCTCTTTTTTTAAACTCGTTTTGAAGTCAGGCCCCCGACCCCCCCCCCCACCTCACCCCCCACCCAACCCTCCTTGGCTGAAGGGTGTGTGTGTGTGTGTTTTGAAGAGGAAAGATATTGTCAGCGTTGTCTAATTGCGTTGTTCTCTCTCTCTCTCTGACCCCACAGGCGACTCCGCTCAGGCAAACTTCAGGATCTTGGCATCTCGGATGGAAGCAAGTTAACACTTGTACCAACAGTTGAAGCAGGCCTAATGGTGAGGCCCAACACAGACACACACACACAAACAGCTTATGTGTCTGCAATTTCCCTTCACTGTTGATATCGTGACCATTTTTAAGTCAATTATGCCAATGTGTTTTTTTTACTTTTTGTGCTTTTTAGTCTCAAGCATCCAGACCCGAGCAGTCGGTGATGCAAGCCTTGGAGAGTCTGACAGAAACTCAGGTAAGAGTCTCCGTCACTGTGTCGACACTGGAATGATATGGATGCAGCAACGTTAGACGGCTTACATGCTGTTATTTAATAAGAGCTTAGGCCTTGTGTGTGTGTTTGCATGGGGGGGTATGGGTTGTAGCTTTGGATAAGTACAGAGCAAAACCCAGAGAGAGAGGAGAGAGGGAGAGAGAGGGGGGAGGCAAGCTGCACAAGCCTCTTTGCTTGTCTAATCTCAGCCTCTTAAACAAGCCAAGCCGAGCTAGACATCCACTGTGAGCTGTCAGGATATAATAAGCAGCAACACCCTCCTGTATCCTAGTAACATCTGTGAGTGTGTGTGTATGAGAGAGAGAATGAACAAAACCAGAGCGAGCACCATAGTTGTTCGTGAGCTGCAGAGAGGACTAGCACATGAGACTCTCTTTCTCCTGACTGTTTATACCTTTATCTGCCATCTCTTTCCACCACTTTCTGTGCTTTATGCTCACACACACACACACACACACACACACACACACACACACACACACACACACACACACACACACACACACACACACACACACACACACACACACACACACACACACACACACACACACACACACACAAAAGTTTCCAGGAAGTGTGCCGAGGCTGCTTGCAGATCAAGTGTAGACGCACTCATAAACAGAGGATGACAGCCTTCTCAGTCAATATTAGCATAGGGTTCCTGGAAGCATCCATGCATAGCTGAGGCATGCTGGCACATGCCGTGAAAATCATTTTGTAAGAGTGCTAAAATACGGTACAGGTTTGAGTCAGTGCGGCGTGACTCACCAAAATGATCAATAGCGAGAGTAAAGTGAAAAAGGCGAGAGCTCTTCCGCGCTGGCCGCAGAGCGTGTGTGCGTGTGTGAGAGGGAGGAGTGAGGCGATAAAGTTCAGTGCACAACAGCGAGTGACGTATGAAACACCGCTGCAGCTGACAGATTCAAATCAACTTCCTCCTGTAGCGTTGAGTAACCTTGAGACGTACGTAAGTGCATCAGCGTTGCGTTGTTGACTGATGTCAAAGAGGCCGAACTGGACGCTAAAGGAACCGGCTGCGTGTCAGCGATGCGGCACCATGCATCCTGACGAATCCATCAAGAGGAGGATGACGACGGCGACCGCGATGATGATGATGATGCGCGTGGTTCGGGAGCTTTATCAGAGGATGTGGGCCGTCGGCAGATAGGGGGAGTGTGTGGCTCAGTGTGGCTTCACTCCCTGCTGATAATTTTATGGTGGAAATCCTGGCCCTGTTGTGTGTGTGAACTCAGCATGCTTCTCGTAGCACTGACAGCAGATGACTGAGCGTGTGTAGGTGTGTATTACGTGGATGTGTGTGTGTGTATTTCAGGGCAGTAGTGGGCTGGAAGTCAGCCTTGCCCATCATGTGCTGTGCCTTTTCTGGGCAGCCATGAGCGACTTGTCATTGCTAGCAGAAGCAGATGATATCTCAACCGCCATCCCAGAGCAGCTTGTTTCTCTCTCGCTCTCTCAGTCCTTCTTCCTGTATTTTCCCGCTTGTGCTTTACGTTCGTCAGTATGAGTCAGACGCTTAGTTGTTTCTCAACAATGCCTCACTGCAAAGCTAGCGATGCATTCATGTTTCCGGTACTCTTAATCACAATCCCACGGTGGGGCGAGAAACAGAAAGCAGGGCAGAGTTCAAACAAAGAGCCGGTTAAAAAAAAAAAAGAGGCTTTATTGTGTTTTCACCCAGGGAAATGGATTCCTCTTCATAATTCATGAAGGGGAATGGAATGATATGGATTGCGGAGAGATTACGGATCTGGGTAAGATTAGAAAATAGGAAGACAAAAGCTTTCCCTCATTTCCTCCAGCCCACCCCTGCCCCCCCCGCACACACACGCACGCACACCACCAACTCTGGGGCTATCAAAAATCAATCAATGCACTTAGCTCTTAAAAGTGTCTGACACGATAACAGATATGCCCGGGAACCCAAAAATAGCCGGGGCGAGATGTGGGAGGGTAGATAGTGGTCCGCACAGGCTGCTTCCTCTAAGGAGGTGGAAACCAAAGAGAGAAGTGAAAGTGAAACTGTGCTCAATCGTTTCCGTTAATATCCCTGCTTATAATTGTGTTCAGAGAACAAAAACATGCTTGACCCATCAATGTCCTGCCTGGAAATGTGTTCTCATGGACCTCGTGACTCTCTTGGAAGCTTTCCAGCTTCCTTAGTCGACAAGGTTGAACGTGACAGCCGCTTGTTCTCTTTCAGACTCACGCGGAACTCCATAGATAGCGTTTTTATGGAAAAGGAGCCCTAGTAATTATCAAAATGGGATTCTATTCTGCCCTCCTCCTCCTCCTCTTTGCCTGCCCCTCCTTCCGCTTCCTTCTCGCTCTCTCGTTTCTGCTTAACAGCTCTTTCAGGGACCTATAATTTAAATGTGCTGCGGTTTGCAAGTCCGGCTAACTGGGTCGTAGCCGCTTCGCTTTGACTGCGCCGGCCAGCCGGGCCTGAACAAGGAGGAGCGGCTCAGTCCGCCTTAAGTCCACCTCTGGTGTCTCAGTAGCCTTTTTTCTTCCTCTTCTTCTTCTTCTTCTTCTTTTTTGCATGACATCTAAGCTGTATTAAGCCACTGCCTCGTGACGGCTCATCAAAGTATATCTGCATTCTCTACTCTTCTCTCATTCCGGCTGCTAAATAGAGGATGTGTGTGCACACACACACACACACACACACACACACACACACACACACACAGAGCTGACAGGGTATATTTAAGAGGATTTCTGATCCTGCTGGGAGAATGAGAAAACGCCTGATCCTGGTAGTAAAATTAATGTACAGTATATTTACAGGAGGCGGGCGGCGCTGAGAGGGGAATGAAAGCAATAGTCACAATTTCTGTGGCATATGCACAGGGCTGTGACATCGCATCTCCTATTCTATTGATCTTGGTATTTGACTGAAAGAGAAGGATTATATGCCCCCTCTCTGCACACAGGGACTATTTGCTCATTGATGCACATTGACGTTAGAATAAAAGCCAACCAGGCAAGGCAGGCAGGCAGGCAGGCAGGCAGGCAGGCAGGCAGGCAGGCAGGCATCACCCTCACCATCCCCCATTGCCCTTCCCCCCATGCAGCCACCTCTTTGTTCCTGTCTTAAAGCATGAGCTCCAAACCTGCCCAGCTGACAAACCCTCTAACGCAGAACAATGATTGAGGGTCAGTCTTTAAGTTGGGCTCTCCCCCGTGACCCCCCCCCCCTCCCTACCCTCTCATCCTACACACACCCGCAGACGTCGGCCATAACCAATTGACCGCAGCTTCTACACTGCAAACTGGTTCCCAAAATCAATGCCTGGCCCAGCTGGAGGCAAAGCTCAGCGGGCAAGAGATTGACAAATTTAGCCTTGGAACAGCAACCCAGATTGCTTTGGGGAGGCGGTTGTGTGTTGCCATTCCTCCGCGTCCCCCCCCCCCCCCTTTGTGGAATACGTTGTTACGTACAGTAGCTACTCTACTTCCCCTTTTTCCTCGCTCCTCCCTTGACTTCCCGCGTCTTTAAGGAAGTCTGGGATACGGCACCGTTTTGTCATTGTGTCTCGGATGTGGACAGATGCAAACCAGCCCGGATCTTAACAATCTCGCGAGGAATCACCTCTGGGTCACCCCTCTACATTTCCCCTCCTCTGGCTCCCTCAGGGTGGAGGGGTAGAGAGGGGGGGAGCATGGTGGGCCAGACAGGTGGAGGAGGAGGAGGAGAGAGAGAGGGAGAGAAAGAGATCTGCACACATGTTCTGGAGCATGTCAAATTGGTGTGTGTGTGTATGCAAGTTGTGCGTGTTGGAGGTAATGGGGAGGATGACTACACGCGTGACTGAATAGATAGGGGAGAGAAACTAATGGAAGGATGGAAATAAAGACGGAAGAGGACACAGAGCATTTTTTCCTGTGAATCTGCCAAAAGCAAGAAATAGCTGGAATATGCTTACTTTATACAAATAACAAACCCAGGATGTGTGTTCGTGTGTGTGTGCTCGCCATGAGATGGGCGGCGCATGCAGATTCATGGGCGCGTTTGCTCTTGTGCATATCTGTATGCCTGTGCACGAGTGTGTGTGTGTGTGTGCACAACAGCTCAATGAAGTTGGTCAATATGTTTCGTTTTGTGTCCCTGCTCCCCGCTCCCACCTTATCTCCACGCCAGTTAATCAGCCCCATCGACGCCACTGGAAATCTTTGGAGAGTAATTGCGTTGAGAATTCGGGAGTGGAAGGGATTGAAAGATGACCGAGGACAGGCTGTAGTTTAGAAAAAAGGAAAGAAAGGAAGAGAGAGAGAGGATCCTCCCCCTTTTTTTAAAACACGCACTCCTCCCCTGCTCGCATTGAAATGAAGGCTTTTTATATGCGCAGGGCTTAAGAGAGTCTCTGCTCTTTAGAATGGTAATATGTGCCTTTTTGTTACCTAAATGAAAGCTACAGAAATTAATTTGTTGCTGAATGTGTAAATCAAATTTGTGTATGGGAAGAAAAGACAATGTGGATTCAAAAGGCCCATTCAGTCTCCACTCATGTAAATCCTGGCCTTGGAAATGGCATTAATAAGCTGATCACTGTGTATTCCTGCACCTGTGTAATCCCCTTTGTGATGCTCACACACACACTGGGAGAGGAGGAGGTGTGTGTATGTGAGTGTGTGTGGGGGGTGCTGGGGATGGGTGGAGGGACTCAAGGTGTGTTTTTTGAGATGGAGGATTTCATTGTCCCATTATGTATATGCATCCACTCGCTGGTGCTTGTGTGTGTAGTGTCTGAGTGTGTGTGTGAGTGTAGGAGCCAACATCCATTTTTAATACCTTTTGTGTGCGTTTCTTCATGCGGCGGCCGGGGAGTCTTCCATATTTGAGTCGTGACCGTTATTGTTTTCCGTTTCCCCCGGCGGCTGTGAGATTTTTTGATTCAAGTAGCCGGAATTATGACTAGTGTGGCGAGTGTGTGTGTGTGTGTGTGAGTGAGTGGGAGGATGGAGGCCAGGAATATCACGTCTGATAGCCCACCTCCACATCAAATGAAGTCAATTAGGAGTATATGCTACTGTTGAACCGCAGCGGTTGGTGCGTCGTCGCTGTCAAACTTGGCACGAGCGGACAAAGTGACGGCTGCTGAGTTTGTGTGTGTGGCTTGGTGTTGTTCAAAGTTAGGAGTGTGAGGATCAAGAGTGGGGGGCTGGGTGAGGAGTGTGAGCTTCAGCAGGAACCCGATCAGTTTGAACTTTGCCATTCCGATCACTTCCTATTCACTCAGCTGATCAGACTCGGCGATGGCCGGCTGATCCTCCGTCGCTCCCATCGCTTTCTTCTCCAGGCAACATTGCAGACACCTTGCTATCTAATGGGGCCTTTGAAGATCCCCCTTCCATGGTTGCTTTTAGGATTTGGGGCGCATGATGCAAGTCATTGATTTTCTTTTCCCTTTCCTTCTCTCTTTTGAGATTGTGTTATTGCATCTTTAGCCGACGTGTGTCTGCACAGAGACATCAATAGTGTCCCGGTGCGATCAAACATGGAGATCGATGGGCTTCATTATGAAGAATCGCTCCTAAACCCCTGACGCTCACCTGGCTGTTGGACAGGTGAGCAACTGTGTTGTGAGGAGGAACATGGCTGGAGGACTCTGCTTCCTCCTCTCAGGGCTCCTTCCCTTCAGTCCTCTTTTCTCCCGCACAAAGCTGCTCAGTTGTTCATGAATGTCAGCTCAGTGCTGCCAGCTCCCTCTATCCTTCCCTCTCTCGCAGCCTCCTCTTCCTCCCTCTCTCCTTATCTCTCCCTCAGTTCGCTTAGTGTGCAAAGGAAGAGCGACTGCAAATGAGTTCCTTGAACCACAGGGACCCCAATAAATAAAACTGTCAGCCAGAGATGTCGAAGGAAAAAAAGAGGGAAGGAGCCAAAGGCACACTCTCACTGAATATTTCATCACCCACCACCACTCTGACACCCTACCCCCATCTCCCGCATCCCCCATCCCCCCTCGCCATCCTCCCTCCCTCCCTCCTGCCATCCTCCCCCTTTCCTCCATGTTTCCTCCACCCCTCCTCCTGTGACTGCCCCCTTATCATATTCTCCCCTATAACTGCATAGCAACCGGCGCCATCTGCTAAACAAAATGCCAACCCTTGAACTCCCAACAGCCAAAACAGCGCGCTTGATGAGGGTGGCTCAGGGGTCGGGTTGTTAGCGAGGAAGGGATGACGGTAATTACGCGGGACAGCCCTTCATCGACACCTGTGTATCACTGTCGCCACGCCGCCTTGTGTACTCTGGATGGAAGCGCTATCACCTTTTGTGCTGCGTGTGTTTTCTGCAAACACAGACCCTCCTCGGGCGTAACCTCTCCCGTCTGCCTCTTTGCTCTGTCTTTGCATACCGCTGGTGCTTCATCAGGGACAGAACAATGAAGGGCCGGTTTCTCCCCCGTCTGCCTTGAAACAACAAAAGTGGGGCCCTCGCCTCGCTCGCCTCGCCTCAATCATAACAAACCACTACACGCAGACGTACGTTGCTTTTTGTAAAGGTTGGGAATTTGTCGAGTCCGACTGCAAGGTGGAAAAGAGAGGGAGGAGGAGGAGGAGGGCTGCAGACTTAAAGACAACCAGAGAAGCCTTCTTCTTTTGTTTGCCTGTGATGTTCCAGAAAGCTCTATCTGCTGTTTGTCCTGACGTCAATGGGAGCCAGCTACATTGGCTGTGCTCCTGAAAGCAGACAGGCATGTTTGGACTGGAGCTGAGCTGCGAGCAGAGACCTCTGGGAATCGTTCGCTCTCCAGCTCCAGAGGCCCCCCCTGTGCCTCCCACCCCCACACACATGCACACACTCCCTCTCCTTCTCTCTCTCTCTCCCTCTCTCTCTCGCTCGCGCACACGGTCTCTGTCCGTCTGGAAGAGGCTTGTTGTTACACGATCACTCTCTCGGCCAATCTAGCCTCTGGCAGGCAGGCAGGCCGCGCCGTATCATCCTCCGCCTCCGCCCTTCCCTCAGGAAACGGGCCCTATTTCAGGTGTTCCACTCCACAGCCCGCGGCTCCCCACACACACACACACACACACACACACACACACACACACACACACACACACACACACACACACACACACACACACACACACACACACACACACACACACACACACACACAAACTGTTGGCCCCGGCGTTCGCGGCGTGTCAGGAAATGGCATGTCAGACGAAACTGGAATTCCACACCTGAAAGTTTTCTCTGGTTTCCTTTGTTTATCTTCTGAGGGAACACAAAGCCGCAAGAAAGATGCGAGAGTGACCGGCGGGTGGAAATGCTCCGATTATAGGAGTTGAGACGTCGCCCCTTTCATTTTCTCTGCAAATGAAATGTCTTTGTTTATGTGGGTTTGTGGCCTTTTAATTTCTTGCCTAAAGAAGATGTTATGGTGGGCGGTGTGTGTATGTAAGTGTGTGTATGTGTGTGCAAGGAGACCCCGTGTGAGTCAGAACGCATTTAACCGCGAGGAGGAGAATGGCTGCGTGCATTTTTAGTACCCGTGTATGCGAGCACCTAAGTGGGTTTGTGCAGTGCGAACAACTTCAAAATTTGACTTTTATGAGTCAACGCACTGAGACTCCCAAGACCAGGAGCGACAAAAACCCAGCGGAGGAGGGAAAAGGGAAAGGAGGAGAGAGAAAAAAAGAACAAGTGTGAGCGAGAGAGAGAGAGGGGGGAGAGAGAGCGAGCTTGCTTTTCTTGCAGGCTAATTTGAAGTCTGCCGTGCGGCGTGGAGGAGCTCAGTAGGAGGACATGAATTTCATCTTGGTGGTTTTGAATAATCCACACTAGTCATTAAAGGGTAATCAAGACTCCTCGCTACGTCTCTCCTGCCCTCCCCTACTCTTTTTCTCTCTTTGCTGTCACTTACTGTTTGCTTCTTTGGCTCACGTTCTCACACAAATGCGCGCACACACACACCAACCCTTTCTGATGAAGACAAATGTAGATTTCTTACCTCAATCCAATCATCCTCCTTGGAATTTGAGTGCTCAGCTGTTAGGCAGAAGTGATCGGGGGGTTTATTCTGAATTCATCCGGATTGTTGGTCAATCTCAGACCATTGAATCCCCCCCCCCCCCCCCGCGCCCCCCCCCCCCCCCCCCCCCCCCCCCCCCCCCACACACACACACACACACACACACACACACACACACACACACACACACACACACACACACACACACACACACACACACACACACAAACATGTTAGGATTCCAACCAACTCTTCTAAGGCCCCGGCTGGACTTCAAAAGAAGAAATGATGAAAGAACAGGTTTTGGTGCAGCACCGTCCTTACAATCCTTTTAGGACTCTATGCTGGTGCTGGTAGGGGAAAGAGGCGTACAGTCAACAAAGAGACGGGTCAGAGGCGTCCATTTGTCCTCTAAGTCATAGTAGGGACGTAGATGAAGAAAGGAACCTTAATTTGAGTAATGCTAGTGTGATATCTGGAATCTGAGTCGCAACATGTTGAGCCTTGCATGTTCTTTGAGATCAGGGTAGTTGTACGTTGAGTCCAGAGGCAGAAGCGAGCAGCAGCAAGGCGTCTCCTCTCCTTCACTCTCCCAGCAGATAAAATCAAAATGGGAGAAGGGAAGCGAAATGCGATCGGGAGCCGAGCCGAGCGGTGCCGAGTCACCTGAGAGACACCGGGACACCAGGAGTGAAGCCTAATCTGTGACTCCATCTGAATGCATCTGTAGCCAAGAGCACTGCCTTCATTAGACCAAACAGAGCTGCTGGGTGTGTGTGTTTGTGTGTGTTGGAGTATCATGGATTGGCAAACTGCAGTCTCATCCTCTTGACAGATGTCAATCACACACACAACAAACACAGGCAGCATCTCCTCCCCCCTTCTATTCTCTTCTACTCCGAGTTCCCCCCCAGGTCACTAACAGACACACACACACACACACACACACACACACATCTCATCTGTCAGGTCATAGGTGACCTTTTGTACGCAGGGTTTCTTAGTGCTATCTCATTTAGCACCCCTGCCCTGTCCTCACTTGTCACTCCACACCCTGCCCTCGCTCACAGGGACCAGAGAGAGAGAAAGACTTTTAGTGCCTGATGAGTTTATTGTTTTACCACAAACACACACACATGCACACACACACACACACATCGCACTGGGTGTGGACAGTATCAACAAGCCATTAGCGAGTTTCTGTTTGACTCCCTGACTCTGGTTTATGGCAACCGTGGATTATTTACATCATGCATCGTAGCCATCAGATCCTCCCAACCCCCATCTCTCTCTCTCCACCTGCCTCTCTCTCTCTCTCTCTCTCTCTCTCTCTCTCTCTCTCTCTCTCTCTCTCTCTCTCTCGCCCTCTCTCTCTGTCCTCTTTTCCACCACCGTGTCAATACCAATGTGCAAAGGTCACCCTGGCAACAGAGAGGCAGTGGTCGATAGAGAAATAAATAAGCAGAAGGAGAAAAAAGGGAGAGAAGTGATGGAGGGCAGAGGCTGGTGATTCGCAGGGTTAACCACAGGCCAGCAGCGCACAAGCACACTCCAAAGGCTGCGAGGGTCTGGGGGGGATTACAGCCTTCTCGCTCTCCTCCATCTTTGTATACGCGTGTCTTATTTTCCGCCGAGGACCTCTTACTTACCGTCTTCCTGTTCTGCTCTCTCTCGCTCTCTCTCTCTCTCGCTCTCCCGGGAGTAAATATCGCGGCGGAGCTTTTTAGTTTTTTTGTCCCGAGCAGCTTGGACTGAGACGTCACTTTGTGTTTGCTACTGCCGCAGCGTTTTCTATTTGGAGAAGAACCTGATGCGTCATTAACTGCTGAGTCCTCGAGACCCGAAGATGCTTTCCGACCCTCGAGTGACTCTCCCTTGAAAATACACACGCACACACATTCATTGTAGCTGTGCGCAGAGGAGGGATGAGAGAACTTAGTGTGACTCTAGTTTGAATCCTCCAGCCAAGTCATAACAACTCCCTGTGTGTGTGTGTGAGTGTGTGTTCATCCGTGCGTGTGTGTCCGTGCGACGCGTGGGTCAGTCCACTTGGCTCCCGCCGCCATTCTCGCCGCACCAAAAATGGGCAGCGGTCCTTCCTGATCCGCCGAAAAACATTGGCGGACAATCGTCCATTCTGTGTGTGTGAGAGAGGCGGGTGGGGTGTATTTCCTGGACGTGGGACTGATTTTTCAGGCCTCGGGCCAGGCAGAAGGGTGGCCTTTGTCTGCACGCTGAATGACACTGCAGACCAAGAAGTGACTGAGGGCAGTGTCTGTGTGTGTGAGTGTGTGTGTGTGTGTGTGTGTGAGTGTTTTCCAATAGGTCTCTTCATCCAGCAGTCAGCAGCAGATGTAAATAGGCCAGTGTTATAGAGTGGTGATTGATAGCAGGATGTGTCTGTGTGTGTGTGTGTGTCTCGTCTCTGAGCTCTGTTGTTTATATTTAACCGCCATCATATGATAAACTTGTATGAATTCAATGACTCAGCGTCGCTCTTCTCCTCTCGTTTGCCTTTAGGTCAGCGACTTCCTGTCTGGCCGCTCTCCGCTCACGCTGGCCCTGCGGGTCGGCGACCACATGATGTTTGTCCAGCTCCAGTTGGCGGCGCAGCAGTCTGGCGGGCCGCAGCTCCAGCACAGACACGTCATCACCCGGGGCAACGGAGACACGCCCGCCGCCGCCCCCGCCATTGGACAGCCCTCGGGGCAACCACGCGTCCCCCACCCTCAGCCTCAACCTCACCCTCACCAGCACTCCCAACACCAACACCCCCACCCCCACCCCCACCCGCACAGTCACCCCAACCACCACTTGCCCCAGCCTCACCCGATGCCCTCCTCCTCCCCCTCCCCCCCTTCCTTCCCTCTGAACTCCTCGCACCAGCCGCTGCCTCCCATGTACCATCAGTCGCCCTCCCCTGCTCACTGTAGCCTGCCCACTCCTCCTCCTGCTCAGCCCAACACCCCTCGCCCGTCCCACTTGCCCGGGGGTCTGTTCCGCTCCCAGGCCAACAACCACCACCACAACAACCACCACCACTACCAGCAGCCTTCCTCAGGCCAGCCCAGCCAGGAGATTGGTCAGCCCAGCCCTGTAGCCCCGGTCGTCTGCCCTGAGGTACGCCACGTTCGGACCGTCACATGTTGTTGTTGTTTGTTGTTGTCGTCGTCGCATTTCAGTGACAATGTAGGACCCCACATTCTTGCTTGCCGTATAATGGCTTCAGCTCCACATAAATAACTGATGTCATCATATGCACTTAACCCTCTCATGAATGAACAATGGAGGGGAAGGGTTGTGACCGCGTGACCTCGGTCTCATGCACGCAACTAAATCATCCTCCATTAGATTGATTAGATTAGATATCCTAGCAACATGGGGGGAAAACACAAGCTTTATTCATATCTCAAGAAGGTTTATGTACATGTGATGTGTGTGTGTGTGCGTGCGTGCTTCCAAAAACTCAACGCGGCCCAAACAATTACTCATTTCAAGAGTGCAGGCTGAGTCCGCACACACACATGGATTCACACAGATAAGTCAGAGGCCATAGCAACTAAGTGACCTCATGCCCGTTGAGATGAGGGATGAGGATGAGGAGGGAGGACGAAAGACAAATGTAACGAGTTTGTGCTGTTTACGACACGTCGTTCTTTCACCATTAAGCACATGTTTGCCATTTATTTAACAGTGGATTACTTGAGCAGCAGTGACACAGACAAATGCACTCACACACAGACACACACACACACACACTTTGCCAAACAACTTTGCTGTTTGTGCTTTTTCTCGCTCCCGGAGCTCCAACTTATGGAAAGTGAAACAGAACCAGATGTTCGACGATGTAGGGGAGATGAGTTTACAGCAAGCCAGGCTGAACCAGAGGCCAGTAAAGCAGTGGGAACAAGGAAATGGCTATTCCTCATCAGGCCACACACACACACACACACACACACACACACACACACACACACACACACACACACACACACACACACACACACACACACACACACACACACACACACACAGACCTATTCCTGGGTTTCGATTTCACTTTCACATCTCAGCAGAGCGATGGGAGTTAGGCTGAGGTGAAGTTGCCAGGTTGGGTCTCAGTTTTGAAGTAAGCAGATATGTGGGGGTCTTCTGGGGTCGCTCCATGACACGCAGCTCCATGACTGCATGGGTTACCTA
Organism: Genypterus blacodes; assembly: GCF_046128005.1. Lineage (NCBI taxonomy): Eukaryota > Metazoa > Chordata > Actinopteri > Ophidiiformes > Ophidiidae > Genypterus > Genypterus blacodes. The sequence goes on along the minus strand of NW_027466870.1, from coordinate 739,473 downwards.
CAGTCCAGCACCCCGTGCTGCTAACACAGGGTGCTGGCAGTAACCCGTAACATCTGGGTGTATGCTTTTTGCTGCTTTAACACTTTCGTGGTAGGAATCTCACCGTCTTGTTATGTTCTCGTCCTCCAGGCTAACTGCAGCACCAACAACCCCAGCAGCAGCAGCAGCAGCAGCGGCGGCGGCTCTAGTCCCTCGTCACGCTCCCGTAAACCCGGGGCCATCATTGAGAGCTTTGTGAACCACGCTCCCGGAGTCTTCTCAGGGACATTTTCAGGTGAGGCGACGCTGTGCTGTCATTAAGATTTATTTCTGCTCTAAGCATGAGAGCCGTTTACGCCGGGAGATCTAACTGAAAGACTCGCTTCTCTCATAACTTCACTTTTATTAGTCTGCACAACGAGGCTCTTCTCCTAACACTCACTTTCTCTCTCTCTCTCTCTTTCTCAGGCACTTTGCACCCTAACTGCCAGGACAGCACCGGGCGTCCCAGGCGAGACATCACTACCATCTTGCAAATCCTGAACGACCTCCTGAGCGCCACGCGCCACTACCAAGGCATGCCCCCCTCCCTCACCCAGCTCCGCTACCAGACCCAGTGCAGCTCCCCGGCCTCCCCGGCCCCCTCGCCTCCTCCCTCGCCCCCCGTTGCTGGCATGACGGGCCTCTGCGCCAAAGCTACCTCTGTGCCCGCCGCCGGCATCCCCAGCAGCCCTCCGCCGACTCTCCACCCGCTGGTGCAGTGCCAGAGCCAGATCCGCATGTGCAAACCCCCCGGTGAGTGAATCTTACCCCACGCTCTCCCCTCGGTCTGCTCATGCAAGCCATGTCATGTACACAAACTGAATTACACCCACACCCCCGCACACACTCGCACACACTCGCACACACTAGCACACAAAGACGGTGTGTTCGTCAAAAGCTCTCGCGAAGCAGGCGGTTGCTGCAGTTGCCACGGCTGTGGGGGACTCTGTGTGTGTGTGTGTGAGAGAAAGAGACAGCAGCAGTGTGTCATTCCATTACCGAACTGTACGATTGCATTGCGACATACAAAAGAATTCAGTCATCTTGGTTTTCATAGGTTTTCATTGTTCTTTTCCAATTCTTTGAGGATGATCCTGCTCCATTGTTCTCAGCAGCTCAAACTTCCCCTTTTCTAAATGCTGACAACATGTGAATGGAATGTTGAACTAGAGAAAACAGTCCTACATGTACAGTATCAGTAAGGCTTTGAGGTGAAAGATAAGAGGAACAGATGGGAGCGTTTCTCCAGACCTGTTCATTCAGGCTTCACTTGTCGAGCAGTAAAGTTCGCTTTGTGTTTGTGTGCAGAGGTGATAGGTTTACTTCCCCTCCAAGCCTGGGCTGGGCTATGTTTAGATAAGATTAGGGTTTGAGTGGTTTAACCTGCCTCTTAAAGATGGGTTAGGGCCAGGGCATGAAGCATCCAGGCCTAGCTGGCTCTGGACAAACCCAAGCCCGAGGGTTGGAGCTCAGAGCAAAGTTAATGTGAGTTTGCTGAGTCTGTGTGTGTGTGTGTTTTATGGCCTCCTTTCTTTGTAGAGACACAGGATGTTCAAAGTGTCAGACAGATGTCCAACACCGATAGTGTTTAAGGTTAGACCGGCCGGCAGCTTAGTCCTCCCGGCTCTGCTGCAGAGGAAATGGAGCCAGGTTCGTTCAGCTGAGTCCTCATGCAGGGAGGGTCTGATTAATGTGTGATGTTTAAAGGAAGAGTATAGGCGTGTATTGTCTGTACGTGCAGCCACGGCCCGGTGTGTGATGACCTTCTGCTGGCAGCGAGGAAATAAAGAGTCCTTTAATTATAGCTGAGCAGAGATTAAGACGGAGCGTCCAGAGGTGCTGCCCATCAACCCGACCGCCCTAACAAGTGTTCACTGAACAGATGGAATAACACCAGCTTATTTTCCTAACTCAGGGAAGACCTTTCCTTTACTGCCCCCACTCCCTCCCTCCCTCCCTCCCTCCCTCCCTCTCTCTCTCTCTCTCTCTCTCTCTCTCTCTCTCTTGTCATCTTTCTCCGTCTGCACTCAACAACCCACGCCACTGTTCCCCTCCTCCCTCTCTCCCCCCTCCTCCTCCCCAACCACTGTCCAAAAACAGCCTTGTCTGTTAAATCCATCTCTCTGTCTTCCTCCTCCTGTCCCCCCCTCCTCCTCCTCCTCCCTCCCCTCGCCCCCTTTCCATGTCTGTGTTGTGCATCAATACATTGTCTGTGCTCATTTGGCCTTTAAATGGATAGATTTATTCAAAAATGCAGCTCTGGAAGGAATTTTCTCTGTGAAGTAGAGGGCAGCGAGAGGAGGATGAGGAGGAAGAGGAGGAGGAGGAGGAGGAGGGAGGGAGGGAGGGGGGTTATAACCACAACACTAAGCCTCCATTCATCATAAGGGTGCTTATATCCTGTCCATCAGTCTACCAACTGCTCGCTGAGTAACCAGGGCTTCCAGTGGCTCGGGAGAAAGAAAAAAGCCAGGAGGTGAAAGAATGGCCTGTGTGACGGCCCTTTCGCCTGTCGGGGCTTAAATTCCTCCCTGCAAATTCCTGCTCGCTTCCAGAAAGCGTTGTGGACGGCAAACCTGATCAGCCAAGCACAGTTAGACGCACAAAGACAATGAATGTGCTGGTGTGTGGTTGCGGACGGAGCACTGTATGTGTGTGTGTGCCTGTGTGTGTGTGTGTGTGTGTGTGTGTGTATCCTGTTCCAGCTCTCGGCCGGCGTTATCAGCAACACCTGATGGAAGACTTACTGGACTTAACACGTGCAGCTTAACTTTGCCTCACAGAAACCTGTATTCATTCACCAACAGGTATAACCTGTGTTTCCCATCTGCCTCAGTGTGTATGTGTGTGTGTGTGTGTAGCAGTCAAACTCAGGTTGAGACTGCCTCTTGAAAATGTCACATAGCTGGGCTGTCTCCTGAGAGCCTTTACCCTTTCCACTGTAAGTTCATGTGGGGGGAAGACAGGCGTAAATAAAAAGCTTGTACACACACACACGCACACACACACTCAACCATAAACGAGCGGTTAAATGTTAGGTGACTGCTTTGGTTTGGTGGCATGGGAGCGTAGTTGTATTCCTGTCCGCCTGGGACCGGTGTGTGTTGGATGAGAGCAGGAGTTGTTTCTGACGGCCTGGCAGGTCGATTGTTTGCTAAATTCCTTTACCGAGTGGGGTGGACCTCCTCTGCTCTGCTCTTCATCGCTCTAGCCCCCTACCAAGCCCGAGCCATTGTGAGAGGCCCCGGGACAGGGGCTGCACACAGGGCACCAGGCTGAGCCATTGTAGGGCCGAGGAGGGGAGGGTTATAGGATTATGGGATGCCTTTTAGTCGTCCTGCTCCCTCTGCAGCTGCTTGGTTCAACACAGGGAGGGGAGGGGAGGGGAGGGGGGGGGGGGGGGGGGCGAAATTAGCTTTGAATGAAGGCGACGGCTCCACCACCGCCACCTTCCTCTCCTCTGTTCCTTCCACATCCCCTCACCCGTTTGGATTTGTCAGGTCACGTTAGCGTCGCGTAGGCTGGAAACCAGGCGAGGGCGAGCGACAGCGAGACAGAAAAGATTCCGTGCCCCCGCACCCTCGGCCTCACCTCATTGTGTCCCCGTACTTAGGCGCTGACCCGCCGACCCGCACGTTGTCCGCCCACTCCCGTCGTCACACACGGGAGGTTGGCGGGGGCGACACACGTGCGTCGGTATGATCCGGCAAAAAACCTGAGCGGCGCAGGACGGAGGTATCTCACCGAGCCAGCCAAGCACATCAGGTGCCCTTTCACTGCCGACAAGGAGAGAGAGACAGGGGGAGAGAGACAGGGAGGGAGAGAGAGAGAGAGAGAGGGAGAATGCAAATGCAAATGAAGTCTAAAAGTCATTGAAGAGCTGGTCTCCCTGCGGGGCTGTCGATGCCCTTTCACTGGTTGTCAGAATGCTCACATTAGAGCCGCCGTGATTGGTCGCCTCGGTTTCCGTCTGATTGGCTGGGTTGCTTTTCGATCCTTTGGCTCAGTTTGTTCACATTCTCAGCTGAACTGTGCTCTGTCACACACTCTGCTATTGGTCGCCTCTACTGTAGAGCTGCAGCCATATTGACTTTGATGGGTCACAGTGACAGTAAGTGTCACTCTGACCCTAACCCTGGTGTCAGAGTGCTAAGTCCAATGCTGAGGCACCCAGCTGCTCTCTCACCCGGTCTGCTGCGCTCACAGGCCGAGGTTATCATGTCAGGAAATGTCTGATGTGGCAAATGTATAAAATGAAACCAGCACAGGTTTTGACTGGCATCCACATACTGTAGTTGATTCATAGAAACATTAACACATGCATCTATTATTTTTTAACGTTTGGGCTCTTTGCTGTGCTGGCTTTGGTCATGTGGCTCACATGTTGAGCAGAGACAGAAGCCAGAGAGAGCAGACGAGCGGAAACCAAGGCTGACTTTAGCTGCAATGTGATTTTTGTTTTTCTCTGTCTGTGTCTCTCTCTCTCTCTCTCTCTGTCTCTCTCTCTTTCTCCACCTCTCCCCCCTCCTGTTCCCCGGGTGCTGAGCAAACGCTGTGTTCCCTGTGCAAGATCACAAGACTTATCAAGGCAAACAAACAAACAACAGCACCGAGACAACTGCAAATGAAGGCCAATCTTTATGCAATCAATACGAGGAGAAGCTCCTTTAATCTCCCCCTGCGTCCTGCACACTGCAGCCCTCCACCCTCTCCTCATCCTCCCGCCCCCTCCCACCTTTCTGCTCTCTCTCTCTCAGTCCTTTGCTGTATTGCTGGGCTGGGCTGGAACGCAAGGAAAACTGACTGACGCATTGATTATTCATAGATCACCCCTTCTTTCTCTCTCTCTCTCCCTCTCTCTCCCCCTCTTTTTCATCTCATCCCCCCTCTCGCGCCTCCTCTCTCTCTCTGGCTTCCTCTGCAGTGCTCACTGTATTAACAGCGGGGCCCGTGTCAAAGCGTTGGAAGGGGGAGAAATATTTTGCAAGTTTTGGTCCAAACGGCAAGAAAGAGAGAGAGAGAGAGAAAGATATAGAGAGGAGAAAAGGCGACTTCCTTCCTTCCTTCCTCTCTTGTGCTGCTGACCTGCCTGCTGTGTGAGATCTTCTAAGAAAAGATCTGCTTTTGCAGATGTGTCTTTTCTGTGTCATGCGAGGTTGTGTATGCGGAAATCTCTCTCTCTCTCTCTCGCTCTCGCTCTCGCTCTCTACGTCTCTTACCCACTTCGCTCAGGGTCCTCCAAGGTGACTGTGCTCACGTCAAACCATATAGGCTCTGCACCCAGGCTCTGGGCCAGCTTGTGTGTGCGTGTATATCTAAGGGTTGTGTGTTTATTCTCTGTCCTTCTTAGCTCGCCCTAATAATAGCTCTACTGTCATAAACGTAGTCTGGAGATCCCTGTGGCCAGCTGTGTCCGGCCCAGCCGCCCAGGGCTCCGGTAGTGACGCTGATGAATGGCTGCACATGCACACACACACACACACACACACGCACACACACGCACACACCAAGTTTGGTTTAGCTCCAAGCACATTCCCAGAACTCTTGCCAAGCCAAAGGCCAAGACCTCCTACTGCACCACCAAACTGTGTGTGTGCGTGTGAGAGTGTGTGTGTGTGTCATGCGTATGTGTGTGTGTGAAGTCCCATACAGTAAATCAGGAGAGCAGCCTCATAGACTGATAGATACTAGTTGAACTATAATGAAACCTCAAAGGAAGTCCTGAGGAGACACACACACACACACACACACACACACACACACACACACACACACACACACACACACACACACACACACACACACACACACACACACACACACACACACACACACACACTTTGTACACAGGCACACACACTTTGTACACAGGCACACACACTTTGCTTTGTGCTGTTTCATGGTGTTGGGCCGTATGTCGACACGGCCGAGAGGCTGTATGACTTTTGGCTAATCAAAGCAAAGGAACAAGGGTAACTGGAGGGGGAACAAAGCCTTGCAGCAGTGTATGTGTGTGTGTGTCACATGGAACCAAGGCAGCGGAACAATGGCACTAATGTAGGATAACCCCCCCCCCCCCCCCCCCCCCAAAGACACACTGCCCTCATCCACACAGCGTCTGGATACACACACCAGAACATATTGGCACGGAGTGGGAAAAGCCCCCCAGTGTGACGATGTGGCAGTGAAGAAGCCCCCTGTTCTTTTTCCCGGTGCACTTATTGCTTCTGTTCACATCGGCTCGGCGTTCCCATCGGCTTGGCGTTCCGGCCACCACGTGGAAGGGGGTTTGATCGCAGCTCAGTTGGTTAGTAGGCAGCACCAGACAGTGGTGAATATTTATAGCAGGAGAAGGAGCTCTGCACTGCCTGATCCGATAAACAAATGAGGGGAAAGAGGTAAATTAAACCCACACAGAGTTCGGAATTCATTCCGATGGGGGGGGAAACGGGATAGGGTGGTGTCTGCGGGGGGGAATAGCACAGGAGGGCGCGATCGATTGGGGAAACTGTCACCTACGGCTGATCCTTTACCCTCCACCCTTTTCTTCCATCCATTTTTTTCTCTATCCCTCCCCTCTCACCCCTGGGGGAGGAATTCCTTAACCCTCCCCCCTTCTCCCCTTCTTCACGCTGCCCCACCTATCTGTCTCTGGGGATATGCGGGGAAAGAACTGGAGGAAGCAGGAGGGGGAGGAGGAGAGGGGGCCCTTCTATATGTGTGGGGGGAGAGAAGGAAAGAGGGGAGGGGGGGGGGTGTCGGGTCAATGAGCTAGAAGAAGGAAGCTATAGCCATAATAAAGAAAAAAAACAGGGGAGAAAAAGCCAATATCTCTCTCTCTCTCCCTCGCTCCCTCGCTCGCCCTCCCTCCCTCTCTCTCTCTCCCTGCTTACAATTTCCATTCGCTTGCATTTTCTATTGAAAGCCAATAGCGTTGTCCTGGGCCTGAGATGGATGGCTGCACTAGAGCTAAGGTTTAATCAATAGGTCTTTTTAATTTGCCATCGATCCACGTTAAAAGCTACTGCGGCTGTTGCTGCTGCTGTGTGTGTGTGTGTGCGTGTGTGCTTTTGATGTGTCCTTGCGTGCAGGAGTGTGCATATTCTGCAAATGTGGTTGTGTGAATAAATGATGTACTTGAATGCTGTGTGTGTGTGTGTTTGTGTGTGTGTGTGTGTACTGGTGTGCAGGAGAGGCAGAGATGGCCGCTGTGCTTTGGGTTTTATCGACGTCCTAGCCCATTATTTAATTATTTTATTCCCAGACAGATACTAATGGAGCAGGCTAATAGATTGCGGTTGCTTTCCTTTCCTTCCCGAGCTCCTGAATATACGTATAAATGGAATTAGGCCCCGACTCGGCCACCATAGCAAAGCATTCACAGCGCCGCACTAACGCTTCTCCCCTGGGACCGAATCCTCTTATACGCACATCAACAGCTCCAAGGCCACTTCACTCGCACGTCTGCGTCATCTGCCATTACGAGCGCAGGTGATATTTTGGCATATTTTGCTTGTTATCTTGTTTTGCGGTTCCCAAGGAGATCCGGGGCTTAAGAAGTTTCACTGCTCGGGCCGTAAGAGGATAAATTAGCACCGCGGGCTATTGAGGCTCAGTGGGGGGAAGGTTCAACGCCACAGTCAGATGATATACCGCACCCAGCACAGGTTGACTTAACGTATCGCCCCAACGCTCCCTCTCACACGCGTACAAACAAGTCATCCCAATTAATCATCCGCCATCTGTAATCTTGACAGAATGCCTGTCACATCATAATGATAGATATGCTGTCATAATTGCAGCCCCAGTAAAATGCTCCATATAAGAGTGATGTGTTCATGACTGACCCGTCCTCCTTCCCTTCTCTCCCTCGCAGGCGACCGCTTGCGTCAGACAGAGAACCGCGCGACCCGCTGCAAGGTGGAGCGCCTGCAGCTGTTGATGCAGCAGAAGCGCCTGCGCCGGAAGGCCCGGAGGGACCAGCGATCCCCTTACCAGTGGCTGCCCAACCGCAAAGCCGGACGCAGCAACAGCAACAGCAGCATGTCCAGCGAGGGCTCCCTGGACCTGGACTTTGACGACTCGGTGTGGAAGCCCGACGTCAAGGCCGACATGAAGTCAGAGTACGTCATGGCCTGAAACCCGACCGACGCGGAGATCGGAAGACGTGCAAAGCGTCGAACGGGGGTTTGATGTAGAGATGTTTGTTTTTTTTCAAAGGGGGCCGAATTGGCAGGAGCTGACAAATCAAAGTCTCCCTGCAGACTTTAATCCCATTCTGTCCTTCACAGTTGACCTTGTGGAAAAAGAACGGCAACAACCGAACTCTCCTTTGATGCTTGGATGTGGACAGGCAACAACCGGACTTAACAGTGTACAAGACTCACAAGAGACCATACCTGAACTTGAGCATAGCAGAATTCAGTGGGTGGTCGTGGTGGTGGTGGTGTTTTACGATTTTCATTTTTTACAATTTCTTTTTTTTTTTTCGGTTTTGAAAGCGCACTCTGGACAACAATGAAGAGATCCACACTGGATTATTGACTGAGGCAGGAGCACCAGAGGCCTCAGAGTACTCAAAAGTGTTTCCTAAAACACACATACGAACGGCATACACTCATCAGGTTGCTGAACTATGGATTATTCAAACGGGCATTCTTATCGATCTCAAATCTCACCCAACCAGAGTCCACTTTTTACCTGTTACGGGGTGGTTAAACCGTTTTCTTTTCTTTTTTTTCTTTTTTTTTCTTTTTCATTTGAAAACATATTATTCTATTTTCTAAACAAAAAAAATATGTAGCATTGTTCACAAAGCATTCAGGTTTTCATATAACAGTTCAAAGTAGTTGTTTATTTGCACATTTCCTTGATTTATAACAACTGGTCAAAGTGTGCAAGGAAGAGGTGAGGCCTGAAATAGAGTTAAAAAAAAAAGACAAATGATTATGGAAGTATTGATATCAACCTCAGTGACATAGGGTATTGATAGGAATGATTAATGAATAAAACAAAATGAATTAATATTAACAGAAAGTGCTTTAGAGGATTTTAAAATCTTTAAAATGTATATGGAAAGAAAAAATCTATTTTTATTTCTCTTCCTATCTGCTGTTTTCAAAAAACAGCGGCCCTCTGTGGCTTCAGTCAAGTCGTTGACTACCAACAAGAACGTATATCCATCCATTCACTCATCAGCTCATCCATGAACTATTGACATTTTTCGCCACGACTAATGCGAAGGAGTACTTTTCCCATCCAGCCCACCTCATGTCTCACAGACCCCAGACAGGGTTTGTGTTCCGAGTTTGTGTACATAAATGTGACTATTGGCAAAGATTTATGAGGGTGTGTGTATGTTTGACTTTAGTGTAAATTGATTTTTTAGACTATCCCATGTTTTTTTTTTTGTCAAAGTCGTCTTCTTCCCCAAAAACCCCCATAGATTTTCTCAAATCATGCGATCAGTGCAGTGAATGCATGAGTCACTCTGCTATAATCGGATGAAACGTGAAATTTATTAGACGCGGCTCCCAGTTGAAGGTCCGTTTGATTCTGTACCTTTACCACAAGTCTTCATATTATCGACTCTATTATTGACTCATATTATCGAATCTATTTTTTTATTGGCAAAGAGGGAGACGTGGGGACTGTAATCCAGCATCGTTATCTAGTGCCTCCACCAGTACATCCGCTGACATATCAGGTTAGGCCTTTCACAGTTTTTGCTGCTACACACGGGGACTTAAACACACCGGGACGGGGAAAAAAAAAAAAGACTTTTCTTTGCATGCAGAAGTGTGAATTATACTGATCTTTTTTTGTATTGATGGAATAAAAAAAAAGAAACTGGTGCAGTGAGGATGAAGGTTAACAACATGCATGAATTTGTGAAGAAGAAGAAGAAAAAAAAACAAATGCTGCTTTTGTTGGTTAGGGTTTGTAATTTTTATTTCACAATGTTAGAACAACCGTGTCCTGCTAAAGTATTACAAACACGAAAAAACCAAAACAGATGAAGTTAAGTGTGTGGACTCGTATCTTGCTCGGCACTGAACATTCCTGTCGCGTGACAATGAAGATGATGATGAGCAAAGAGCAATGGACTCTCTCCTCCCCTACACGCTGGTTTCTACCGTGCACGACTCTCAAGGACCCAGACAGCCACCTCCCCCTCTCCCCCCCCCCCCCCCCCCCCCCCCCCGTCCCCCCCCCAGGCTCGAACACCAACCGAGGCTTGCGTTGGGACGACGTACTAGCAGGGACCTAATGGACAAGCGGATGTACAGTCCTTCATCACCCCCCCTCCCTTCCCCTCCCCCTCCGAATCTCCTCTGGAGAGCATCTGGTTTGACTGTCTCTTGATCTGTCTGTCTGTCTGTCTTGATCGACCACCCTACCACAATTGCACTCCCAGAGATTGCAGTGAGAGATTACCTTTTTGGTGAACCTCATCTTTTTTTTTAAGTGGCCTTACCTTTCACTAAAAAAAGAGACACTTGGGGACAAAGGGGTCGGGAATGTTTTTGGTTTTTAAACTTTCTGTGTATCGTTGTCCGACTTGTTGTCATCAAGGCACCGTTTTGTCACTGAGGACACTGGGCATCTGTCGTTTAGTGCTTTTAGCTGGTGGAGTCTCTATTATGTCAAGGCTTCTGTGCCTTAAAATGTTGCCCTTGCAGTGTCAGTGTCAGATTTAAGCTGAACAACTTGTTTTCATTGATTGGTACACACGACTAGTATTTGCAGCCACGAGAGTCGTAGATTTTTGGGGGGTAGAGCTCGTTTGAGTGAACCAGAAATGTGGTGGTGTTCCTCAAATCCTGCTCTTCTTCCCGTTTCTTCATTGTGTTGCCATGCTTGTTGGTCTCTCCGTTGTCACAACCTCCTCCCATCCCAAACCAACGAGCTGCAAAAGCTACAAATTTGTGTAGATCGCGTGAACAGATGACGTTTACACCACAGTGCTTAACCAACAAACAGCCCCGATTCCCAATAAGAAAGTCCTCTGAGGACTCCAGACGACATGCACTTCCCATTTTCCTTCGACACATTTTGAAAGGACGATTTATCCCTTGCCCCACCCAAATTTATTTAAATTTTTGTATATGTATGAACTATACTCTGTGTGTGCCTCACTTCTGTGTGAAATTCAAAAAGATGAAACAAAACAAAAAAGATGACAAAGCATTACAGAGAGGAAAAAACAGTATGTTGGTGGAATTCTGATCACGTCATTTAAGTTGCCTGTTCTTTCTTGTAGCCAACTATTGAAAATAACAGGATTCAAAAATACAATTTACAATGTTCTAGCTCTAGACCGGTGTAGCACATGTGTGACTGTATTAATTTATGAAACCAAAATGGTAACTGTGAATTATGTATTTCTTTGTGCATTTTTTTAAGTGGGGGAGAAGGTTATTGGGATAGAGCAGCAGCCGACGCTCGCGTCCGACACTTTTGTTTTTGGTGGAATATAATGGAAGCAGCGTGTTTCCGAAAAAAGAAAAAAAAGAAAAAAGAAAAAAAAAAATGAAAAAATATATGAATATATTTTTTTTCTTAAGCAATACATTTCAGTGTGACTTGTGATAGAACATTTTTCTTTTTTTAGGTAATAAATAAAATAAAATAAAACAAAATCGAGCCTGTGTGGAGGATTCATTACTCGTTCAATAACATTGAGTTTGAGCTATTGAGTGAAAGTTGCTATTCAGTGTCATATTTCATGTGAGAATCTATTTCATAAGGTAATTTAATATGAGCAGCATGGAAATGTGGAGATAGCATTGATAAAGTATTGCCTTACCCTATATCAGAAAGTAATGATTGGAGTGAATGCAGCATGCAGGTTGAGTGGTGAAGTACCGAGAGGACAATCTAGTGTTTGTGTGCATGTGTGCGTGTGTACTGTATGTGTGTGCTGTTCCGTGAGAGAGCTATCAGAACTGTTCTCTGCATTCGAGAGCACAGCCAGGCTGAAGATAAGAGAGAATATGGAAGTAGAGTGACAGATTGGAGATGGAGAAGTAGCGCGAGTAGAAAGCGCGGTGCCTCATGCCGAGCGTGCTTGCTTGACACGTGCACTTACAGCTAAAGGTGTTTTGAAGCGGCGCTTGAAGCCCGGCCTTTTGTAAAGCAGCCAGGCTGAGAACAGAGCTTGACTCGGAGCATCTGGAGATACCTGAAAAGAGGGATGAACTTGAAAGGACTAAATGTACTATAGGTGTCAAAGCGCGGCTCAGGCGGCACTTCAGTAACAGCACACACTGCATGTGGAGAGAAGCATAGGCTGAAAACACACCGGCTGCGCCTCGTTATACAGAGTTTCTACAGTGATCTCATGTAAGTCGATGGAAAGTGCATGAGTCAAAAGGAAGCTGGTCTTATAATAAGCTTACGTAAGGAGTCGGGAACAACAATTTGTCTTCTTTGTAATCGGTTCACCAGAATGAATCCCACACAGTCTCAAACATACATGAGAAGTGACGCAAGGAGACAATGCATGACAGCAATAAGAACACGTGATGAGGAAATGTTACCGAGCCATTCTTGCTGACGTTGTCGTGAGCTTCAGCCCGTCATATCCAAACTGTTAGATCACTTAGCTGGATCAACATGTTATTAGTTGCAACTTATTTCCATCTATTGATATCAATACGAAAGGATTCGACCTCAACTAAACCGCAATCTTAAACAAATGCTTCACTTCTTGGGCATCGTTCTGCTGGATAAACCCTCATTTATGTTTTATAGATCAGTGAAAGCCATTTATAAGAGTAACTTTGGGGTTGTTGGTTAGTGGTTATTACAGTAATAATGGGTCCTGTGTCTGCAGCTGTAAATGTTAATTGATGAATCAAAATGGTGAAAGAGGGTTTTTCACAAATATGTGTTATTAATGCCTCATTCCTGATCTGAAAAGCATATAGCATATATAAACTAACCAATGTCCAAGGAATTAGTTGTGCAACTTCTATATGGAAAATCACTTAAAAACCTTGAATGACTTGTGCTCTTATCTCTGACGTATGGCCCACAGAAATATCTGGTAATTCTGCATTAAAAAGCAACAACTGAACCAAGCATCCGGCGGCTCAGCCAGAGAGGCCAGATGCCTCGTGTTGTTTACACCTCCATTCCAATAATGGCCAAGGTCTAGAAATGTGTCCCTTGGCCTCCCTTCCTCTTTCTGCAGAGATGATTCTGGTAATGAAAGCGTCCTACTCAGTGGCCTTCTGAACACGAAGTAAACACACCTCCTCTCTGTCCGTGGCCTCTGGTGAATAGAGGAACAGTGTAGTTTGGTGAGGGAGGCGCGATGAAAGCAGAATATCAATAGAGGCTCATACATTGATTAGATCATCAATGGGCAACGGTCATGCATTTCTCAGAGAGCACAGAGAAAATAAATAAATAAAGGGAGATTCTAAAGGTGGATCTCTTTTATTAACTCCCATGAAGGTAAACCTGATATATGGGATAATTCAAGCTTAATTTGCTGAAAATAAGCTGAGAAGCAGGGAGAAAATGAAAGAGAATGTAAAGAGACTGGGAAGAAAGCAAGCAAGTTGGAAATGTCACGATATGGCTTTGAAGAGTGAAGACAGGGTCACACATCCATCTGCCAGTTAAGAAGGATTGAGACAAAACAAAACCACAGGGATGGATGTTGACACATTTGCAGAGAACATTGCAGGTGCGTACCCAATACGCTGATGTCTCATTCAGTCGCAGCATCACAATTTCAGCTTTACATTTTACTGCGTGTATATGAGCAAGATGCGTGACCAGAGTGCATAAAGTCACACAGGTTCCAGTCATACTGCAACTATACGAAGAGCGCCTTCTGAGAAGTGACTGCCTATTTCTGTCAGCCTCTGCCTCCACACTATCTGCATGCTGCCTGTGGATGTAACCAACCGTCTTTAGAGATGAGAACAGAGACCGAGAGAGGGAGAGAGAGAGAGAGAGAGAGAGAGAGAGAGCGAGAGAGGGATGGGGTTCAGCTGTCACCACAAACTGAAACCTGTGGCTCTGGGATTGAGAAGAGTTCATGGTTTCAGACGTTGTTGTGTGATGTAAGATAAGACTCAGCTGTGTCTCACACACACACACACACACACACACACACACACACGCACACACACACACACACACATAAACACACACACAGTTGGAAAATATTCCACAATCTCGAGTCTTGTGTGTGTGTTTGTGTGTGTGTGTGTGTGTGTGTGTGTGTGTGTGTGTGTGTGTGTGTGTGTGTGTGTGCGTGCGTGTACGTGTGCGTGTGCATATATGATTTCAAAACCTCTAAAATTCTTAAAGGAAACCTATGTTTAACCTAAATGACTAAATGACATTTGAGGACACTGAAGAACGTAAGCTTTTACATTGCAAGTGTTATTGTGGTAATATGTGGTTCTTTTTCTGCTCACAGCCTGTGGTTCCTTTGTTATGTCAAAGTTTCCTTGCCTTACAAGACCCAGTGTGTAAGTTTAGACCATATTTAAAATGGCAGCACAGTCACATCCTTACTCTGATGTGGGATTGATGAATCACCAGCTGGATTAGTTCCCAACTGACACAAATATCTTTGAGACGCTTTGTGCTGGTTAATTTTTAGGAAGTAAGTAGTAGCCTAGTGGAGGTCTCTGTTCCTTTTTTTTAGACGTTTACATCAATGTTTTGCATGTGTAATGACTTAAAAATGACTTAAAAATCCTCAGACCTCGATTAAACTCAATGTAATCAGGGTTAATCTAATAGAGCAGAAATGCGCTCAGCTACTGTGATGCTAATGTACTTGCAATACTGGCTCCAGCCACCGATGGCAGCACTGAGCGCAACGGGCAGGACTGAGGTCACCGAGCTGCAAGGGATTTTATACAAAAACTTTTGGTGTTTTTGTGTTACATGATGAAGGCACACACGCTGTCTGTTTCGGTTCAGCTGTGTGGGTTCTGATGCCAAACCTTTGTCCTAAAATGAACTCCATTAGCTCACACTGACTCTTTAATTGTACCCCTGTACCCCCTTTCCTACCGTGCATTCTTCCCCATTGTACACAAAGAAACACACAGCCTCTTTTCTCTGCTAAAGCCTCCATCTTACACAAGAGAGTAACAAAGTGAACACACCGGTGATTGCATTTTCTCCAGGTCACAGCATAAACATCAAGAGCCGGGCCTCACAATCTCCTCCTCTGTAAGTCCAGGGCTGCTTGCATGGTCAGCAGGGACCTTGTTGTCTTTTGTCTATTTTTGTTTGTTCCCTGCACAGTTGAAAGGGAAGAATGGCTTTCTGTTTGAAACATTACCTGATGGATATTTATGCAGCTGTGAGGCTGTGAAGAGACCCTTTGATATCTTTTCAGCCTACACACACACACACACATACACACACACACACATGCACAAACATACACACGGCTCCTCTGTGAAACCCTGAATAAGACATCAGTGGGCCAGTACACACACACACACATGCATGCACGCATTACACTCGAAGGTGTTCAGCTGTCTCCCCACATCAGTGTGCAGCTGACCTCAGAGCTTGACCTTGTGACCCAGGGGGACAAGGCACAGGGGTCATGGTTAAAATAAACCCTGGAAACAGGGTAAACAGGATGTGTTCACACACCCAGACATATGGTCCTCACTAATCAAACTCCACCGAGTCGAGCGGAAATCGTGAAAGCTGCAAGCCTACAATTACTGGACAATTATGGCTTATCTTATGAGTGGATCAAACAGGCAACCAAACCATCCTCTAAATGGTTCTATCGTTTATCTCTAGGCTGGAAAATACAGAAAATGAACAATTTAATGATAAGGTTGTACACAGAGAAAATGGGGTGCTCACTCATAGCGAGGACGCAGGATGCAAGTTCACCAGTCATGCCTGTTCTGCTGTCTGCCTCCGTGTCACGTCGACTGGTGCGTCTGTGTTTTGACAATATTATAATTAAGCGCCATGTGTTTTCTGAGGCTGTGTTGTTTATACACCTTGGGAGTTGTAGTGAATTGTGAGCTTCAAGCCAAGTCTGCAGCATGCTTGCATTCTGGGAGCAGAACCAAAACCCAAGGATATTAGTATTTGTTGCGATAAATGATGATATTTTGTGTTGTGAGGGAAATTCAATGTTCAATGTTCAATTCAAATTTTGACATACTGAATTTTTAACCTTTATTTCATAATATTTCCTGTCACGTTGCCACTGTTCACGATAACAAAAGGGCAAAAATCTTTGAAACACAATCTTCAATCTGCAAAAATGATCAGAGGTCGCTAAAAGCCACTTGTGGCCCTTAACCTTGTCACAGTAAAGGACCACATGTAGAACCAATGACCTCTCAGAGCAACGCCAGCGGGGGTCACTCCTGGTAGATTCAACCAAGCATGGCAGGTTTAAGGCAAAGGGGGTCCCACAATAAAAATTCCTCTGGATCCTGGAGCTGGTCAAGGACAGTGATCTACGTCTACAACCACCATGGATAACAAGCAGAACAGCTGTCAGGGCTAATCACCTACTCAGCAGCAGCAATTCATTCTCAACAGATGTGAGGTGGAGAGTCATGGTAGATGTCCATATGCTCAAGAGGACTGAGAAGGACCCAGTAAATAATAATAGCAAAAATAACACCAAAACAACCTGACAAATCACACAGTCTTGACATTACCACCGCTGAATTGCGTCTTCCTCCAAAATGCTGTAGACACAGAGCTGTATTAGCAGCCCACTGTTGTCAGGTCGCTCTTCACCATTATGACCCCTTCTTTTAGCTCTATTTCGGTCTCACCCTCAGATTTTGTCACGTCGTAGACGCTGACGTCGTGTTTTTGCCATTTGATGCTGTGCATTCTCACTATTTTAATGGGAGCAGCTGCCTCTGCTGTTTGGAAATGCCATGGATGAGAGCGACTCCTAACCCGATTATAAAGTCAATTAGGAGTCAGAGAAACAAATGAACTAATAGCTTTTAAAAGCTTTGTGGCGCTGCAGTTTAGTGAAAATGTCAAAATATTGATGGATTCAGGAAAAAAATTACCATTTTTTGCCATTATAGCTTAAAATATTCTGTGTGTTTTTGTGGTTCCCTATAGTTTAGCATCCTCACACACGTGTGAGAGCCTTTTTCCTGCTCAGTTCCTTTCTGCTGGTGCTTTCAAAGTTTCTATCATCACTTCCTGCTGTGGCTGTCGCTGTGTCTCAGGAGTCCCTGCTTTGTTGCGGTAACTGACAGATTTAGCGCTCGGGAGGATTCAGTGAACTGTCACATGTCAGATGCTCTTTTTTCGCAGGGGTTCTCCATCTCTTTCTTTGCGTAGGAGATCAGGTAGCCTTTCAGCAGTTGCTCCGGTGACCTTTAGCAGCTGTGGCATTTAAATTGCCTGAGCTTCCCTCAACTCAGCCCCTCTCTCTCTCTCTCTCTTTATACACTCCTGTGACTTACTGTTGTCATAAAAACTTCAAATGTTTGTTTCCTCTGTGAATCAGCGTGCGGTGCTGTTTACTTGTCTCATTAGAGGGATTCTGCCCTTAAATATATTGCAACACCAAACAGCAGGACGTGTTCACATAATTTCAGTCAAAGTTCTTCCTCCAATCCTCCGTTCACACGTCGTAACATGGCGTATGTCAGTGCAGAAGAGCCGGCCAGTGGTCTAACAGCCCAGCTTGGTAAAGCATTAACAAAGTGCAGGCCATGTCTCATCTCACTATCACACAGTTTGGTCAATGTTCCAAAGCTCTATGTGGACACCTGGGCTTGTTGCCTAATTAGACCTCTGTCTGAGTTAATGGTGAGAGGTGTGTGCTATCGCTGCTCCGTTCCAACAGTGGCTTCTGTGCAAACAATGTGATTTCACACACTAAGCACCCAGCGGCAAAGGGCAGGCCAGCAGTTTGGATTCCCTCCAACAGGTACTCACGGCAGCCAGAGCAGGCAGGGCAGGACGGCAGGAGGGAGCGATCGAAGCAGGGAAGGGGTGAGGGCGAGCGTGGCAGATAAATGTGAATTTTTTTTTGCATCCAGGAACGCACTCCTCCTCCACCCTTCCTTTCATACTTGCCTCCTCCATTCCTCTGTACCTCTTGCCCCAGATATTCAACCGCCCCTTCCATCCATCCACCCTTGGCCCCCATTAGTGAATGTGGTGCTGTGAGTTATGGAATGGTGTTACAGTGTGCTGAAACAGCTGAGGTCATGGATACAGACAGAGTGCACACAGGCTCGTGCGCTGCATGTAAATGGGGCGGCCTCGCTACACCCTGGAGCTCGGCTGTGCACGATCTGGTCCGCCCCTCCCTGCTTAGACGCCAGACAGGGCAGGGATCCTGCTAATCAGCCTAAAAAAAGCATGTGGGGTTTTAAAACGGGACAGAGATTCTCCTGAGACAGCTGAGCTCATAGGTTCTGCTCTTGTGAAACACAAAAAACAAGCACAGTGCTTGATATGTATATCATTCATCTCTATCAAAGTGCTGGTTCGGTGCTTACCCCGCTCTTTTGCTCGACTTCTTTGAGCGTGCAGCGAGGAAACACCAGTCGTGTGTGTGGGTTTACCGAAGTTTCCACTCAGAAAAGGTGAATTTTAAACCCCCACAGTGAGAAGTAACCCAAAAAATAGAGCAAGGGAGAGCGAGAGAGCGAGAGAGCGAGAGAGAGAGATGTGGCTTTGTGTTAACAGCAGAAAAGGTGTTTGCACTCATGCTGGGCAGTGGGGTGCATAAAAGCCTCAATGTAATTTACTAAAGATCAAATAACAGACATAGCAGCATAACTGAACCCTTTTACATGCTTCATGCTTTTGTTCCACAGTCCCTTGAAATCTCATGTCAAGTAGCGTACACATTTACATTCCATTTAACTGTAAGTGGATATAATTGTGTACAAATGGGTGGTTTAGAATGCCTGATAAGGAGCATGGGGCAATGTTGTGTGTGTGTGTGTGTGTGTGTGTGTGTGTGTGTGTGTGTGTGTGTGCTTGCATGTGTGTACATTGTGGGTTTCTGTGTGTGTGCGTAGCCTTAATTGTGTTTATTTGACTTTGGGGAAAGCCCTGTGCCCATTGTTCATAAAACTCCATATATGGTAGTGTAAACAGAGATCTCGGTAACTCCGCTGGAGCGTGCACACAAAAAATGAATGAACACAGGAAGACCCACACTGGCAGGAAGTGGCAGCTGCTGCCATGGCAACAAACTGAAACCCGAAGCGGCGAGGAGAGACTCGCCTTTCTCTCTGTCTTGACGTCATTTCTAGTACGCTGAGACTAAAAGGCAGCAGCTGCAGAGGACACGGAGCAAACAAAGACGCAGAGAACTTTCACATGATTACAGAGAATCATGAGAGACCCAAATGTTTTCCCAGCATTGCCGTTTCAAGAAAACTGTTGAACTGGCAAATCTCCATATGTTCACTATGTCATGTGCACTCTTACGGTCAATGTTGTTTCAAAAGCAGATGTGACAGCATGAGGAATAACAATGAGTGACAAATATGTGTGTGTTGTCTGCATGAGAAGTTTCGAAATCGTCACGTCAGCTCACAGCGGTATGCTTAAACAACCACAAGCTTTATAAATACAAGAATCTCAATTCCGGTACAATTCTTTCTGAGATGATGACGATGACAACAGATGAGTGGTCAGTTGAATTTGTGAAGCTATGTTGTTGTTGTGTGGCTTTAGAAGACAAAACACGATGTAACAAAGCAGTTATCCCCTCCAGCTTTAAAAGGGTGTGAGCGGTGGAGGTAGAGGTGAAGGCTGCAGGCTGTGTGTGTGTGTGTATACCTGTACTAGGGAGTATGTTATTAGTTCAAACATCTCTCTGGACCTCTTTTCTTCTCTCTAACCCTAACTGCCCAATGAGATGAAAGCAGCTTATCCCCTCTGTAACCCATTTAAAGGGTGTATTTTTATTGGTGTGTTTACATGTTTAATGTGTGTGATTTCAAAGTTGAATTCATGGCTTGTATTTTATTACTTGGGGTGATACTTTGATTTATACCCAAAATTAATTCGATTTACCTGTGTAATTCTACATTATTTGTATGTTATCAACCAACGAAGAAGTGAGATAGAGGTCATAGGTTAATAGGAAGCGAATGCGAAAAAACGGTAGAAGAAGAAGAAGAAAACCGTCGCTGTATAAAGACGGTTGCTGGGCTACAGTGTGTTAATCTGGAGGTTACCCACGTATTTATAATGTGTTTGAGGTTTGTTATAATGTGAGTGCACAACCCGTGTACTTTAGCAGTTATTATATTGGACGGTTGGGACATTTTGGGACACTTCCTCACCAGCCGGAAACGCGGATTAGCCCAGTTAGCAAACACCGGAAACTCGGAACTCGGACTCGGACGCGTCGGAGCAACACAGAGGAGACGGTGACGGAGAATGACTCGAGAGATGACTCGGCTTCTTCTGGCTGCAACACGGGACTCGGGAGGGAGGAGTTGCTACACCGTGGACACTAGTAAGTGAGTTTGTTTTCGTTTGCCGGAGCCCTTTAATTACTTTGTTAGCTGGTGAAGTATATTGACCTCACTGTGTATCTCTATTTGGACCAAAACTGATAAGAGGTTACATGTTTGTTGGTTTAAAAGTTATTATTATTATTATTATTTTTAAATATTTATTCACTGTCAATCAACTTTTTAAAGGTCATTCTTGTTTATAACTCTAATTTAACCTAACATATTTGTTAAGAGAACCTAGAGCATTCAGAATTACTTTCCCAGGAACTACCAGAGTAAAAACAAAAAGGTTTCTTGAAGTTCCCGCGTTTACATACCAACCAAGTTCTCTCCCAGAAGGTCCATGCTATTGTTTAATCTCCCTAAGTCCCTCAAACCATCACATAGTCTCCTACACTTGTTGCTAAATTTTGGAACTGCTTCAAATATTGTGACTTGACAATACTGCTTTCCCTGATGAGTAATTCCGGTTTGCGATCAAGGTCGTGAGTTATATGCCCGCAGGGAAGCTCACAACCGGACCAATCAGCAATGTTTGGTCTTGTGAGCTCCACCCGGCACTTCCTGGACCATCAGCGGGTACCGAGCCCCAAAGCAGTGGATAACTACACCACAAACACACTTAAACACACACCCATTTGGCTCTTTGACCATAATAAGTCCTGGTTGAATGGATGAAAGTTCCTGGAAGAGTTCCTGGTGCAGCCATTTCCACTCCAAACATACACATAAATCCTGCTAAAACGCCCTCTACTTCACCCCAAAAACAACAGAACACGGCTAACAAAATGGCCTCCCCTGATCTGAGCATGTGATTTGTTGCTAGTTAGAGAGAAGCCTCCCTGGTGACCTGGCTCATCTCATTCTCACCTTTCTTTCTCCCCCTTGCTACCTAATTAAAATCTGTGCATCCATGCAGATTTATCCAGCTCCACTTATACAACAGCCGCCACTCATTAGCTACCGACTTAACCGCTGTAATTAGGTGTTGCTTCTTAACGCTGCTTGTCCGTATAAGAACCGAGCACAAAGGTGGGCTTCGGATTTCATTTTGCCCCCAAGGCTAAATCCATAGACTACAAACCTCTTTCATAAAAGCGGCTAAGAGGAGCGGGGGTGATGCAAATGTGTGTTTTTAGGAAGAGGGGGTTGTTAGATATGTTTATTTATGAAAAAGGGCATATGCAAGCAGGGTGTGTGTGTGTCCATCCAGAATGGGGCAGGTTATGGATGTTAACCTTGAGCCCACCACCCACACTGACCCTGTTCGATGTGTTTGAAGTTAACCCAGGCTTCAGTTATACACACACACACACACACACACACACACACACACACACACACACACACACACACACACACACACACACACACACACACACACACACACACACACACACACACACACACACACACACACAAAGGATCACCAGTATGCCCCCCCGACCGAAAACATCTGCTTGGCTGTGTTTGCGCCCCTATAATCACGAAGACAGGTTTCTTCCCGAGCGCACCTCCCTCTTGCTTTCCCTCTCACTCCCCCCCTCCATCCCCCTCTTTCCTATCGCACACTGAAAAGCAAGGGACAGGTGCTAGGGGCCTCATGGGTTTTAGGCTCCTCCGAAATTGTCTTCCACTCATTAGCCGCACACACAACCTTAAAAGCACACACAAAGGAACTCTCACACACACACACACACACACACACACACACACACACACACACACACACACACACACACACACACACACACACACAGGCAGAGAGAGATGGGAACTGAAGATTGTTATTCCATATCTGTCAGTGGTTATGATTTATGATCATAAATCTCTCAGAAGAGCCATACGTTAAAACATCTGTGTCTACAGCAGTGTCGATTTCAGCCTTTGTCAGCAGTTGTTTTGCCAAATTGTGCTGTTGTTGGATCCGCTGTTCCCAGTCTGTTACACAGGAAACCTTTAAATGTTTAAAAAGGGCCACTGAAAACAACAACGGCTGCATTTACATGTTGATTTAGTGCTGTGAAGTGGAAGAACTAGGCTTAGAATACTAATACAACAGTAGAAGAGAACAATTTATGTTCAATAAAAAGGACCAAAATAGACTTCAAAATATTGATTTGATAGTTTGGATATTTATCTTTTCATTATGGCTTAAAGGAAACTCAGTGTAATACTCTCATTCCACATTCAGTCCATAACAAAGGGGCTGTGAGTGACACATCACCAGCCCTCCAGTAGATACCACTGAGTGTGATCCAATTGTCCATGGTGGGATCAGTGGATCATCTGGGACCCTCCTGCTATGCTAACCCCCCTGCCTCTGTCACCTAAAAACAGTGTGGGGCCTCAGGGGGGCAATGATCAATAGGGATTTTGTGTGTTTGATTGTCTGTGTGTATGATTGTCTGTGGTGGGCTTTTGGTGTCTGTGTCCCAGTCGATGTGTGTGCACGTTTCCATCTGTGTGCGCTTAAGAGAATCAGGGAGGAGTAAAGGGTTGGTACAGGGAGAGAGAGTCTTAGCGCTACAGTTGTGACTGATAGGGTGGCGGGCCCCATTGCGTGGGGGCCCCAGGGGACCGGGTCTGTATTGGCGGACTCTGTAGAGAGGCTTTATGTCCCCCTCATCGATCCCAACATGTCAATTAGATGGACTCAAATAAATGCGTCCTCAACCTAAGCAGCCCAGGCGCATGCAGAACCTCCATGTAAACGACACCCACAGATCGGCACTCATGTCACCGGAGCCCGGGCCCATATGAAGGGTCCTGTCTGTGTGCACGGGCCTAGAATTGACCCAGAGCTCTTCCGCTGCACAGATTGTTTTTCACTTTGACCCCAGCCATTGCTCGTCTGCCTTGTAGTTCGACAACGTCTAGGAGAGGGGAGAACAACATCATGTAGGTGAAGTACCTTAGATAACTCTCGCTTTCCTTATGGCTTCTCTGAACTAACAGCTGTTTTCTGTCGTTACAAAAATGAAACCAAGAGCACAATGTGCCATAAGAGGGTTTTTGTCGTGGAATAACACAATTCTAAGAATAACATCATGAAACCCGTCACCTTTTAGAAACTGTTTCAGAAAGTAAACTGTGTACATTTTGTGAAATGTCAGGGATTATCGTAACCACTGTCAGAGTAAATTACTGTAAATAAAAGCGAAAACGAGCTACACTTGAATAATTGTCATTGGGCGAAATCTCACACACATGCATTCAAAGCCTGTCTGAAACACACAAGCATG
The DNA here is from genome assembly GCF_046128005.1 of Genypterus blacodes. Classification (NCBI taxonomy): domain Eukaryota; kingdom Metazoa; phylum Chordata; class Actinopteri; order Ophidiiformes; family Ophidiidae; genus Genypterus; species Genypterus blacodes. The sequence continues at coordinate 715,718 of NW_027466870.1, read as the reverse complement.
CACTCACACACACAGACACCCTACAGATTTCAAGAGCCAGGATGAGACTATAAAATTGACTGTGTCCAAACAAGCCCACCATTATGGAGATAGATTGGGGGGGTGAAGCCTCTTGGAGATAATGATAGGGAGAAGTGAGTGACCCCATGACTGGAGGTGATAAACTGATACTACCTCTCTCGTCCCTTCACTCCATCACCACGTTCTCCTTCCACCCCTGCCTCCCCCTAACTGCATCATAGTCACTCCTCTCTGTCCCCCTTCAGACAAAACCCCACTCTTCATGCCTCCCCCTCCGCCCCACTTCCCTCGGCAGACACCCCAGTGAGAGGATGACCCTCCCCTCCCCCTCCACCCTCTGGACTGATCAGTAGGATTTACTGTGCACTCGTCCACAGATCTCCACCGGTCGCACACGCCCTCTGGGTCGATCCAGGTCGAATTCAATTTGTAAGATATTATGTATTGATCCCTTTGCTCCTCTCTTGCCCCCCCCACCCTCTATGCAGCACTGCCAGGCACTCATTGACCCACATGCACGCTTCCCTGGATCATCATCATCATCACAGGAGTGTGGCAGTCTGAGCCAGTATTAAGGTCGCTGGCCTTAGGCCCTCGGAGGTGTCCTTCCTTTACATCTGCTGCTGCGGAGCTTCTGCAAAACACTAATGCTGCAGAATAGGAACAAGCTTAAAGGCGTTGTTTGGGTTGAAAGAATATGAGACAAAATCTGTTGTGACAGCTTTGTCAAATCCCAAGAGTCCTCCTTTATGAAAATTTGTCAGCATGAAATGTTTGAAATGGTTGAATTAGCCCAATTTTCTTTGCCTGTTCCAAACATCAAATGTCTATTTTGAGAGATATCTTCAATCTGAAACAGAAGCCTGGGTTCTATTCATGCCACGGGTGTGAAGACGTTTGGTTCTGGACCTCCTAATGCGTCGACCTCACTATCATGCGCTGCCATTTAGTCAAGCTGACAGGCCCTAAATCTCTCAGATCAATAGCTGCTCCCAAGTCTCTCCATCAAACCCGCAAGTAAATAATTCAAATTAGATAGTTAAGCTGCAATTGTAGAAAAAAAAATCCTCAATGTGATTTAGGCATGCAATTTACGGGCATAACATTCATTGTGGTCTCCTGGAACTGAGGGGAGGGGGGGTGGTTGCTATAAATTTGCAGGTTAAATCAATGACCACTCTGACGGGATAAATTGAGATCTGAAGAGCTTTCATGACTTTCCTATTACATTAACATCAAATATTCAGGAGCCCCAGATCACTTTCCCATTAAGTAAATCCCAGTATTACAATGCCGTCAAAACAAAATGACAACCACTTTCATCACATCACCACAACGCGTTGTATGTCAGCGTAGAAATGCCTCACACCTAAAATTCTCCTAAACATATTGTGGTGCGGCACAAATGACTGACATATAAACAGATGAGCAGAGGTCCTGCATGGCTGGCACAGATAAGAAGAATAAGGTCATATTCTAACAGGGGAGAAAGCGCCATGCCAAGGTGAGCAATGGCTATGACATTTCACAAACTAGGCTAATTCCCCTGAACGTTCAGAAAGGGCACGTTGCACATTATTGCATCACGATGGTGATCATGTTCAAAGTGTATCAGAGGCACTATTTTTTTTCTTCTTTCTTCTCGCAGCTCATTCTTCTTTATTCGACGACAATCAAACGGAAAGAGAGACACAAGCGATTCACGGCAAAAGTACCTAAGTTACGACGCTTTCGCACAAAAACAACAGCCGTAGAAGTTGATGGGTGCTCACGTGGGTCACTGAATGGAACAAAGACAAACATCTTTAAAGAGCAAAATGTGTTTTAAATCCTTATCTGTGGCAGGCACAGGCACTGCAGAGACATGCTTTGTCTCAAACTGAGGACGTGAGGGAGTCTGTGCATGCACATGTGTACTTAATGTGTGTGAGTGTGTGTGTGTGTGGGGAGGGTAGCTAGAGACAGACAGAGGGTAGTCACCAATCCAAGTGGGGTTGGTGTAGCAGGTTACTGTGGAGTTTTCCTCGTCAGTGTGGGATTCCCTCTGTTTATCCTGACACTTTCCTGTCGCAGCAAGGAGGCATGGGAACGCTGTGACTCCCCAGGCAGGAAACACAAGACCGCTCTGCTTTGTGACTCAACGTGCATCATGACCCTCAGCCAAACCCCTCATCACTGGGCAGATGTGACATGATGAATGGGCCATCATGGTTGTATACGTCAACAACTTATCGCTCAGTAATCCAACAGGAAGTGAATCTAGCTTGAGGAAGGACAGAGTCTTGATTTGACACAGAGTAACAGATAAAGTAAGAATAGTAACTTATAAAGGCCGCTGCTACAGACAGTCTGCAGGTCATTAAGGACAGAAGGAAAAACGTTTCTTACAAACTTCACATTTGAGAGCTAGCAGTGTTACTTCTTGGAATACTACTACCCTACAGAAGCCATAGTTGTGGCAATTGGTTGGCCACAAAATGTGAACCTGGGTAATTACGCGGTCTATACTGATTAAAATGACAAAGCAGAGAGAGAGATGTGGTAGTTTTCAGGGTGCTTCCATTCTAGAAGCAATGGGCAACTTAGTCAAGGGTGATGGCAAAAGCATTTACCCAACACACACACACACACCCATTTTTCTGTGGGTAGGAAAAACCAGAGTACCTGAAGCGAACCCACAGAAACATTGTGACAAACATGAAGCTGGGTTTGAGGCAGCTTTGCAAGAGACGCTGGTGGTCGGTAAAAGGAAACAATTATTGGTACTTTTTACTTTTAGCTCTGATAAGCCACAAGACGGAACTACACACAATAAAGTAGGAAGCAGTGAGATGTCTTTCTGTTGCACGTGAACAAACTCATGGATACAGTTATTTCCATTTCATCAGCTAATTTCTCATTTCCTTGTCTGTGGCGATGTAACGAAACAACTCGGCAAAACCCTTGACCTGTGTCACGACGCACAAGCACTGACTGACACACGGCCGAGCGGTTGTGTTTGTTTCTCTCCGTCGCCTCTCTTAGAGAGCGTGCTTCCTTCCTTCCTTCCTCCGCTCAACATTTCAGCTCTGGTGTCTTTGAGTTCTGGTGCCGTGGGGGCCGACAGGCAGAGACGAGGCCAGCGGTGAGCCTGGACTGCATCACGCCCAGACCAGACGCCGCCGCCGGAAGACGGGCAGGAACAACGAAGCTCTGCTCGGCCTCTGTCGCTGTCTATCATCAAAACCAGACCTGGAAGAAGCCGCGGTGCTACGTGGACGGGAGTGTTAAGCAGGTGGGGAGGGATGCGAGCCAACATTCAGTCTGCTTTGTGTCACTGCATTCTTCTGTTCATCTTTGTCTGATTTGGGGTTTTTTTCGGCTGTGAAGAAAATGAAAAATAGCAGAGATAATGTCAAGTGGCAAGAGTGTCCTCATTCATTTCTAATTCCTTGTCTTGGCGCAGGGCAAGCACCAGATGCAGAACGTGCTAATTTTCTAAAGGAAAGCGTTGTTTTGAGGATGAGGATGGTGACAGACTTTCCACTTGAGGCGTGTAGAAATCAAAGAGCACAACAATGGAACTAGGTTCTTTCTGTGGTTTCCCCCCCGTTTGACATTTAGCAGAGCTGTCTTTTGACTTGATGACTTGTGAGAGAAGAGGTGGCCTGTGTGATTATTGTTCCGTTTATATGCATATATGGTTATTCACCCGAGAATCCCTCTGGCCATATTATTAATTTGTTGTGAACACAGGCATTGATGACATTCAAGCGCAGAACAAGCAAATGTGTCGTCCAATAACATCATTCAAATGTTGGAAAATATCTTGTGATTTGAGACTTGTTAAAATCATTACATGTTGAAGGCTAGTCAATTCCCACCAAGCGTGTTCAAATAAGATCAAACATGTCAGACGGGGACAATATTGAACAAACCCCACTAGACTTAAACCACTTTGAATTAAGCTGATCTAATACACGCTAAGACCAGAGGAAACTAGTCGCAGGCCTGGTCTCTACTCTGAGACGGATCAGAGCTGTCAGACGTCCATCAGCCGGGCGCAGCTCGTCTCAGCCTCGTCTGGAGGTATTGATCTCTGCGATTAATCTGCCGCACGTCCATCTGCCTGATCCGGACCATAATGCCACAGCGTCCGCGGCAGGAAGCGTGGAGAGAACAAAAAAAAACGGGGCGGCGGCAGCAGCAGCAATGCAAAGATAAACAGATAAGAACGTCGATAGATAATGTGTCAGGAGTTTCAGGCTGGATGGGCGGAGGAAGGGAGACAGAGAGAGAGAGGAAGGGAGAGAGAGTCCGGTCTGGACAGCTGGTGTTGAAAACTAATCTGCCCAATGATGCTGCTTTTTGTAAAACATGAAACCCGGCAACCTGATCGCGTGGATTAATAAATGAACAATTTCTCCTACAATAGGGCCCCCTGTTCCATCGGGGTTTCTTTACACATGACACAATAGCCGCTTGGAGGGGCCCACTAGGGTGTTCATTCCCTCAAGTACTACACAGACCCACGGGATGAATGGAAAGGAGTGCGAACCACTTGATCAAATAATGACACCCGGGGTTGATATCCCCACCGCGTACGCCGGGAGGAACACGCGGCGGCGGCTCCGTGAATAGCACACGGGAGGAACTAACTGTCGCTTCTCTGTTTCCTTTTCTGTTATTTAGAGCAGGTCTAATAAGCAGTGGGGGCGGTGAAAGAGGAACCATTAGCTCAATAGCTGAATGAAGCCAAGCACTGCCTCTTCTTTGCTGCTTTTCACCCCCCGGGCAATGGGAACACCTGCACCGAGATAGGCAGGGTGGGGCGGGTTAGAGGAGGGTGGTGGTGGGGTGTGTGTGTGTGTGTGGGGGAGGGGGGGGGGGGGGGGGGGGGGGGTTCAGTGAGGCAGAGCAGAAAAGACCTGACATGGTTAAGAGGTAGGAAGGCTGAGGTGAGGAGCATAAAGAAAGGAGAGGATTTTAAAATATATTTTTCGGTCACACCTGCGTTCAATCAATGTTTCTCATAAAGTCTGAGTAATGCAAAATTGTCACTTGTATGTTTAAGTTCCAAAGAAATACATTGTGAAGTTGCGTCTTATTGATTTGCGGAGAGACGGAGTTAATGACAAAATCGAGCATCTCGTAAAGATAAACCGCCGTATTATTGTTCTCATGAGTTGGTGGAGATGAAAAACAAGTCTGAAGAAGAAAGGAACACGGCTCCACATGAACGCTGACATTACGCCGAGTCTGCTGGATGTGTAAGCAGGTAATCATTTATTAAGATGTTGGTAATAACAGCTTGAAACCTGACAGACACTCTGGGCCGCGTGTCTGTCAGCTTATTACCTCTGCCAAGAAGAGTATGTTTGTATTCACGTCTGTCGGTTTATTGATTTATTTGTTAGAGGGATTACTTATCTTAACTTATGGAGAAAGAATTGCATTAGTGATGTTATTGGGTTGCTTTTAGACTTTAGATGATTACATTATGAAGGCGCAAAGCTTTTTTACATCTGCAGGGCCTGCAAAGTCAGCTCACTGTAGTTTGCATTTGACAGCAGCTGATGTGAAAAGGTGGAAAGAATGAGACGGGGGCACCGCGGGTGCTGAATGAGCCTGTCAGAGGGGCTGATGTATGGATGGCAGATGCAGTGAGAGGTGGGGAGTTGGCTCGGGCCGAGGTAAGCTGGCAGGCGGGGCACAGAG